>NC_081549.1:13826215-13951859 GCF_901000735.1 Corylus avellana
TGCTGTTGCTTGCAATAGACGATAATGATTTAGAATTTTAGGGCTTTTTACTCTTTACAGTCTACTTTAATCTTTGGTTTTTTTTTTTTTTTTAAACGGGTCTGGCGAGTCGACCTACCAGACACGAAAATAACCGTGTCTTAATCAGGTAGACTCGATTAAAACCTAAACCCGGTAAGCCCAAACCCAATACCTGATAACTTCATATCGTGTTCGTGTCAGGTTTGCGGGTCGTATCAAAATTGCCGGCTACTGACACACCCTCTCACTCACCTCCCTCATCACTCTCACGCTCGATCTCTCTCCCTCAAAAACAACCCCCTCTCACTCGATCTCTCTCTTGCTGCTCACCTCTCTCTCACTCCGGCGCCCAGTGACCCGCACGGTTGGCCAACCCACCGGCCATCTTCTCCAGTCGAAACCGACCGGCCATCCCCCTCTCCATCTCCCCGATCGACGTATCCTCTCTCTACGGCGCCCAGATAGTGCTCTCTCTCTCCGGCCTGCGATTATTCCGCCGTTACTGTTCCTGTACTAGTGAGTCTCTCTCTGTCTCTGTCTCTGTTTTTCTTCTCTGCTGTATGGATGCTTTAAGAACAGTAATTTAGAACTTTGGAACAAGGGTGTGTTCACAGGAATTAGGTTTCTGGTTTGGAGGTTTTCTAATTTTGTGGTTTATAAGAATTGACTTCCAAATGCGCTTCGAACTGGATGTGAAGGTCTCCCCTCGTCTGGCTCACTGACATCAGTTTTCTATTAGATCTTCCGCAACAGTTAATTGGACTTGACTTTCTAGAGATTATTGGAACTATACCCTTGCCGGAAATGAATGAGATTTGATTTTGTTTCCCCTTTTATTTTTCATTGCTTTGTTTGATGAGATGTTTGCTTGTTTTCCAAACCTTAGTTTTATTTTGCCAATCTATGACTTCTTAATTTAGTTTGTAATTCTTTTACATTCCTGGGTTTGGAAAATGAATGCTGAAGGCATACTTTACAATTCAACTGCATGTATAGATGGACATAAAAGGGGACTTAATGTGACACGAATGAATGTTGTATTTGATCAGATTACAAATACAGGGTCTATGCTAATGAAAATATGCATATATTTCTTGTATTTGAGCGTCAACAATCTGCTTTAGTTAGGTTGTGTTTTTTTTTTTAAAAGATGTATAAGAATGAGAAGACTATGAATATGACCTGTGAGTGAGGCTTTCCATGTTAATGATTGTTGTTGGGATTATAGACCAAGACAATGTCCTGTCCATAGCAAACATGAGGAAGGCAGCATCAGCTGCCTTTTGAGCTTGAAATTGAAATCCATACGGATGTATGAAATTCAATTTGATATAACCTCATCATCAACATCTCTTAATTCTTATGATGCTGTTGACATAGATGCTAAAGTTGTGGTGGACTAGATTCCTTCTAGGCACAGCTGCTTTTTACTAAAATTTATTAGCTTGTGATGGAACTTATAAAAGAAGGGCTACTTGCATTTTCTATAGTTATGAAGAGCTCTGCATTGTTTTTGGTGATGGGGGCTGCCGTACAAATTGAATAGGTATGTATGGCGATTTTGTATGCAACTAATTGAAAAAGACAATCGATTGTTTCTACCTAACAGTAGCAGTGCCTTTGTGTTTTGTTTTGGAGACTCCCACTAAGAGGCTAGTCTTTTCAATGACACATTGAAGAAGTCTATGATTATGTGATGAGAAATGATATTATTATTACAAATTTTTATGATGTGCTTTTCAGAAGCTTTTTGGGGTCCTTGCTGAAAAGGGCAATGGAAATTGCTTTACCGCATTTAATTTCTAGGATAGTACTAAGAAATTGTCAAGAAAGAGAAGTTAAACAGAATTTCCAAAATCAATGACCTTAAGGGTTCATATGAATTGCCCAACTCAGATGCTCACGCTAGGGAACAAAATTCTACTTCAAGCTCAAAGTTCAAACCCTGCAACCTGCACTTATTTTTACCTGTGTCTCTATGAGGGATTTTTTGTGCTGTTAATAGACATCGCAGGTTTTTATAGAATTGAGGCATGAGTAGTGAGGGTGCAGGGTGCTTTCTCATTGATTGGTGTCCATTAATCGGAGGATGAAGTGCATTGCTCCATTGGGCGTTCTTTTGAAGTATTAATGCTATTTTACCTCTATAATATGTTCTATTCTTACCAAAAAATGTGGTTTTGTTGTTCGGAATTTCTGGGTTAATTATTTCCTTCTCATTCCTTCCGCACCAGTTTTTGGATCTGATCTCCATAATGCCATAGCCCATATGTGCAGCCTTGTCCTTTGTCTCTTTTTTAAATGCCTCGATCGTTCTATACCTCTTGCATGCCTATGCTTTGCTATATATTGGGCCTTGTAGGAGATCTTTAAAATCAAGCTCCCCTAAAAGGAGTTCAAGCATCAAGGAATAGGCCTGAAGCAAATTCTTTGAACAGTGTTGACATGTAAAACAGATATTTTCTCTTGTTCACTGCATAGTTATGCTATTTTTTTAGAAGTCAGTTTCATTAAAATAAAATCTTGATCATTGGATTTGTGATTTAAAAAAAGGAAAGATTTAATAGAAAAATGACATATATGATGGTATGGATCTATTATTATATCACGAAATGAGAAATTAGATGAATTTGTTGTGTTTTATGAATATTATAAACTTCTCTCTCTCTCTCTCTCTCTCTCTCTCTCTCTATATATATATATATATATATGCCATGAGCAGCTTAAAAAATAATATACACTGGGATGATGGCATATCTTGTATGAGGCAGATAGTTCTATGTTGCATTGAGACCCCAAAGTAGTGAGTACATGTCTCTCCCACATGGATATATAATAAGGGTTGCTTATATTGTGTAGTTTCATTTGGTGAATTTGAGGGTATTTGGTATGCATTTCAGTTTGTAGCTTCCACTCATATAACATTTGTTGTCATTTTGTTACTAAATGGAGGAAGAAATTCAATTAAGGCACATTGAGGTTACAATTTTTCATGGAGCCTTTCAAACTTTTTCCCTTTGTATGCGGGGTAAGTGTGTATGTGATTACTGTTTATATTTTACTCGTTTTGAAGTATTTGTTTTAATATTTTTGAGAGCTTGTTTTCATGACTATATATCAATTCTGGAAACTACTTGTCAACTTTTACTTACATGGATTGGTAAGATTTTTTTTCCCACATACTGCTTAAAGCATTAGCATGTTTCTATTTTTTGGTTGGATTGTATGCTATATTGTTGTCTCTACCCCAATATTGTGGCAAGTTGATGGATATGATGTTGAAGTCTTTTTGTTTTGTGGATCTTTCTACATATGTGCAATTATAAGTTTTGTGGCTGGAATATGGTCTATGGCATCAGATTTTTAGTTCTGAGTTGTGCAGAGAGAGAGAGAGGGGTCTAAATAGTGTGCCTGCCAAATATTTTTTTTGTACAGAGGTTTGTTTGCACATATGCACACAAATACATGTAAAAATGGTGCTCCAAGTTTTGTTGTCAGAGAGTTGTGGAAACACTACAAAAAAATATGGGTTTAGTGATGTGGCAACTGTTCATCATTTGTTGCCACGTCACTATATGGTAACGTGTGAAAAGATGACACGTTTCCATATTTATTTCTAACGTTGCATTTTTCACATGTCACCATTTGGTGACGTGTGAAAAGTGCCACGTTACCTTATTGTAACGTGTCAAAAAGCCACGTTAACACGTCATTTCGCAACGTGTCAATATGATAAAATATATATATATATATATATATATATATATATATATATATCTATATCAACTTATCAATTACTATTAAGCAATAATTTGCAAGTATATATTAATACAAAGCTTGATATCATCAATTATAAAGCTTAAGCTTTGTATTAAATATATATTAAGTGTATATATATATATATATATATATATAGGAAAATGTTAAAGGCACAACACAAACCCAACTCAGGACCAACTTCTCTCCTATGTGGCATTTTTTTTAAAAAAAATAAAAGTTTGAATTTTAAACCATACACATCGTCTATCTCTCACCTTTCAGATCCAAAAATCCTCTCTCTGTCTCTCGCTCCCCCTCCCGCGCTCATCTTCTTTCTCCTCCGGTGAGTTCTTCGGCCACCGGCGAAGCTGTCCGTACGTTGCTCCTGTCTCTCTCACTCCGGCGCAAGGTCCGTCTCTGTCTCTCTCACTCCGGCGACGTCTACGGCCACCGGCGAAGCTCCTGTCTCTCTCACTTGAATTTACAATTTTGTTGCCAAGAAAAGATTACAATGATATCTTCTACTATCTCTATTGTTGCATTTACAGGCTTCTTGCACGTGAGGGAATAAATGCAGAGCAGCTTGCACGGGATCTGAAGTCTTTTGAATTGAAGGTAAAATATTATTTGCATTCTACTTGATTAATGTATATAACCTAGCCTTATTGGCTGCATATGGTAATTATATATGGACATGTCTTGATTGGCTTTAGATGTAAAATTTTCAGTAGTTTTTTCACCTTGATCATAGGTAGGTATTGAACACAATGCAATTCCCTGCTTTTTCTCATGCCCTCTTTCACAAATTAGTAAACTTAGCTCTATATTCTTTGTAAGCCATGTCTCTAAAATTCAACTCAACTCTAGAAATCCATAGTCTTATTATGAGCTGTTTAGAGGTTAAAACAGTATGCAATTTTCTTGGAGAAGTATTTAAGGGAAAAAAAGTCCCTAGAAAAGTTGACTTTTTTTGTTTGGACAGCTGCCTTGGGAAAAATGTACTGTGTATAACCTGATTAAAAGAAACTTAATCCTGGCAGCGTGCTGTCCTGGTTCTATCTAGTCTAGTTGAGGAGCAGAAAGAGGAAGAGCCCACCAACTAAACGGTGCGTTTTGATCCTATCTTAGCTGTGGTCTTCATTCTTCTTATTCTTTGCGTACCCAGCAGCCATTATATTGGATGCGATTACTGTGGAATCTTTGTTCAATTACACGTAACACACGCGTTTGTTGATTGAGACAATCACATATTACCTGCTTTTCAAATGGGCTTTTGTTCAATTCTTGCGAATTTTGTTTTTGTTTTTGATGCATACATATATTTACGCGCTGTCAAATATGTGATTAATTATATGTTATTTGATTTTGCTTTCCTCCATTTTTTTGTCAATTTGATTTTTTGCTTTCATTTTTTTTTTTTAATCTGGGTTTTGCTTATATTTGTGCGTGTTTGTTCTTATTGGGTTTTGATGAATGATGGAGCTTTACATTTCTTGATTCATGTATTTCTAGATTTTCTATTGTTGCTTATGGGTATATTTGTTTCTTTGTATTGTTAATTTGCATATATTTGTGTGTTCTTGCTGGGTTTTGATCAGTGATGGAGCTTTCCGTTTCTTGATTCTTGTACTTCCGGATTTTTGATTGTTGCTTTTAGGGGTAAAATTGGTTCTTTCTATTGTCAAATATTGTTATCTGAAAAAATGAAAGATCTTTAGTTTTTAATTTTTTGATCCCTTTAATTTGCTTAGGAACCAATTGGAGGCACAATCTCAGTCAGATTCATGCTTTGTCTTTCATTTGGGGAAAATTGCATTTTTAGGGTAAAACTTTGCTGGTGGTGGTTGTTGCAGATTGCTACAGCTTGAAGCGATTTTGTTAGAAAAAATAGAAAAGAAATAAGAAAGAAAGGAAAATGCATCCTCCTTTAACACTACACAAGCACCCGATGTGCGCCGAAGTGAGTCCATCTTCATCTTCTAGCTTTATTCATGATTTACTATCCACAATTTCTTTAGGCTTATAAATCTCTTCTTTTTATTTTGTGGAGGCTGACTTTAAATGGATAGCTTTGACAGGATATATTTATTAATTTTCTTGGTTCTTATTATGAGATACATGGTCCTAGGATTTTGAGCCAAATCCGAGTAGTTGGGATATGTCTAGATTGAGTAGCAATAAGTAAGAGGAAAGGTGATTTTGGCATGGTAACCCTCCTATCATCTATGAGCAAGAGAAGTTGGAATAGTTTTATGGCAATCAATGTAAAGTGAACTGTGTTTTGCTTCACAAACTATAAATGTCCATGTCATAATTTTGATTCTTATGTCCAGTTCAGTGAAAGCATTTCATTCTTTTTTCTTCTTCTTTTTATTTTTCAAAAAATGTTGGAAGATGGCGAATAAGTGGATAGATGTTGGTATGATTGTTCTATCTGATTTTGTGCAGATTATTGAGGAGTTCCAGAAGTGTCATATAGACCATCCCATTGGGAAATTCTTTGGTGAATGTACAGATCTCAAAATAAAGCTTGATCGTTGTTTTAGGGAGGAGGTGAGTTTTCATTATATGGGTCTTGGTTTTTCTCTGGTTGGGATCTTTATTTTATTATTCCCATAACAAGATCTTCAACTTTTTTTGACAGAAAGCTTTGAAGCGGAAAGCAAACTTTGAGCAGAGTAAGAAATTAAAGGAAAGACTACAAGCTTTTAGGAAGGAAACTGCTGAAGAGAACAACCTTGTTCAAAGTTAATGGGGAAGTGAGAGATCAACATCTTCATGGTAAACAGAAGTTTGATGATTACTCCAAGAGCACTCATCCATGAACTATTGCTGGTGCAAATAACATAAAGAAACTGTTGTTGTAGGAAACATGACTTGATATTTTGTTGCACATGATGTTTTCATGGTGCTAATTTGTTCTGTTGAATCGTGGGAATTAATCACATTTGTATTTCCTATTTAAGCTATTCACTTTTTAGTTGCTGGAGAGGGATATTTGATAATTATGCATGAAATGTTTTTTATCCACTTCTGGCTTTGCAACAAGATTGTCACCTAATCACATTTCATTGATAGATTCCTCGGTAAACATAAATAAATATATACATGTCTTAAAAGCTACACCAATTTTGGAGACAAAGAGAATATGAGGTGATATTTAGCATAGGTAGGAAAAATGGTTATTGCCTTTTAACTTATTGCTACATGTTGAAAGACATCTAAGCTTGAGTGGCCTGATTGTTTTTATTTTTTTTTGGGTTTAATAATCAGCTAAGTATCGGTACAAATTGGAAAGTTGCAATTCAACATGAGATGTTGTCATCTTAACCACTTATTGCCTTTTGGTTAAAAGAACCAGTTTGCAGCATATTTGAACTTCTGATACGTCATACTGTCAAGTTATATTGCCTTTTTCTTTCATTGTACTTTCAATCTTAGTTTTTTTTAACTTGAAGTTGGTTTTTGTTGGAAAAACATATAGGGGTGATCGCCTAGGACCAGCAAATGCGTCCATCTACATTTTCTTATAAAATACGCCATTTTCTTAGGTTGCAAATGCGTCTATCTACATTTTCTTATAAAATACGCCATTTTGTTACAACCTAATTCTCAAGGACATACACGATGCTTTTCAGCAAGACAAAATTTTAACTTAATACTTGAGACAACTCTAACCTACCCCGCATATGCAAAACAAACATAAAATAGAGAACTAGAAATAATAGATACATTAGATGCCACATTAAGATACACAATAATTGTGAAGAGGAAAAAAATATAGATACTAAAACAACAATAACCCTACTAAAACCCACTGCCGCAAATTCACTATTTTTCCTAAAGCTACATTCAGTTTCCAAATATAAAGAAACAAATCCTCAAAGAACCATACATCACAGACGTATAGTGACAAAAGATCAATCGGACCAAAAACCAATACTTGAATAACTAAATCTAGCTTCGATTATAACACTGACACCATCATTTGCACATTATAACTACAAATTAACAAACACTTTCACCATCTAAAACAACTAGCAACCCAACTTCCCCAAAAAATCAAAGAACCCTATAAAAAGACTTTCATAAACCTTAAGAAATATGCAATAAACATAAATGACAAAAAAAAAAAAAAAAAAAAAGGAATTTGAAGCTGCTAGCCCACCTCGAACCGAATGTTCTTATAGACAAGCTCTTCCAGTTTTGCTCCCAACACAATCCTTTTAAAGAGTTACATGACAATTTCTCAAAAAGACAAAGTCACATGGCGAATTTGCAAAAAGACAGTTACATGACAATTCCCTAAAAAAATGTCAACATCAATGGCATAAACTATATTAAATTTTACATGCTCTTGGACATAATGACATGTATCAGAGAGTGGATACTTGAAAGCTCATCACCAGTAATCGTAGGCAAGTATTGTCGATGGTTGAGAACGGCATAAACTTCATTGAAGATGGGCTGCACATGCATTGCAATCATTGGGTCTGTTGGGATTATATCATTGGTGACGCTTATCATCCAACCAAATGTGTGGGGCATATTGTTATTGATACTGTTGGTTAGATGCCGCAAAAGGTGAAGTAATACTACTTGGCTCAAAGGAAGAGGATATATAGACAATATATGCTGTAGATCAACCTAAATAAGGAAAAAAAAAAAAAAAAAAAAAACCCTTTAAGGCAACTTCTTTTAAATATATAACATTAATAACTAACATAACATGATGAATTTATAAACCTGGGAGCACAGCCAGTATACAATAGACACATCACATCTTCGAAAGGCTACGACGAAGGCTTTTTCATATTTGTGTTGGCTGATCAATTTTGACAACTCAGACATTGGATCAACCATTGTTGCCTTGCTGCCACATTGATGGAACTCTACATAATAAATTAAACAAATGAAAAATCATATTTGAGCAAATGATACGTGCACCCAAAATCAGGTAAATCGTCATATTAATCACATGTGTTGTATGAGGCAATGAAGTTTGAGAAGTGTTGAGGTCATCTTGAGATAGGTTATGTACCTTCTTCTTTTTCTCCTTCTTGTTGACAGTGTTCTTGCCTTGTTGCTTATTTCGTCCTTGGGATTTCTTACCTTGTGACTTTTTGGTCACTTTTTCTATAACTGGGACCATTCGTAGGAAGTGTGGTCTCCCTTTCTTTGTAGCCTTAACAGGAGTAAGCACCTTCTCACCTTGCACCGTAGTGCCCTCATTACTTAAAATTACCTCATCACTAGTTGGAATGACTTCATCACATTGATTGGGCTCAACCAACGTTAAGGCACGGTATTTCTCCGTTAACATATCAACACTTTTCATCGCTTCCATGAAATATTTCACGTTCTTGGATGTGAGCAATGCTAATTCTTCACAATGCTTGCAAAATTCGTCATACCTCTGGGCATTGAAGTTATTAACCAACACATCACCACTACTCTTAATCAAAACATGTTTTTGATTTATATCCTTCCTCCATCTATCAAGAATATATCTAGGTGGCAACGTTGTAACCCCACTCGTAAGTAGAATAGAAATGGAATGTCTGCATATGATTCCTCTTACTTCAAACAATGCACAAGTACACTTCACTTCAAATTCATCGGTGTTGAAGAAAACACTAAATGTTTTGTTCATCATGCAGTTTCCATTCGTTTCAATCACTTGATACGTAGAAATTGCACCTTCACTTTTTAGAAGACAATTATTAACATTCGAACGTGGCTTAAATTCTGCTTGAACGTCTTTGAATTTTGCATTTGTGTAAGCATCTTGAAACTGCTTCTCTAAAGCAAAGTCTGTTACACAAGGACTCGTGCGATTATAACAATCAAAATCAGCACGTGCCTCCCTCTTAACCATTTTCTTCAAAGCATTATCAAATTGATCAACAAATTCTTTTAGTGTGGTTTGTGCATGCACGTAATTATCAAAGAAAAAATTCATGCTTTCACTCCGCTGCGTTGTAGTCATTCCCACCCAAAACGTATCTTTCATATATGCCGGCACCCAAAAAGTCTGCTCAGAATATAACATATTCAACCATGGGTTATTCTGAAGCTCATAACTCTCAATTAAACTTTCCAATTTTCCTCAAAATCATCAACATTGGGAGAGTCATACACACATATATTTAGGGCCATCTTAATGTCATCATAATGCTCATATCCTGAAAGCTTTTCGAGGATTTTTCTCATAATGTACCATAGACAATATCTATGTTGTGTTTTTGGGAAAACTATCTCAATTGCATTTTTCATTGCCCTATCCTGATCTGTTATAATTGCACTTGGAGCTTTGTAGTTCATGCACTTCAACCATGCCTCAAACAATCAAACAAATGTGCCTGTATCTTCGTTTGACAATAATCCTGCCCCAAAAAGTATAGATTGACCATGATGATTGACTCCTACAAAGGGAGCAAATGGCATATCATACCTATTAGTCAAGTATGTGGTGTCAAATGTAATGACATCCCCAAAATATTCATACAATGCCCTACTTCGTGCATCAGCCCAAAACACATTTCACAACCTACTATCATCATCCATGTCTATCATATAATAGAATCTATCATTCAATTCTTGCATTCATACAAAATAATCACAAAGGGCCTGACCACCTCCTTTGCCAAGCCGAAGCTCTCTTGCCTTGTTAATAAAATTCCGACAATCTCTCTCATCAAAGGGAACATTCTCAAACCCCCCCATTTCAACAACCAATGAGTTAAAATTCTTATTCAAACGTATTCCAGCCCTATCATTAAGATCAAGCCTTTTTTTCGCAGCATAATTCATATTCTTATAACACCTATGAAACCTTATTTTTTTGGGGCTTACAGGATGATTATGCTCAAGCACCACTTTACTCAAATACCACGTTCCCTCATCCCATAAATTCGCACAAATCCTAGCATTACACTTCGTTCTATTAGTTGCTAATTTGGTCTTTATACCCGTACTTCTGCTGTTTCTTACTTGGCCATCACGCATGCATGTCAAGACCATGTAATATGGATTACCATCTACATTCTTCTTAATAACTCTTTTTAATACAGCAAAACCAACTTGCATAGCATATGCCTTATAATATGAAATAACTTCTTCATGTGAATTAAAAGTCATTGACACACCTGGTTCTTCAACTTTTTCATTCCCACCGATCATCCTTGGTTCTTCAACTTTTTCATTCCCACCGATCATCTCTGTTTCTTCAAATTTTTCATCTCCATCCAACTCTTCATTCGAACTTTCATCCCCATCCAACTCTTCATCCGAACAAGTGATCCTTAAGACATTTGGTTCTTCAACTTCTTCATCCACATCTATCAAAAAGGGATACAAAGTTAAAAGCCATCATGGTGTGTCAAAGCAAAATTATAACCCAAACAAAAGATGAAAAGTCAAACCTATATGAGGGCAATCTTGCTCCAAAAAATCTTCATCATTTGGAATACGTGTATACAAAGATTCAACTTCACCCTCCTTGTCCATTTAGGCAGCTATAATGAGTAACTTTTCCAGTTACCTAATGTATAATTCAAAATATTATTGTATAAGCAGTGTGAACTATAAAAAGCATATAAATAGTAAAAACTTAAATAGGCTTGAAAAGAAAAAAGAAAATGAACTTCATTCCAAGACTTCTCTTGAGAGAGGCGACGATAAAGTGGCAGTTGACAGAATTTGATGAGCAACTAGAAAAACCTTGGTAGTTAATAGAATTGCTATAGGCACTTTTAGGGACATTAGATCAATCTCTAATAACTCATTAATTTATGTTGCTTCTCTGTTAAAGAATTGTACTTTCATAGTGATAGGGAAGGCAATTTTAGATCTTGCTTTTGAAAAGATGCAAAGGGCTATTTTTTTTTGTCTAAGATGGGGCCATTAGAGCAATAATGGAGATGGTCTGTAGAGGAAGATACCATATGTATATTTATTAAAGGCTTAATGAGTAGTATCCAAGATACCATCATGATTGATAAGGTTTCAGTTTCTTATGCAGTAAATGATCAAGAGGAAGAACTGTAACAAGAAAAAGAAGATGCAAATTTGCAAACCATGATCATAGAGGAGACCTATGTTACCCTTCTCAAAGGTTTTATAAAGAATTTTTCATTGAATTATGTGATTATGATTTGGAGTGCCTGATAGGTGAGGGTATATATTAAGGGTTTTTCAGGGAAACAATTATACAGTGGAATGAGAACTTTGAAAGCAGCAAAATTGAAGCCTAGATCAAAGAAGAGATTTATTCCTTTATCTTTGGTGAGAGCATCAAAAGTATTGTTGACACCGCAAGTACTTTTGCATCAAGTCAAAGTCAAGAGTTCAAACTTCCAGATGATTTTCTCCATGACTTCCCAATTAGTAGGGAGTTTTTCCAAGTTGCAGAAGGTCTAGGAAGGGAGGATGCTTGTATGCTTTTACTTAGGGAGATGGTGAAGCAATTGAAGATGGACATAGATGCACATAATATGGAGAATCTGATCAGGGAAGCTATATATATATGTTTGTCATTGTTGAGGCAGCCAAAGATGCCTTTATCTTGCTTAGAGAAGCTGAGCCTAGAATCCAAGACAATATCATGGGAGACAAGTCATATAATGGTGATCAATCAAAGGACTAAACAGAAAACCTTAACCTTGTGGGCTTGAAAAGTGAAGAGATGGAAGAGCAGGAGATTCTTGAAGAGCAAAATATTGATGAGGAACATGCTTTCAGCTCAGTAAGTAACAAGCTAGAGAAGGCCTTGCATCAGCTGGTGAGGAGTAAGGTAATATTAGGGGAGTTTAGGGGTAGTTTAGGCATCACAGTTGGTGATTTAGAAAAGGTTCATGCACATGTTGGAGGCCATGAAGAGGGGGAATTAGATGAATCTGATTCTGTCTTTAAATAGACTATAATGAATAACATAAAAAATGATAAGATTTCAAATATTCAAATAACCCCTAATTCTACTGAACCTATTTCATCTTGATTTTATCCCTATTACTACATACCTAAGATGGGTCATTACAAGACAAATAGTTCGAAGTAGGGACGGAACAAACACCCCTTTATAAAACTTTTCCTTAAAATATATAAATAATTTGGCCTCTCGTTCATGCTTTGATCCCCCGATGAGAAATTTTGGTTCCGTCCCGGTTCAAAATTCATTATGCCATGCTTTAACCTTGTGTTTCTTCTACTCCATTTCATACTGGTTTTCAAATCCATACCCAATAATATTCAAAAAAACATAAATCTAAACCCTAAATACACACAAATCTAATACACTATTCTAGCACCCACTACACATAAATCAAAAAGCCCTAGATTTTGAATGTGGAGGAGAGAGAGGGATTACTTACCACCGGTGGAGGAGAGAGAGAGCCTTTGGCTTCGCCGGAGTGAGAGAGAGACAAGAGCTTCGCCGGTGGCTGTAGACATCGCCAGAGTGAGAAAGACAGTGGACGGAACCTTGCGACTGACGGACAGCTTAGCCAGTGCCAAAGAACTCGCCGAAGGAGAGAGAGGGTGAGCGCGGGAGGGAGAGCGAGGGAGTGAGGGAGGATTTCCGGTGGCCAATGAACTCGCCGGAGGAGAGAGAGGGTGAGCACGGGAGGGACAGCGAGGGACTGAGAGGGGATTTCTGGTGGCCGATGAACTCACCGGAGGAGAGAGGGTGAGCGCGGGAGGGAGAGCGAGGGAATGAGAAAGGACTTTTAGATTTCTGAAAATTTGATTTTTAGAGAGCTTTGATTTGGTTTTAAAAAAAATTAAATTAAATTAAATGACACGTAGGAGAGAAGTTGGCTTTGAGTTTGGTATGTGTTGTGTCCCTATCAAACCTCATATATATATTAATACTAACGTGCCACGTTACTATTTTCCTGGGAACTCGCACCCCAGCAGCTGGCAGCTTGTAGCTGGCAGCCTGTAGCTTCTTCTTCCTCTCCTTTTTATTTTTTTTCCCCTCTCTTTTCTCCTTCTCCCCCGCGCGCAGCACTGTCTCTCTAGCTTGGATCTGCATTCCAAAATTTTCCTCTTCTTCTCACAAAGCCCCATTCTCTTCTCTCACCTTCTCTTCTCTCAGCTTCACCACTCGGATTTTGTAGTTGGCTAGGTCGATCGGCTGTTCCTCCTAAATCAGCCGCACCACCGTCTGCTCTCTCCGCCGGCGACGTCATCTCCGGCTGGCAACTAATTGGCAACGCACCACTCACTCATTTTCCTGCCATCTCCCTGTCATCATCGATCAGGTATATATATATATAGTTTTTTCTCTGCATAGTATATATATATGATCTAATTTTTTTGTTAGCTAATTAGTATAATATTTTTAGGGTCCATGCATGTTTGTATGATAGGTACGTACATAGGAATGTAGGATTGTTCAATATGTGCATGCATGCAAAATATTTATATCTACATTTTTAAGTAAGTAGTTTGAAATTAGGTAAATTTTTTTATTTTGTGTAGGTTTTACTATATAAATGATCATTTATATATTAAAAAAACATTAGAAAATAGATTTATATGAATCATTTATATAAATGATGAGAAAAAGAATAATTAAAAATACAGAATGCTAAAAAAAATTTAAAAAAAAAAAAAAGAAAAAGAAAAAACCTACCTAGGTAGTTAGATGAATTTTATTTAGGGTCCCCATATGAAGTTCAAATTATGTAACTTTAATTTTTTTTAAAAATTGCGACAAAAACATAACTTAAATTTATTTTATTTAGGTCCCCCTAACAAATTATGCTTTTCAATTTGTTTAATATAATTTGGTTTAAGTTTTGCAAATTTATATTAGGGTACATGTTATTAGTAAAACAACGAACTTATATATATATATATATATATTTTAATGCGGTTTGTACCGGACTTAAAAAAATGGTTTTAATTTTGTATTATAATGTGGTTTAAGGTTTGGAAATTTAGATTTCGTAAATTATATAAAATAGATAAAGATAATAAAAAAAAAATGTCTAGAAAAAAAATACAATTAACCTAGAAATATTTTATTTAGGATCCCCGTAACAAAGGCGATATAAAATAGGAAAATATAAAATGTAGATAACGCTAAGAGTTATAAAAAACCTTTTGGATACAAATCGAAAACAAATAACAAACCTATATTTATTTTATTTTAGGGTCCAAATATATACATAACAAATGCATTTAAGTTTTGGGCTTCAATTTTCTGTTTGGGTTACTTGCCAATTTACTTTATGTAAATTTTAAGCAGAAAATTAAAATAAAAAAGAAAGAAAAGAATGACAAAAAAGGAATGAACCTAGCTACTTTTACTTATTCACCGTTACGGTCCCATGGGCCATAGTAATGCATTTATGTTTAAGTTTAGCGTAATTCTTATATATTTATGTTTCTAATATACGTAGTAATACTATGGACAAGAGTTGGATGAAGAAGCCTAGGGGTACGAAGGAATACAGAGACGGATGTAGAGCATATGTGGACTTCGCAGTTAGGAACAGTGACACTCCAGACAAACTTATTGTGTGCCCCTATAAGACGTCGCTGTAACAGGAGACACCCTCCAGGTTTGGTATACGACCACTTGACAGGGGGGAAAGGAATGTGGCCCCAAAACACATATTTGATTTATCATGGTAAGAGGCCTATTAGAGCTCCTGTTGAAGGCTTGAATTTATCACATCTGGCCACAACTGCGGGTGCAAGCACTGAACAGGGTGGAAATATGCACTCTGTTTCAAAGTACAACCCCGCAGACGTGAAAATATTGTTGGTGAAATGGTGTGATCCCGCTTATCAACTAGGTCATGACTTCAAACTATTTATGTTTCGTTAATTGTAATTGTTCGATGGCTTAGCGATTAATAATGTTTATATGTTATGTTCGTAGGCTTATTGTGTGCACATGAAATACATACGAGCACAGAATCAAACACCACGCTACACCGGCTCGAAGAGCCTTGCAAAGGTGGCACATGAGGACGTACTACTCTAACTTACCATAACAATATATATTTGTCATATATTGCGTAGTATATACTACGGGAACGTTTAATTGATGGTTTGAATTTATTGCAGGTAATTTGTTCGAACAAGGCTCCTACGTCAGCGAAGGCTTATATCAAGACCCATACAAAGAAATATGGTAGCTGCCCAAATCCGGTGGCTGCAGCAAGAATTGTAAGTGGCAGACACCTTGTCATGAATTTTTATTTATGTATTAACTTATTGAGTCTTAACAATTATATATATAACGATGCTCATGTATAGGCACAGATGGAGGAGTTATTGAAAAATGACCCTGCGGAATAGGTAGATGGGCCCCAGGGAACGATTAGGTGGACATCGAATGACGCTTATACTCAAGCGCATGACAATAAGCTTGAGGATGCGGGTCATGTCCGAGGGGTCAATAAGAATATTCTGCCTGCACACGGCACCATTTACTCATACTATACACCATCCCAAGCACGGTTGCACAACCGTGGCGGGACGATGGTCTCGCATGAAGAACTTGAAAGAGCCATTGAAGCTGAGAGGGAAAAGCACAGGGAGCAAATGGATGCGAGGCTGGCGCAGCAGAGTGAGGAGGTTACTACGGCGGTGACCGCGCAGGTGACTCAGCAGATGGCTGCTCAGATGGTTGCTCAGATGGCGGTGTATGAGGCCCGGATTTGCAGCCTTGATGGGTCGAGACGCATGGGGTCTGAGCCGGAGGTGACGACTATCAGGAATTTGCAAGATGCAGAGTCTTTAGCTCGAGTGATTGTGAGATCCTCAGTTGATAGCCGATCAGGTAACAATATAGTTTTATTGTTTCTATTTGAGTAACACGGTAATCTTACGAGATGAATATCATTTTAAGGGCTAGTAATTTTGTTTGGTAAATAAACTTTGTTCGTATCTAACACAATTGCAACGTAATATGCATGTGTAGATGACGTAAGAGTAGAAGCTGAGGATGATGATCACAATGAAACCCAACACCATACGCTAGCTAGACAGAAGTCTCGTTTGTCAAGACATTATACCTGTCGTTTAGGCACCCCGTGAGTATATATATAACTCAAACTAATCTACTTTGTTGTTCCTGGTTGGTTTGGTTGTGATTGGAGCTTTGCATAGTTAATCTTATCATATTTGTTGAAGCCGCCTCATTGAATAAATGTATATGTAGATGTATATGTGTTTGTGGATAGGTCGTGCAAATATGTATGTCGAGGTTGTATATGTGACAATTATTCGATTATTTTCTCACTTACTTTGCCATTGCTCATCTATTAGGAGTTTAAAATATTATATCACAAATGTCAATTAGCTGATTGATTGTTTGTTTTATCTTTTGCAGTTAGTGCAGAGAAGTCGAGAAGACGTATGGGGTCACGATGATGTTCACTCAGCTTTGGTCGGAGTAGTGTTTGTTTAAGGCTTGTGTTTTTTGTATTTGTGTATAACGTTAGTTGTATTGTATTTTACTATTTCCTACATTGATGTGTATATATATATTTAGAGTTTGATTATTTGTGGTAGTTGGGTTGTGGTTATATATAGTTGAATTGATAGATTGTTGTGATTATATATTTGATGTTGGATTAGATTATTGGATTGTTATTATATGTAACTCGTATATCAGGTCCCGAGCGGAGAAAATTCTAGTATAAAGATTGGAGAAAATTAAAAAAAAAAAATTTCCCCCGTCAACTTTAGTAACGTGTCGGATTTTGACAAGTTGCCATGTGCTAACGTGTCAAAATCTGACACGTTACCATCTGACACGTTACAATTCTTTTGTAACGTGTCAAAATCTGACACGTTACCAAATGGTAACATGTCAGAATCTAACACGTTACAAAAGTTGAAATAGTTACGTCCAATTTCATAACACGTCAGACACGTTACCATAGACACGTTGCTAAACTTTAGTAACGTGTTAACACCATATACACGTTACTAATGGTCCGTGACCAAAAAATTTTATTCTTGTAGTGAAAGGTAGAGAATGCCTATATTCTTTGGTAGAGAAGGCCTATATCCTATCCAACTACCAAATATGGTTTTCCCAGAATATGATGCTACAAACCTTGCTTATTGTTATTGTCATTTATCTTTAATGTTAACAAAGAGTACAATGAAATAGGGGAAAAAAAAAGACTACAATGAAAAATACCTGCTTGAAAATAAAGAGAATTGGAATAGGGACATGCTTTTTGAACATCTAATGTTATGCCTTTGTTATGGTTTATTTTTATTTATGTTTTCCTTTGTAAATCCAACTTGGTTGCCAATGGTAATTGAGGAGCAGATTGGACATATCCAATTAGAATTGTAGCATTCATTTGCTGTTGGGTTTGGTGCTTAATCTTTTGGTTCATAGTAAGAAACAGTTGGAGCTTGGATAAAAGGATGCTGTCCGGGTGTCTTGCTATTATATACCTTACAAACAATATCCCTTTTGAATATATAAATAGCTTATCCACATACATTCAAACTAGGACAGATTTGTGTGACTCTGTTAGCAAGTTCTAAAATTTTTTAATTATTCTGAGATTGGGTTTGTTATAATGCTAGATTTTGAAGAAGTCGAATAAAGTTTATATTTTTAAAGCGTTGGTTTAATTTGCAATATGATTGTTGATTCGTATCTTAATATTTTTTAATAAGTAATATGTTGAAGATCATTTTAGAATAAGATTTACACTTTATGTGTGTTTCTTTTCCTTGGTTCTATTGGTTAACAAACAGATTGGTGATATGTTGAGATTCCCATTTTTGTTTGTGGGAAGGAAAGTGATTTGCACATGAGAAGAACTTGGCATACAAAGTTTGTTGATAAGATTTTGGTGGCAGCAAAACCAATTAGTTTGGAAGTTCCAAAGGCAACTGCAAAGTCGGAACAGGCCCTATGCAGTACTAGCTAACCTGAAGGTACTATTTCAATTCATTGTTTTTCATAGTCATTGTGTTTGACTCAAATGTGGAGATTTGCTTCCATATGTATTGGTAAGATTGTTAAAGGTGCAATGATTGTTTGGTTGCTGATTGGCTATATATCTTTGTATAGTTCTTTGTTGGTTAGATTGTATGGTTCCTATTCTAATATATTTTGAATTGTACTACAATCAGGTAGCTTACTAGGGAGATCAATGAACAGACGAAGGGAGTGGCAACAAAAATTGAATGCAAGAGAAGAGATTGGCACACGGACTTAGGATCTTTTGAAAAGAACTAAATTCAACGAAGACAAATAAATACATTTTTATTATATAGAATATTAATTTATTTTCCTATAATAGCATATTAAGAATACAAACACATGATCTCTTTTGTGGTTACAATATGTGTTTGCCCTTTATAGGAGTTTTTTTGGTACATCATAATATCATATCTACTCACTTTTGTAATGCTATTCATGTGTAAGAATTTAAATGTGCACTTGTTTAAGGACTAAATATTAAATTTATGTTATTAATACTTTTTATAGATGATATTTAGATTTTAATGTTAAATATCACATAATGAATTATATATATTATTATTAAACACATGGAATCAAGCACGTGCCATCCCACTAGTATATATATATATATAGATGTTTTTTTTTAAATTCATTAGCGGCGACTATAGGGTCGGCAGTCGCCGCTATTGTGTTTCTATTTTTTTTTTAAAAAAAAAAATTTCACATATCATTAGCGGCAACCTCTAAGTTGCCACTAATGAGATAAATAGCGGCGACTCTATGTGGCCGCTAATGACAGAAGAATAGCGGCAACTCCATGTGTTGCCGCTAATGATAGAGGAATAGCGGCAACTCCATGTGGCCGCTATTGACTTCTTTTTTTAATTTTTTTTAATTTCTTATACAATTAGCGGCAACTCCGTGGTCGCCGCTAATGATATACCAATAGCGGCGACCCTATAACCATTTTGAACCTTTTTTCTAGCAAAAATATATATATATATTAGCGGCGACCTAGAGTGGCCGCTAATGACAACTCATTAGCGGCCACCTTGAAAGTTGCCGTTATTTAGCATTACCGTCGGCTTACTATCAACCACCAAATAGCGGCCGCGTGTCGCCGGTATTTGTAAATAGCGGCAACTTTTTGCTCATTAGCGGCGACTTTGGGTCGCCGCTAATGACCATAATTTTTGTAGTGAGTTCTGGGATGTGTTATAGATGTGTTCGTGTGTAGATTCTTGAGCCTTTTGAGGTGCTTATAAAGGAAAGTTTTGGTTTTTGCACGACATGTGTGATTTTCTAGTTAAAGTTTTGGTATTATTAGCTTTGTTTTAGGCATTACTTGATGTCTATGTTGGGAAAAGGGAACCTTTTTAGTCCTAGAATGTCTTAGAAGGTAAAATGGTGGAATTTTTTTTGGAATTAGAAGTTTTTATGCAGGAACCGACCTAATCCTAATTTTGCGGCTAATTGCCCTTATTCAAAGTCTCACCTCTAGAAAAAGGTGATTTGGTGTAAGCTAAAACATTTAAGCTAAATATGTA
Source organism: Corylus avellana (assembly GCF_901000735.1). NCBI lineage: Eukaryota > Viridiplantae > Streptophyta > Magnoliopsida > Fagales > Betulaceae > Corylus > Corylus avellana. Next base: position 13,846,502 of record NC_081549.1, read on the forward strand.
TAAATTAGCAAGGTTACTTTTGCAAATCATCATGCGTCAAATAGAGCTATTTGTCAAGTCAATAATTTAAGAATAATAAGTGATTTTATAACATTATCTGTATCCATAAGTAGCCTTTTCCCACTTTTTCTCATTAGGAAGTACACGTACATGCCTACGATTTAGTAGGAAAAAATTGCTGTCTTGTTGATGACTTATTGAAAAATGGCTTTCTGTGACTTTCATGCAATTGACTATTGTGATTCAGAACTTGCAAAGAACCTCCTTGTTGACATCTGATGAAAGATATATTAAGGCTATTAGTTTACAAGCACACACTTCAAGATTTCTCTGATCTTTATCCTTCTTTGGTTACATGGATACCAGTAGAAAACTCAATTTTTTTTTTTTTTTTTTTTTTTGAATAAAAGCTCATATTAAATTCTCAGTATCAGTTGAGTTACAACCCCAAGAGTAGCGGTTGGATGTTAGATCTGTGGTCACAAGTCCTTTGCTTGTCAATGATTTTGTACAGTTTAGGGCATCTTACAGCTTAACATTTTCTTGACATTTTTTAATGGTGTTTATTTCCATAAAATAGGATGTTTTCAGATCACTTCAATATAGGAGTATAACAAGACACAAAACCATTTCTGATTGAAGAACCTGATATATGTAGATTTATGTACCAGTTCTTATGGGCTTTGTTGGCTTTCATGCAGGCAAATTTTGTCTGGGTATCTGGTATAAGTAATGTTAGAAATGGCTTGGGTACTATTCATCAGAAAAAAAAAAAAAAAGGCTTGGAGGCTTTTGGATTTGACATGAGTTTCATCCATTGCCTGCTTTAAAATCAACACATTATGAATAACTGATCTGATGGTACAATAATACACCAACATATCAATTAAAAGTCACTATTTCGAAGATCAAGATAAATCATCATGATTACACAAATACCATTGTTGGATTTCATTTCAGGTTAATTAAAATTTGATCTTTGCACTTTTAAATTGAACAATTTAAACACTTTTAAATTAAAATTTGGTAAGACAAAGGTTGAAGAAGAACTGGCTGTTGCAATGGTGAAAAGGATCTAATGAAAAAAGGTTTCTACCCAACAGGCTCTCATACCAAGTTAAACAATTAGAAAGAAATCAAATAACATAACATTTGAATTTAAAATACAATAGATAAAATATACGCATGGACATACAACAGATGAACAGGAACCACCATGTTCAGATTCTTAAGGAGAATCCTCTCTGTTCCTATCACCTCTTCTTTATCTTCAGGCAGAGCATTTGGATCTCTTGAGCTTCTTCCATGCTGTCATCAGTTGAAGTGGAAAGTATATGATGGCTGACAAGTTTGAGGTCAAATATTTGCAAATAAAGGGCACCCCAGTTGAATGTTTAAAGTCAATTTAGCTTTATAATTGGAAATAAGACAAGAGAAAGGCACCTGAAGTGCAGTATGCAACACTCAGAGGCTTCAATGGGTTCAGATTCCTTGACCCAATGCTTGTCCTTGCACATAGCTATCATCAATTTTGATATTGGGGATGTGAGAAATCTTGTCCCAATTCTCTCCTGCCCTCTCTATGACATGTTGCTTCAGAAGTGGGCAGCTATTGATGACCAATTCTTGCGGCTGTGTTCTCTGCAGGTAGTGTGGCAGTGCCATCAGCTTTGGACAGTTAGTGATATGCAAGTAACGGAGGCATGGGGTGATTCTAAAATTATTGTCAATGTCTTCTTTTCCTGTTTTTGCGCTCATTCCATCCCACGTTTCCCACATTTCCATGCCACAAAAACTAAGGTCTTTCAAATGTGGGAATAAAGTAACTGGCGATGATGACTCTAAGCTTCCATTCTCAGTCTCCAAACCCAAAAATTCAACACCCACCATTTCAACCTTATTCATGTAAAACAAACCAAGTGATTCAAGGGCCTGCAATCTCCCCAAAGGTGGTAAAAATTTGCAGTTTCCACAGTTCTCAAGAACAAGCCTTCTCAGTTTACTTAACAACATCATCCAGCTGGGAATTATGGTGGTGCCATTATGGCGAGAGATTGTTATATGTTCTATCTCTGAATGTGGCTGCAAGGCTTCAAGCACAGCTTCATCCAGTCGCCTCTCTGCATGCCTACCAGTGAACTGAAGTTCCAAGACCTGCAGCCGTTTCTTCATCTTCAGCTGCGCTTTCTCGGCTTCCTTAACATCTGCAACGTTTCCCAACCCTTCAATCCGAAGCTTCCGTCGAAGAAAGTTCAAGTTTCTCAGGTCTTCTATCTTACATGCTTTTTCATCAACACCACCACCACCACTCACAAGGAACCTGCTTAATGTTCGAAGCGAATCCAATCTCCCAATTCCTTTCGGCAGCACACGCATACTCAAAGTCCCACCAATCTCAAGATGTCTCAAGTTAACTAGTTTTCCAACACCTTGTGGCAATCTTTGAAGGCATTGGCACCCTGTAAGGTTCAATGTTTGCAGATTCAGCAGATTACCAATCTTTTCAGGCAATTCCTTCAACTTGGTATTACTTAAGTTGAGGTATCTTAGATGTAGCAATCTCCCCAATTCTTCCGGAACATCTTCGATCAAGCTGTTCCTCATATTCAACGATCTGAGACATGTCAAACGCCGGCATAGATCAGGAAATGCAGAAGCAATTCCTTTGTTGTCATCGTGTCGAATGAAGAGGGTGCGCAGCTTTTCTGCATTGCAAATAGTAGAGGTTGGAAATGGAGCAGGTGCTGCAATCACTACTGTTGAATGGCGAGTTTTTTTAGAATCAGGATTATCCGACCTCTTCTCTTCAAGAAGATCACTAACCTCCTCGACCCTGCATTCATTTTTTGTAAGAAACTGAGCAAAATCATGCACTATGTCATGCATTTTGCATCGTTTTATGCTGCCATCAACCTGATCTCTCTCAAAATCTTGGAAGAAACAGCGAGTTGCCAAGTTTTCAAAATACTCCCTGCCTGTTAATTCCATCTCAGCACCTGCCCTTGAGCTTAGAAAACCCTGCGCCATCCATAACTTAATCAACTCGTTTTTCACAATCTTGTAGTCTTTTGGAAAGAAAGCGCAGTACGAGAAGCATCTCCTGACTGGGGAAGGGAGATCATAATAGCTCAACAATAAAGGAGGAAAAAGACCCTTTTCAGCCTCTTCAAGATTCCATATCTCACTCTCCAAAATATCCTGCCACTCTTCTCTACTCTTCTTAAAACGCATGAGACTGCCTAGAGTCTTTGCAGCAAGAGGCAAGCCATTGCACTTGTGTGCTATTTCTCTACCAACATCTTCCACCTTCTCACACTCCTCTGCTTCCCTTCCAGAAAATGCTATTCGACTGAATAGCAGCCAGCAGTCATCCTCAGACAACTTCCCCAAAGGGAGGATGCAGCTGCTCTCCATCATTCTCGCAACTCCCCCATTGCGTGTGGTCACCACAATTCTGCTTCCTGGGACTCCAAACTTGAGAGTGTCCCTCAAAGACTCCCACTTTTGGTAATCCTCTGTCCAGACATCATCCAGGACAAGAAGAAACTTCTTCCCGACAACCAAATCACGCACCCGTTGTAGCAGTGTTTCCAATTCTATGATGTTGGGTGCATTTTTTTCAATGTTTTCGATGATTGCTTTGACAATTCTAATCTCATCAAAAGGGTCGGAAACACAGATCCAGACTCTTATATCAAAACAAGCCTTCACCTGTTCATCATTGAAGGCTAGCTGGGCAAGAGTTGTTTTTCCAATTCCTCCCATGCCTTTTATGCAGATCACATGGAAGCTTCTTTTTACTTGACTAGTACTCATCGTGATCTCATTCATTAGATACCCCACTAGTTTATCTTTATCTTCCTCTCGACCACATATTTCAGACACATCAACAACAGAGGTTGTTTTTGGTCGGTCAGGTTCCTCAATGGAGCTACTAATATTAAACATGAACAAGTCTTTCTCTCTCGCAATCACATCTAGTCTTCCACTGAGCTTTTTAATCTTAAGGGCAATTTCTCTGCGCAAAAAAACTCCTTGAACATTAAAGCAAGAACATACCTTGCTGAGAAGTGAGACATCCTCATCAAATTCAGCATTTCTTGCCTTTTGGATTGCGGTGCTCCATTCATCTATCACATCATCCATGTCGTAGGATATGTCTTTGAGCTTATCCACCCAATCTTCCACAGTTTGCTCCTGCAATTGTCTTTTCTCCGCATCGCTGAGCACAGCTTCGATACTTCTCAGAATGCTGGTGAGCTTTATGACTTCCTTCTTGGCACTCGTGACAAGTCTCACCTCTTCTTGCAGATCTCGGTCAACGTTAACTGCCAGCTGCTGCAGGATCACGGGAACCAGTGTGGAAGCCATGTTTGGAAGAGGGTTAAAGATTTTTACAGGAGATGAAGTAGTGAAAAAGGGATGGGATGTTCTTGCTGGTAGCCTGCCCTTTGCTACCTCTCCACAAGTACGTAAGCAACTGCATCAGCCATATTTGGAGGTTGAAAATAATTGACGAAAAGGAAACAATGTTGAAAGTCAAGATCAGTTGACCTGGCCGCCTTGGGGAGCTGTAAACAATTGCTGAGGCTTAAGGATTTCCAGCAAGAAATTACGACGTATTGATTGTTTGTTTGTAATCAACAGTCACGCGCTTGTGCCATGCATCTCATGAAAATGTTGAGTGTGTGTGTGGTGCGGGTGGCGGCGTCTCATCAACCACAAAAACTCTCTACAAATGACAGATCATTTCTTAAGCCACTTGCAAGGAGATTTCGGGTGATTTGACATCCTTCATTAGCTGTTGTGGGAAGTCATCTACTACCCTCAATTAAGTTTTGAGGTGGTTCGACCATCTTCAAAACAATTGATGGGATAGTTCGCTATTTTCGAAGTAAATATCAATTGCTTTGAATGTGGTCAATTACCTTAAAAATCTTGTGTTTAGAGGTGGCAGAGAGCGCTTGATCGCTCGAGCGGTGGTCCGCTGAGAAGAACACAAAATCCTATGCTCGAGTCGTGCTCGATGTAGGGCTCGAGTGGATCCATCGGTTATAGACCAATTTTGACGATTTTCTAACTTAGGCGACAAATAATTCAATTTATTTTGATTCCTTCTTTGATTTTAGTTTATTTTTGGCATCAGACTTTCCATATTTCCCATAGGTTTTCAACTCTTGGATTTTCCATCTTTAGATTATTCCTAGCATTATTAGTTAGGCTTTCCATATTTAAGAAACTATCAATCTTTTTTGATTAATTTTAACGTTAGTTTCTTTCCTTTTGAAGCATGTTTATTGTACGGAAGAGGAAAGTATAAAATGAGTTGATTTTTTTTTTTTTTTGACATGTCCACATAAGAGAAGGGGGAGGGGGGTTTCAAATTAGTGACCTCCGTTTTATGAGATGTGGTTCACAGCCAATTCAGCTATCCTTTATGGACGAATTGAAAATTAATAAAAAGAAAAAGTTTGCATACACCCTCAAACTATCATGTGGACTTTTAATAAAGTTAAGTAAATTTCATTATTTCGTTACAATCTTAAAAGAATACTAAAAGAAAAGAGAGTAGAAGAGGAAGATCACAAGTATCCCTTAACATTTAAGAAGCATATTTTTTTTTAATAGCATGTGACGCACATGCTTTTTTAATAAAATTTCTTTCAACTTTATTTCTATTATTAAAAAAATATGTGATTTTCACATGTTTAAATAACACATATCATTTTATAGATGAATAAAGCTATACATACTTGGGGGCGGATCTGCATGAATGGTTTGGGGGCGAATGTTTTCCCAAAAATTTTAAAATCTTTCCTAAAATATACATTTTTTTTATAATTTTTTATCTCAAAACAATATTTATGAACCTCTTTCTAGCATGTAAAACTGGAAGTGTATAGCTTTTGAGTGGAAAATATCCTAAAATTGATTTTATTTTATTTTTTATTGGCCCGATTACTTTTGGTACCAGAGAAATTAAGTGGTGTCCACTTGTAATTTATATCCAACCCCACTATAGTGCATATGGGTCAATAATTTGTGTGAAGTACTTGCACTTATTTTCTGACAAAAAGAGTAGAAAGAATGTGTGGTCCAAGATTTAGCATAAAGTGTATATGCTTATAAGATATAATAAATAACTTATCTTAAGTTGCTGACTTTTCTTCTCTTTTCAGTCTATGCCCAGCATGACTGACTTTCATTCCTCCCTAGGTTACTTAAAATTAAGGAGAGAATATATATATATATATATATATATATATATAATAACAATAGTGAATTTGTTGATGTTCACGCTTTATAACCATTCTTGTTTGTCTTCTTTTTAGATTTGCTTTCAGCAGCGATTTATAGGTAAAGTTTCTTCTATTTTTTTTGGGTTTTGATTTCCGTTAATTGTTTTATAAGGGTTTGTTTACATGAAATCTTAAGAGTAATGATCCTAGATCTCCGATCTGTCTTTTGTTTGCTCTCTAGTTTTTTGTTTTTTATTTTCTATTTTTATTTTTATTTTTTATTTTTTTGAATAACTCATTAATCGATGGCAAATGAATTATTAAGTATATGGAAGAATTGTTATTAATGGTAGAGGCAACCAAAGAGATTGCGTTTTAAAATGCATTTGTAGCGGATATGAAAAATGTAAGAAATCATTATCTAATTGAGAAAGTTGCAATGTACTCGACAATGGCCAAAGATGTGGTTTGCTAAAATATGCTACAGATCTAAAAACTAATTAGGGCAGAGACATTCAAAGAGTTTAACAAAACATATATAGCTCAAATTTGGATGGAATATCTTTTTCATTGTATTTATGATATTTCTTTTGTTAAAACAATATGCTCTATTTTTACTTTTCATATCACATTAATAACCTTTTATTACTATTCAAACAAAAAATTCACTACAAAACATAACTTTTTTATATTTTCTTAAAAAAAATTCAAAATTTTTCTCTATTTTATATCACATTAATCCTTTCTTATTAATATTCAAAAAAGTTCACAGCACAATCATTTATCAAAGAGGAATGCTACAATGCATTCTCCCCACCATCCCTTCACCTTGTCATCTTGATTTTTTCAGAAAAAACAAAAAAAATGATGATGGGGAGATGGTGGGTAGAATGAAGAAAAGCATCTCTTTACCAAATTAACCCAAATACCAGATTTTTTTCGTTAAAAGTTGAAAGTTACTTGCATGTCTTATCGGAGGGCAACTCCAGCCTCACGCACTGCCAGCTCATTCCGACACCTTTTCAGCAAAAACAAATCCCTCAATCATAACTCATGGACACGCCATTTGAATAAATAAATAAAAATAAAAGAACACTCCTGCTGGATCCTTTTGGACTATTGGACTCCATGCTGAACCCTTTTCTTTTCCTTTTCATTTCTTTTTTTTTTTCTAAAGAAAGAAAAAAAAAAAGGTGGGAGAGAGATTAGGACTGACAATTTTAACACGACCCATGAATCCGACACGAATACGATACGAAATTAACAGGTATTGAGTTTAGACTTATCAGGTTCGGGTCTTAATCGGGTTTACCCGATTAAAACACGATTAAATTCGTGTCTGGTAGGTCGACTCGGCAGGTCCACGGGTCGACCCACCAGAAACGTTTAATAAATGGGTCTGACGGGTCAGTCGGATCTGGCAGGTCAACCGGGTCTGGCGGGTCAGCCGGGTCTCAGGTGACCCGCCAGACCCATTTAATTTTTTTTAAAAAAAAAAAAAAAACCTATGTCTAAGTTCTAACTAAGTTAACCCTAACACTTACCAACTCACTCACAGCTTCCCTTCACTCTTCACCTCATGGCTTTACTTCACTGGCCTATTCCTTGTTTTCTGTTACTTTTTCTATGTGGGTCTATATATTAAAAGATTCTCTTTTAAATCATTATTTATATATTAAAACATTCTCTTTTAAAACATTTTATTCTTCTTGGACGGTTAGGATAAATTTAACTAGTTCTTTGGCTCAAGAGATCCCTTTATTAAATTATTTTTTTTCCAATTTTGATTAAGGTTTTTTTTTTTTTTAAACAGTTCGGGTCGGGTCTGGTCTACCCGATATGACCCGATTATGCTAAACGGGTTAAGGGGGTTGTGTCGGGTTACCTGGATATTTTCCGTGTTATAATCGTGTCAAACCCGCTAATCCGTTTAGTTAAACGGGTCGTGTTCGTGTCTCGGGTAATCGAGTCGCGAGTCTTAACGGGTCCTAATCGTGTCTACCCAGTTACCCATTTTGCCAGCCCTAGGGGAGATAGATGTTTGCCACTACAAATGAGAAAAGATGGAAGGAGAAAAAATAAGTAGGAATGCAGCCAAAATAAACTCTGACCGTGATCCAATATGCTACATGATGCGATAAGCAAATATGTCTAAAATACATGAAAACCTTATTTGAGTTGAGGTGTATAGAATAATACTCAATTTTATTTGATAAATGTATTCACAACATCAACTCCTACAACTTTTTTAAAAATCAGCCATAATTCAATTCTAGAACTTATAAATATTGGGGGTAATTACCTTTTTCCCCCATCAACTACAACGCATTATCACTTTGCCCCCATGAACTGACAACCCTACTGCCCAACCCTATTAAACTACTATTTTATGCCCAAAAATCTCATTTCATCAGTCAAAGGCATTAACTCAGACGATCAACCCACCACATGCGTTCCACATGCCATCTTAAAATTTTCTATCCCACTTTTGACCATAGTCAATTCATGGTTGCAAAGTGACAATATGTTGTAGTTGATGAGGGAAAAGTGACAATATGTTATAATTGATAGGGGAAAAAGATAAGATAAAAAATTTCAAGATGGCATATAGGACTCATGTGACGGGTTGACCGTCTGAGTTAATGCCTTTGACTGACAGAATGAGGGTTTTGGGTACAAAATGGTAATTTGATACGGTCGGGCAATAGGGTTGTCAGTTCATGGGGATAAAGTAATAATGCGTTATAGTTGATGGGAGAAAAGGTAATTACCCCTAGATATTGATACTCTATGTTTCAAAAATATGAAAGTTTGTAATTAAATACCATATACTATAATGAAATTTCATAAGATACTTAATGATGCCGCGTTATTTCATAGGATACCTAATAGCATCTTTGGAAGATAATTATGTTTCTTTTATTTTATTTTATTAAAATATCTATAATTTAATTAATTTTATTTATGGTGGGACAAAAATGATCTTGTGACACAATATTAGAGTTCAAATAAAATGACAAAACTCTTTCAATGGTTCTTTTTTTAAAAAAAAATAAACAAAAATAAACAAAAAAGTTATATATATTCAATTATACTAATATGATGATGAGTTTGCTCTTCAATCGTATCCTTGTTGGAATTTGAAGTGGATTGAAATTGTAGCAGATTTGATTGATGTGGGAAAAAAAAGTAAAAATGTTTTGTATGAAAAAGTGAAAAAAAGCAAAAACACACACACATATATATATTTGTTTTATAGTGATATTTTTTATTTAAATAATAATAAAATGTGATTGATGTGATGTAAAAAGTAAGAATGTTAGGGTTGATTTTGAGATGAATAATAAAGACTTTTTTTGAGTCATTTGGCAAACACATTATTCCTCAAAATATGTTGGACTCACAATATATAGATGAGTCTTCATAGTTAGATTATGTACCTTAAAGTATTTAAGACGGAGAAATTGCCAGAAGAAATGTTGACCTTATGCTATGTTATTAGCTATTTTTTCATTGTTCACCTCTCACGCTCTCAAAACAAATAGCTAAGTAAATGATCTGAATTGTTGAACGGCTTGAAAAAAAATTGGAGTGTTAAAAGTGTATTTGATTAAACGATTAAATTTATTATTTCTTATCAACTTAAGCATTTAGAAAAAGTGATAATTTAATATGGTATCAAAGCCAAAGGTCCTACGTTCGAACATTGTCTTCATCAATTCACCACTCATTTCAGTATGTGAGAGAGAATGTTAAAGTTTGATTAAGTGTTATCTTTTCCTTTTGGCCGGCAACTTATTGAAATAAAAAAGGGTTATCGTCTTCCCTCATCTAACTTAAAAGCTTGAAGCCAAAACTTAGCGGGATAAAAAAGGGCTACCGTATTCCCTCATTTGATGTTTAGTGAGTATTTTACTTACTAAACAAAAGAATAGTTTTAAATGTTTTAAAAGCCTGAAAATATATGTATGTTAATCGAGCTGATGATTTGCTATGATGATAAGTGATCTGTGATTTCTTTTGATGATTTCAATTGATTGTGAAATGTTTTGATGGAAATAAGAATTTGTTATGATTGTACATTAGTTAACTTATGTTTTACGAAATGATGTTATTTGTTGCATGGATTTGAAATATATGAAACACAAACATGTAGATGGAAATGAAATAAGATATAACACCTTAGTATTTGAACCAAGAAAATCATAAGCTCAAACCTCAAGTTTCCATGTGACTTTACGATATCAAAGATATAATCTCACATCGAAATAATTTTTTCTTTCTAAATACTCTAGGAATTTAATACATAACACATAAGAGCTGATTCAAATATCTCAAGGTTATATATATATATATAAACATTGTTTTACATAGGGTTAGCAATTTTAACACGACCCGCGAACCCAACACAAACACGATGTTAACGAGTTTTAGGTTTGATCTAAACGGGTTCGGATCATAATCGGGTCACCCGTTTATGACCCGGTTATTTTTCGCATTTTTTCTTTATTATTTTGTTTTTGCTAGCCTTTTTTTTATTATCTTTTTCTTAATATGATTTTACCTTACTTGGTAAGTGATTTGTTGTTTTATAGGTTTACTTCCAAGAGATTGAGTCGTTATTTTAATAGACAATTAAAACTTATTAGAGGCAATACCCAAATCATTTAATTACCATGTAAACTTTATACTTTAAAATTTGCTATTTGCTATGATGGACTATGGAGTTGAAAATTGCTAATCATTATGAATGTTTTTATATTGAATGGTAATTTATTAACAATTAAACCTATTATGTTTTTATCATATTATAATTTGTGAATTCTATTGAATCTCAATGGCATTGGTATTATTATTACATTATTTTTCCTATTTTTCATTCAAACGTGTCGGGTCGTGTTACCTTTTAAGTAAACGAGTCATGTTGGGTAGTATCAATCTAATATGACCCGGTTATTTTAAACGAGTTGTGTCGGGTTACCCAGCTATTTTCTGTGTCGTGTTTGAGAGTTCAACCCATCTAAATGGGTCGTGTTCGGGTTTAGTTTAATCAGGTGGCAGGTCATTACGGGTCGTAATCGCGTCGACCCGCCAACCCATTTTTCCACCCCTAGTTTTACATTACATAGTAAATGTACAATAAGTGCATCAAGTAAGTGCCACAAGCGGCATGTAAGTACTTATAATTATACATCTCAACATACACACAGTTTAAAACATATTACAAGCCATATCAACATTACTAAAACCTAGCTCCTTAGACACTAGGACAAAACACGCAACACGTGGTCTAATAACCATCGAAACTGACTAAAGACCATCACCCGTGCCTCAAGTTCTGCATTAGAATCTATGTAAATATGGTGTTATCATTTTTACATTGAAAAACAAGTGAGTCTTTTATTTTTAGAGTAGAAAGAACTTAAAATAATGAAACAGTTCAATAAGAATGATTATGAATGCATGAATATGCTACATAGTGGCCATTTAGTTTGAGTCTTAGAGTTTATCTTCTTTACACTCCTCTCGTATTAAGGCTCTTGTCAGCCTGTCTTAGTGACCATTAGAGCTCTCGCCATATAATGTTTAACTAAGGTTGTAGGTTTAAAAGTTGATGTAAATATTTGAATTCGTAAGTAAACTATAATGTTTTAGTGCTTTGGTGGATTTTGTAATTGATATATTTAATTTACAGAAAAAAAAAAATTATAATATTTTTTGCGGCGAAGTATATGTCATGGTGTTAGTTCTTGTTGGCAAATTCGGTGATCAAACGAACGTTCCAAAGAAGTTTGAGAGCTCCTATGCAGTGGCCATCTAGATAGGGAGTTAGGTTGTCCGGACATGGAAACCCAAAAGTCCCCCAAGTAGTGGCCGTCCGGACGGCAAGTTCCCCTGTCCGGACGGCAATTTCAGCAACTATATTTCTGTCTCCCCAAGTTGCCGTCTAGACGGGCACTTACACCACCTAGACGCCCCGTACATTTTATGCCCAAAACGTGTATTTTATGTGGGCCCAGGTCTAGGGTTTTGTATATGATATAAATAGATCCATATAAAACTGGAGAGGTACGAAATTTCACCCTAAGTTTCGTGAGAGGCTGTGCTTAGAGGGAACTTCTGTGTGAGCCTAATCATTCCTCTTAGAGGATTATTGTTAGTTTCATTGTGCTTGATTTGAGAAACCTATTGAAAATGTCTGGTAAAAGAGAATCACGTTGAAGGAGATTGTGAGGTAGAAGACGAGTTGGAGGCTTGTCGATGTTATAGAGTCAAGGTCTTGCAAAGGGTTGTAAGTGTTCATAGTGTCTGTAATATCTGGATAATCTTATTGATAGTGATTTTCTGGGTTTGGCTACCCAGTAGAGGTTTTACTTTTAAAACGTTTTTTAAAAGGTTTCTTCTTCGTCACCAAAATCTTTGTGTTTGATTTTACTTGTTTTGGTGATTGTTTGATTATTGATAAATATCTGTTAATTTCGCATCTTATGTGATTTAAACCTATTAAGCGTTTTTCAATTGGTATCAGAGCGGGTTCACTCCGTGAATGATTAAATTCCTGAGTGTGATCTTTATTTAATGTTTAAGATGTCTCAAACCCTTAACACTGTGCCTAATTTTGATGGATCAAATTATGGCTATTGGAAGTCCCATATGAGATTTTTCTTAAAATCCATAAATGTTTGCTCTATCATTGAATCTCGATTTAAAGCTTCATATAAGTCGACAGCCGAAATGTCTAATATTGAAAAACAAACTCGTATGGCGAATGACAAAGCTATGAATGTCCTATGCTTGGCAATATCACAAAGTGAATTCTCTAGAATTTCAAATTGTGATAGTGCCAAAGAAGCATGGGAGATCCTAGAAACCACTTATGAAGGAACTAATCTGGTTAAATCTTCGGGGAAAATACACTTTACCCGTCTGAACTATCTACCCGTTTGCACTTTTAACCCCAATATTTAAAATGTGACACTTTACTCTCCCAAACTTCTAAATAGTTGCAATTCGACTATTCTGACTTTTTTTTTTTGTCCAAAATGCCCCCATCCCAAGTGAAAAATAAAAAATAAAAATTAAGGGGTGGCTTCGAGGCCCAACTGGGGTGGCTGGCCACCCCATAATTTTTATTTTTTATTTTTTATTTTTTATTTTTTATTTTTTTTTTAACTTGGGATGGGGGCATTTTGGGGAGAAAAAAAAAAGTCAAAATGGTCGAATTGCAATAATTTGAAAGTTTTGGAGAAGGGTAAAGTGTCACTTTTTAAACATTGGGGTTAAAAGTGCAAATGTGTAGATAGTTCAGAGGGGGTAAAGTGTATTTTCCCCTAAATCTTTCAAACTTCAAATGTTCGTTTTTAAGTTTGAGTCTATTATGATGTTAGAGGATGAGACCTTCAATGACTTCTTAGGTAAACTTAGTGAAATTCGAAATTCTATGATTAATTTAGGAAAGAAAGTTTTAGATACTAAGTTAATCAAAAATGTTATGAGATCACTCCCTAAAAGATTCAGAATGAAGGTAACAGCTATTGAGTCATGCACTGATCTGGAAACCATGAGGATAGAAGAGTTTGTTGGTGCAGTTCAGACTTATGAGTTTTTTTTGCCTAAACCTAGAAAAAATAAGGATCTTGCCCTTGGAACTTTTAGGAAAAACTCTTATGAGTTATCTAATGAAAAATCACTAGATGAAGAGGAACTTGCGTTGATAGCTATTTTATAGGAATGAACATAGAATTTTCAAGAGATTTGGAAAACAAAAAGAAAGTACTCAGGAGAGAAATGAAAGAGACCCACGTGGTCCAATATGTTATGAGTGTTCTGGCTATGGTCATTTGCGCAAGGATTGTGCTAACCTCAACAGTAATAAGCCGAAAAATCAAAAAGCTTTCAATATTACCTTGAGTGACACTGATGAGGAAGAAAATCCTAATTATATGGGATTTGTTGCATCCTATGATCCTGATGATTCTAAACAATCAGATGTTCAGTCTGCATATGGTAATGAATCAAATAGGGTTAGTGATCTTCAAAACTCCTTTCACAATTTGATGGGAAAATTTTCTATACTTAGAAATACTAACTTGAAAATTGTTAAGGATGTTAAGAATCTTGAGCTTGAAGAAATCCTTCAGTGATTCACATGCTATTTGCAATACTCTCAAATATGAAAATCATGTATTAATTGCCAAGAATAAATCCCTTCAAAATGATTTGATTGCATGTAGAAATCATTTGAGTAAATTCTCTAGTGAAAGCTTGATAAAATGTTTCATATTCAAAAGCGTTCTAGTGACAGATCTGGTTTAGGATTTGATAAAATTGTTTCTTTGTCTTCTAACCGTGCTTCTACTTCAAAGACTTTTTGTTAAACTAGTGAAAGTAGAAGAATTTTCAAGTGAAGAAAATCAAGCAATTGTTTCGACTCCTCAAGGTAAGAAAGGTAAGAAAATCTACATTGAGCCTCATGCATCTTACCCTAAACTTAGAGTCATGCATCCTCCTAGGAAATTACCTTCTCAAGAGTTTGTCCCTACATGTCATCACTGTGGGAAAGTTGGTCACATTCGACCCAACTGTTTTAATTTGAAATCTCATGTTCATAAAAATGAATATTCCTATTCTAGGAAAGAAAGTGAGGGTTTGGTCATAATGATGAAAGAAGTGCTATCTAGGCTAGATAAGTTTGAGCAAAGTCATAAGTCTAGACCTAAGATTTCTTAAGTGTGGGTTAGGAAGGATGATACCATTCACCCCTTGAGGGGGAGTGGTGGTGATCTCGTCTTATGTTAGGTGAGTCACTAACATGCCTAGGATTGGTTATCATGCATACTTTTGAATATCTTAGAGCAAGTTGTTTTTCTATAGCTTTGTTTTGTGATTTTTAGTTTTTCTTTTTGCATTGCATTTTTCTTATTTGTTTTGCATCTGTTTTTCGTTTGTGTGCATTTCTTTTGTGAAAAATTTCAAAAAGACGAAAATATTTTACTTTGGTTATTTTTATCTCTTTCTTTTGTCTAATGCACCTAGATAATCCATTAATTTCTCATGTTACTTTCATAGATTTAATTCCTTGCGTCTTGGAATGTTCTTAATATGCATGAGATGAAAAATTGCTCAATGGACTTGTTCTTGTGGTTACCTATAGTCTAAGCTTATGTGGTACATTTTGTCTTTGCTTACTCTTTTGTACACATTTAAGATGATTTTGAGTTTATTTCTTAACTTTAAATGTGAGGTCTATTAGGTAACTAGATGAGGTTTTTGACTAGTCGTATTTTTCAAATTGACCATACGCTAGTTGAACCTAGGGTTTAAAAATTCATGCATTCCTACTTTTGTTGTAAGCATCAATTGTTTAAGGACACTTTCTCAAAGAGAAAAAAGAATCAAAATAGTGAAACAAAACCTAAAAGATCATGTTCCTTATGAAATTTATTTTTACTGTGTCAAACTTGTGTTAACTTTTCAAAAGAGGAATGTATTAGAGGAGAGTGGCTAAACTCTAGTATGATAAGGTTTGACTTTTGGTTGAATATACTTGTCAAAACCTCGTGTTGGTGAAACTTTCTCCTCATTTTGTAAGTTGGTAATTTTTCTCATTGAATGGCTTACACACAAGCATGGATTGAATGAAATATTTTTCTTTGCTTGAGTTAAGCAATATGAGTTTTTTTGCCTTTTAGTCTCATGTATATTTTAAATATTTAGAGTATGTTTGAGATATTTGTTGTTAAAATTTATGAGTCGTTAATGTGTGTATCATGTGTGTTTATTTGATTTTTGAGGGGGAGAAACATGTTTTTTTTTTTTTTTTTTTTCCAATTTTTTTGTTGATAAATGGTGATATAATATTATATCTAAGATCTCACTTTCTAGGAAAAATAGTGCCATAAATAATGTATAGAACTAAATAAACCGTTGTTATGTATAGAAGGAAAGAGGTACAATTGCGATAGTGTATCCGACATGATTATGTCCAAATTTGTTGTCTATACTTCTTTCAGAGAGTGACAAGAAAATATATTGTTCTTTTATTTCTTTTAATGAAGTAAAGCAAGTGTTTACCTAAAGAAGAAAAAAAAAAAATCAAGTGAAAGTGTTTTAGAAACCATAAAGTGAAGCACAATATTTCGACTAAAAAAAAAAAAAAACTTGTTTTGAAAGGACAACTGAAAGCAACTTTTGAACAATGGTGGGAATTCTTTGTTTGATTGTAGTATTTAATTTCTAATAGTCTTTTCTTTTTGTTTTTTTCTACTCAACAATTGAACAAAACTGACAGCAGAGGGGTCATAAACGTTATTGATGATGTCGTTTACCGTACAACTAAGTATGATAAGTTGACAGGAAATTCTCCGATCTTTAAGTTAGAAAAAAAAAAGAAAAAGTATATCACTCTAAAAGAGATGGCTAAGATTTTATGGAAAGTTGTGTATGATTAGCCACGTGTTGTGTTGGGGTACTTATTCACGGGATATGGCCTTAGTATTTTTTGGATAGTTGGACTAAAATTGTGGAGCAGTTATTCTCTGTGCTACAATCTCAGTATCCTCCAAGTAATTACTATGCTGACAAAACCGGTTAAGCTAGCTACTGGAGTTTTCCTTTTAGTTAGGTGCTATTGTCTGCTCTCTGTTCCGTTTCTTTATGTTCATTTGATCCAGCAGCTTTCCATTAGATAGGAACATATCTGATAAATACTAATAACTCTCGAACGGAGTACTAAATTGGAAAAGTCCATTAGATAATGAACTATTGGTTTTAAGCTACCTGTGGCGATAAATCAACAATTCAAAGTGATTTTCTTGCCTAGTCTTGATAAACAAGCGTTTACACATAGATTTAAGAAGATCAGTTTGAGAAATAAGAAACTCCTTTGGCATCTCTTCGTCTTTAAAGAATTCTCATTGTGAAAACACAAAGACAAAGGCTGATCTTCAAAAAAATAAAAATAAAAAGTGGATGTGAAACTTTCATGGTCTTGTTGGAACTCGCAATTTGAGTTTTATCACCTCAATACAAATCATAGGCTTTCAAGTCTTTCTTCCTGATTTAGGTTAATTAACTGAGTGTATATTAAGAGATTCTAGAGGGAATATTAATGTAATTTCTCTTGTCCTGGGATTATTAATTAAGCCTTATCAGGAGAATAGGAGGTGGTTAATGTGAATGGCATAAAGTTAAGGTTCGTATAATTTCTAACACATGTCCTCTGTGGGGTTGTTACATTTATAATTTTGGGATAATTTTTAAGTTATGGAATTGGTGGTGGAACCAAAAGGATTGACTTCACTTTTTCAAGCAACCACTCCCCCTTTAAGTCCCACTTTTTAAGTCGTCAATTAATTGGTAAGAGAAAGTCTAAATGACTTTTTTCAGTTTGTTTTTTTTTTTTTCATATATAATTTTTAAAAAAACTGGTTATTAAGTTTGTAGGACTCCGATAAATGAAGTTAATTTTTTTAAAAAAGTTATATGGAAGAAGCTTAGGAAAATAACAAATAGCATTTCTCAATTTATAACTAGTAGAGTCCTCGATCTCACATACAGGGCTGGCAATTTTGACACAAACTGACAACTTGACACGAATATGACATGAAATTACCGGATTTAGGTTTATCCTAAACGGGTTTGGGTTATAAACGGGTCGTCCCGTTTATGACTCGTTTATTTTGCTCTTGACGGGTCATGTTGCGGGTCACTCATGGGTGACTTGTCAGACACGATTATTTATTTATTTTGTTTATCCTTAACAGGTTTGAGTCATAAATATGTCAATTGACCCATTTACTTTGATAAACGGGTCAATTGGCCCGTTTATGACTCGACTCATCACTTTCATTTTTTTTTATTAAAAAAAAAAAAAAAAAAAAGAGCTAAACGAGTTAAGCAGGTCATGTCGGGTGACCCTCAAACTTATCGTGTCTTGTTCGGGTTTGGTGGGGCCGACCTGTTAGCTAAACGGGTCGTGTTTGGGTTTACCCTAAACGAGTCGCAAGTCATTACGGGTCATAAACTGGTCGACCCGCCGACCCGTTTTGCCACCTCTACTCACATGCATTAAATAATTAAGTAAAATTTTAAAATTTGTGCATTTAACAATATATATAATATCATATTATTCAATTTAAAGAAAAAAAACGTGTGAAGAATTTTTTTAAAAAACGTGTGAAGATTGACTTTATTGGTATGACTATTTTGTCATTGGAACTTAGCCAACCAGTTCACACAAAGATTATAAACGTGTTGGGTTTGAGTGTGATGGTTGGATTCAACAACTCAATTGTTGAATTACAGGGAACTTGGTGAGAGACAATTGTAAGATGCTTAGAAGGTACCAATGCAGACAAAATCTCAACACCTAAGGGATCTTCCAGAAGAAAATTATTATTATTACCATTTTTTTTTAATAAAAAAAAAATTGAAAAAATTACATTTTACCCTTCTAAGTTACAACTTTATTTTCATATATACTACCAAACTTTAAATCACTGCAACTTGTCCCATAATTTGAAGTTTTTGCTTTCAGTTTTGAAATGATAAAATTACACCTAATGTGAACAACAATTTCTCACACCAACCCTTGTAAAAAAAATTTAAAATTTTATTTTAGTCCCTATAGTTTACATTAATTCGCAATTGAAAAACAAAATGTATTAATGTCACCTTATTGTTAACCCTTTTTTTTTTTTTTTTCTTTTAACAAGTTATCTCTGAATTGATATAACAATCAAATGTGGCAAAATAATCGGTACAATACCAAAGATACAATTTAGAATCTTCATGACCCAAACATTATCTATGACTCACACAATAGCTTCTTGAGCTATTACAAGACAATATTTATGAAATGTCACCGTGCCAATCAGTTTCAGATTTACAGCAAATTTTGATGAATCACGTTTCTATCCGCTGCCAGGTCATTGATTTCCTAGCTTTTTCATCTTCGCTACTAGTACTTTATTAAACGCAATATGCTTTGCTGCCTCTACCATAGTGACGATTTTTCTTTATGCTTGATAACCCCTCCGTCATCCGTCTATGGTTTGTTCCAAAAAAGAACCATAAGAAAACAAAAGACCGACCATAAATCAATTCCATTATTCTTAACGATTCGTAGAAAAAAAAACCTGAGAAAACGACTAAAATTTCACCCCATAGATCGCTGTTGAAAGCAGATCTAGAGAAAAGACTTTCTTATTTAAAATCAACAAAAATATAATAATAGAAAAACAACAAAAACCCAACATACCCTCGCGCACGCGCCACCACCAGCCAGCTACATGCCGCTAAAAAGTACCTCGAGAGCCATTGACACACGCTCCCCAATCGATCTACGGTGGAAGCGGGAAAATGAGGGGAAAGGAGAAAAGGGAGCGGGGGGGTGGGGAGGAGGTCCTCCCACTTTGCTATGCTCTCTTGTGCTCCTCTTGCGTTTTTTTTTTTTTTTATATCTCAATTTTCTTATGTAAATTTTACACTCAATTCCGGAATCATATCATATATTCATCACCCTATTGTTAACTAAGACCGACTATGTGGTGAAATTGGACGACATGAAATGCAATATGTTTGAGTTTTTGCAGGGGCAAGTGAGAGTAATTTTATTTTATTTTTTACTTCAGGGGAAATTTACTCATTTTATTTATTTTCTTTCGAGTTGACAGTTTATTTTGGACAGAGGGAGTAAAGTGAAACATTTAATTAGGGGTCAAGTTATAAGGATTTAAATTTTGATGGTATATGTGAGAATTAGTGATAATTTAAGGGGCAAACTGTACTTTGCCCTCAAAGTTTTTTAACCCAAGCAATGTTAACCACTATCATATGTTATATGAAATGCTAACATCACATTCAAACTTAAATTATTATTATAAATTAAAGTAAAAATGTTCTAAAGGTCTTGCGGTATAACTTTTTTTTAATTAAAGAGACACGTGTCATTTTTTATTGAGTATGACATGACAACACTGCTAAAAATTTAACGAAGGATTGACAAAAGGATTTATTTGATAACAATTAGAACGTTCGGGAATGAATCGATACAATTTAACCTTAGGGAGTACTTTAGTAAAAGGATTTATAAGTGCAATGTGTAAATTCTATTTTAATGGTATGGAAAAATGAGTTGAGAAAATGAATTGACACTAGGTGATTTAAAAGTCCACATGAAAATGTACCCACCAAATTCGCCGAAATAATTGTTAGGGTACTCATTGACTCCCTCGTCTGCAAGGCACTCTTCCATTAGTTATACTTCTAGACCAAATCCTAACTTAAACCTAAAACTTAGGCTTTTAGTATTCTTCCATTAGTTCATAGGGTGTGGACTATCAGGATAATCATCGACCGTTGGAACAGTTTGACCGATAGGATGGTTATATACTGTTGGTACGGTGTCAGTTAACGGTTTCAGGAACTGACGGTTCTCGAACCACAAAGATTTTTTTGGACAAAAAATTCCTAACATCGATCTTTAAACCATCTAACACGTTCTAGGGCTTAAAAAGGCTTCCTTTCACTAATCTAAACACTAAACACACCCTAAAACGAAGCTCACGCACTATAATGTCCAAGCTTTTACCCAAAAAATCAAACACTTCATATAAAAACCAAAGCTTTTCTCTATCAACACCTCAAAGCTTAAAGAATCTACACAACACCACATTTATAAGTCAAAAAAAAATTACTCATTAGCAGTAGGAAACTCGGAATAGAACATCTTATCCACAAAACTCCACTTTCTAACCCTAAATTTCATCACACAAACTCAACTTTCACCTTCTACAAACACACACGCACACACACACACGGAAATTAACTAACCACAACATTAAAAACGAAATATAAACGAGTTCGACCAAGAAAATGGATATGTGACTTATCCACTAGATTAGAGCTCAAACACTCAAGAAATGTTGCCCTGGGGTTCATAATGGGGTTTTTTTTAAGACCCTCAACTGCATTTATTCAGTATTGGCCTTATTTCATTAATTTGCATGTAAACTATCACATTCCGGATGGTCTTAGGATCATCCAAAGGCTTTTGCCGATGTGGACCATTCGGACAATGACCGAATGTCTTTCCTATTTTTCCTTTACCTACAGTTCAGTGTTTAAAATCTCATTTCCACCTTTTGAAATTTGCGACTAATCCAACTCTATTATAAACACTCAAACATTAATTAAGGTGTCCTTAATCCTAATTTAGTGTGGGGTATTACATCAGTAGTTTGTTAGATTTCAGTTCAATTGTATAAAATCTCTATATAAGTGTATTGTAGAAGCTATGATTGGAGAATAATTCAAAATCTTCTTCTTGAGATTGACTCTCTCAAATCAGTCAATTCCATTACTTACATTACATCATTCAATTCATTTTCCCATCATCCAAACAATTCATCAGCATATACAATTCATTCCAAATCTCCATTAAGGTCTTCTTGATATACCATGCCAAATACAATCAGCAGATAAGAACAACCCAAAGAGAAACATGCTTTGCCAGCACTGATTTATCTTTATTAAGCCATTAATGGCGATTCTGGAGGGTTAAAATCATTTACATTAAGGAGAACTTAAGAGTAAATGAAAATGACATCTTTTTTTTTTTTTTTTTTTTTTTTTTCTCACATGGAATAATAACATTATATAAACAGTTATTTCCAACTATTGGCTAAGAAGATTACACATTTCCACAAATAAAGGATTTGAGAACCTATCAAGCATGCTTGTCAAGCCAGTAAAAACAGAGAATGAAGCCAACAACATTACTGGATGGAGTCTTGTGATTTACCAGTGTCATTTCCCCATTCCCTCTTGGAAATTTCATCTCTCTGCAGAAGAAGATTTTATGTTTTAATCACTTTACTTGATTATAATGTCAAGATCCTATAAACAAGTAGCTAAGTTGTAAATGACATGCTTCCAATTTTGTAAAAGCATCCATATCAATCAAGCTTGCACCCATATAGTAGCAATCCACGAGAAGATATTGCGTGAGATAAAAACATTCGAACCTCTATGTTCCGCTAACGAAAGGTGAGTATTCGAGATTGTGAAGCCGAGACTGGAGACCCGTCGCTGCTCTGAGAGTCTCCGCACCAGGCATCCTGGACTTGAGCTGCAAACTGCAAGTTCCAGAGCACATCCTCAACAGAAGGTCTATCTGCTGGGTCTTTCAGTAGACACCTAACGCAAATCTCCATCATTGTTCTTAACGATTGATCCAAGCAAGCCTTGTGCACTGCTGGATCAACCATGCTCCTCCGAGCGGCTTCATCAGCTGCAATGCATCCTTGTAACTGCATGGTTCCCAGGAGCGATGAGATCGCCAATAATTACACATGCATTAGAACCAATATTCTAAAAGCTCATGGCAAGTGAAATCAACTAATATATTTTCAGAAGGGAACACCACTCTTGGAGATAAAACTGCGCAGCAGGACCATACCAATATTTTCCAAATTGTTCATTTTAACTGCAAAACTTTGAGGGAACCAAGAGTTTGGGATTCTAATGACCAAAGTTTTATATGGGAGTGCCACTTTAAAATTACATATATCTATGTTAAATTATAATTTTTTCCAAAAGCTTAAGCGGACATGAAAAGGTAAATTTAATGATTTAATTACTATTCTAACACTCTCCCTCAAATGTGAACTTAACACGTGGAATATTTAATTAAAATGGAAGGTGAATGATGGAAATAAGATTCAAACTCAGGACCTTTACTTTGATACCAAGTTAAATTGTATAGTTCAAAAGAGAGAAGGAGAGAAAACACAAAGAAAGTAAAAAAATAAAAGGTTTAGGACAGTGGGTACTAGTCCCTTCACCATAGCACATATTTATATTAGGGTAAAATAACATGATTACAAGAATACCCTTAAGCTATAAGAATACAAAGCTAATGTAAAATATAACAACTCTAACAATCTAACAAGCAAGAAAGATATGTATGACAGAATTCCGCATGCTAAGGATGTAGAGATGACTTAAAAAGGAGGTGAGTGTGTTAAATTGAAACTGTATTGTTCAATTTTATTGTAAAAATTTGAGGGTACTAGCAGACATGGCATAAAAAAGATACCATTTTCCTCATCCCAATGTCCACAATGCATCATGTTTTCCAGTACAAAACTATATAAGGGCAATACTGTAGCTCTGTACAAAACATTAGGTAGAAGGGTAAAAGGATGAGTACATTCATTTTTCCAAATCATGGCATGAAAAGGATACCATTTTCCTTTTGTCCCAATGCATACAATACATCAGGTAAAAGAAAGACATTTTTGACAACACAACCAATTAATTACACCTTGTATTTTCTAATTAACAGAGCCATCTCACTGAATAAAAAGCATATTGAAAGAGTTTCAAAAAGAAAAAAAATATAATAACAGAACCATTCTCACCCGATCTTTAAGAATGCCCACTTCATTCCTGGATGTTAATTGTCTCCCCAGAATGATTTCTAGCAATATCACTCCGAAGTCATAAACATCAACCTTTTCTTCTTGTTTAACCCTGTGGAGTAATTGTTCAAAGACAACAATTTCATTAAACAGTATTGTTGTTGATTATATATATATATATATATATATATATATATATATATATATAAACGCACACACTCACACATATAAGTGACATGAACTTAATCCTGATCGCGATTGGCCTTCTTTCTCTATTTTTTGTTTTTTGGGAGGATGGACTTGAGGTGATAATATGAAAATGAGAATAACCACAAGACATTGAGTTCCTCAAACCAGTGAAGAATCATATCTTGTGTACACATACCTATCTGATAGGTTTCCCGATACAAAAGCTATACAGAAGTTCATTGTTCATCAGAGATTATGGATCTTTACATCTCATACGATATATTTTGAGCTGTTATAGCGCGACTCAAAACCATATAAATTTTTCAGTACAAACCTTGCATTAAGAACAGGATCTTTGGATCCACTACGGGAAATTCCACGACCAACCTGTGTAGATGAATAGAGGTGAGTACTAATTAAGGAAAAGAATAGACTACCCAATGGAAAGAAAAACAACCTTTCCCATGTCATCAGTTATTAAAGGCAGATAGTAACTGCTAATTTTTGCAACAAGGTTCTGATCCAACAAAATGTCTGTTATTTTAAGATTGTTGGAATATACACCAGGCACAATCCCTGTATGCAAAAATTGGATGCCCTTTGCCACTCCTATTGCAGCTGCTACGCGTTGTGTCCAAGTAAGACGTGGTCTAGAATGTCCCTCTGAAAAATTAAATTTTAGTAGTGACCAATCATTACATTAGTGTGTAAAGTAAATAAAAAAAAGTCAAGACAGAGAAGACTCATCGGCTCAGAGCAATTTTTTAGAAATCTCATTCAGAGGACTCACAATTTCATATAATAATCTTTACATAAGATCAAAGATGAAGCCTAATACAAATGGAGTACTAGTAGTGTAACTTCTATGCCTTCTGACCCAAGAAATTAATGTGCAGATCAATAAATTACCAGAGATCCAGCTCCTTAGTGTGCCATTTGGTATGTATTCAAAGACAAGAAATATTCTGCTAACACTTGAATCATCCAAGTAACACTCAAAGCAGTGTCCCAGAGCACTGACCAAGTGGCGATGTCTGAGTTTTGATATCAGCTCTATATGATGCATAAAGTTGTGAGTGCTGCGACTTTTTTTTATTTTCAAGCATCTAACAGCTACAATAGAACCATCCTTTAGCCTGCCTCTGTACATCTGAGAACATGTAAAAAGCAGGACAGAAATAGATTAAGAAATTCAATACACATCAAATATCACTTATAATCTTAAAAGGAATGATTCACTTCAATATTTTCCTCATCTCATCCTACAAATCTTAGTAGATCAACCATTAGATTTGTGAACCCTACACAAATTCAATAATGGATTCATCAATTCACTACGGAGATGGTTAAAAATAGAATGAATTCTATCATTTCTCTAATCTTAAATATAAATAATTTGACATTTTATTCACCAAGACATAGAAACAAGCTAATTGTTCATTACAATACAGAAAAATCACACTAGAAAAGTAAGGCCAAACTCTTTCAAGCTCCATGAACAAAAACAAGTAGCAGAGTAAGGCAGACCGTGTAACAGTGACAATAGTAGCATAAATGCAATGACATAGTGCATAAAATATAGTAGTTCTTTTAATTATAGATTATAAATAAAATGAAGAAATTAAAGTAATTCTTTACGAGACCAAAATAAGTCATATTCATTCTTTTGTTTTTCTCAAAGCAAATTATATGCTAAGAGGAGTCATATAGTGCAAACTTAATGTATATTATAGAAGGTATCAAGGCAGTTCTGTTTGCATGCAGTAGAAAACATAGCAGAAGGAAACCCAAAAAGCATGTTTAAAACTAAAATTTGAGAGTCTGAATGCTGCTTTTATGGGAAAGTATGAGGCATATTGTAAAACAGATTTTTGCATACCTGTCCATGAGACCCTTCACCCATAAAAGCAGATGTGTGGAAGTTGTTTGTAGCCTCCTCAATCTCTTCCAATGAAAAGGTTCGATAAGCTGGAAGGCCAACTGCTCCCAGCTTCATCGTTTGAGATATATACCCTTCAGGCAAGGGGCAATAAATCAAAGGTTAGATACATGATAAAGATGGAAGAAGGCTTGACCCTTTTAAAAAGTACGATCCTGGAACCAATTGTACTGAAAAACAGAATTTGTAGTCCAACTGCTTAGGTTTTCATGACCCGAACTCTCATACATAAACTGTAGGCATTTCAGAGAGCTTAAATTAGACTTTTGAATTCGAGTTAAGTTAGAGAGGTCAAGAAGAATTGTTATAGATTAAAATGTTAAAATCATAAAGATAGGTTGACTGAACAAAAACTTCTTTGCAACACAACTCTATGCAGAGCTGCATTTTCTAGTAGTTATTTTCAAATCCAATGAGCACTCACCAACTCTTTATGATATAGTTAAAACATCACTTCAGTTTCTATTATGTCACTGATAATTCTGCTAACTATATGTTGGGGATATAATTTCAATGTAAAACTAGTAAACCAGAATGTATTGGTCAAAGAGCAACAAGGCAGAGTTGAGGGTCAATTTTGAGTTTTACAACATTGAACAACGAAAGAATCATCTTAATACAATTCATACAGAATATCACCAAATTTCCTGCATAGAGCATGATGAAAGTGAAATATTAAGAGGAAATTGATGGAACTAAAAAGAATGTGCTTATGTAACAGCAAATAATAAACAGGTTAACATAAAATAGCTTATTTATTCTGCTTAAAGAACATATAGTCTTATTCTTAGTGCACACAAACAAAAATGCACACACACCAGACACATTGAGAGAGAGAGAGAGAGAGAGAGAGAGAGAGAGATGAAACCTTACTTGCATCAGAAAGTATCTTTGAGGTGTACCCAGCTGATGCATTCTCCGCTATTAATCTTGTGGGAGGTTTCTTTACCATAGTTCCTCTCTTGGCATTTACTCTTCTAACAATCAATAAAATCAGTCCAAGAAGTGCAATTGCCCCAACAACCCCTCCAATTATACCCAAGGCAAGAACTGCTTTAGAAGCTTCTTTCCGTTTCTTTTGATGTGGAGGAATGCCCACAGCTAAGGCTTCATTCCGGCAAAATGAATATGGGTGTTGATTTTTCTTTCCATTGTCCAAACAGTTCCTAGCATACAGGACAACCCGTTCCTTAGAATCTGTCAGTAGACAGCTAGGTAAAGTTCCAGTCAAAAGATTTGAAGACAAATCCACAAATTCAAGCTCGGCATTGCAGGATAGATTTTCGAAAAGCATTCCCGTGAATCTATTCCCTGCAATGTTCAGATAAGTAATAGAAGGCAGGGATAACAGTGAAGTCGGGAACGGTCCCACAAATGTATTGAAAGATACATCCAGCCGTTGAAGCTGATAGTAGGAGCTCACTTCAGCAGGTATGCCAGACCTAAACCTGTTCTTACTCAGGACAAGGGTAAGCAATTTTTTGCCAAGTTGAGGGAATTGTGGTCCAAAAGCATTATCTTCCAAGTCAAGCACTTGAAGGTTTGTCAAACGGTCAAAATCAGGCACTGCTCCATAAAAGTGGTTGTGTGAAAGTGCAAGAACTCTAAGATTTTCCAAACTACCCAAGCTACTTGGCAAAGAGCCGTTGAATGAATTCTTCTTCAAGCTTAAAACAGTCAAAATTTGGAGTGAACTCAGCCAATCCGGTAGTCGACCAGAAAACATATTGTCATCCAATATGAGTGTCTGGAGGCTTGTTAGGGATGAAAGCTCTTGAGGGATGGAACCATATAGGTAATTAGAACTCACATTGAGTATTTCTAGAGTTGATAAACGTGCGATTTTACCCGGTAAAGTGCCCCATAAACCGAGAGAAACCAATGTGAGAACTTTCAGGTCAGGAAGCTTAACTAGGGTTGTTACAAAGGAGTGTAAAGAAAAGTTCCGAGGTAAAAGAGGAGCTCCATTGTTGCCAATTATATGCAGCTGGGTTATGCTTTCTTCATAGCATACAAGAGTTAAAGATGACTTTGGTTCAGTGTTGCAGAAATCTGTATTGTTACTCCAGCTGCTTAAAACTACTGGAAAGTTTAGAAGTCGCCGAATCCTTAAAAGGGTCTGAGCCTGGGAGGATTGCAGTTCCTCTGAGTGCTTAATAAAATTCAATAAGATAAAAAGAACTAAAAGCAAAGAATGGTGATACGTTTTGGCCATTGGCAGTAAATCCAAAACCAGCAGAAGAGGCAACGCACAGGTAGTATTAGAGAGCTTTCAAAGACTTAAAAAAACTAGTTTATGATCTTCTAGCAAGCATTTGAAGAGCACTGAAATTAGTAGCTTTTTAACTACCGAAGCTCAAGTTCCCAAGATCGCATATCCCTGCAACCAAATGCATGTGACATA
The DNA here is from genome assembly GCF_901000735.1 of Corylus avellana. NCBI lineage: Eukaryota > Viridiplantae > Streptophyta > Magnoliopsida > Fagales > Betulaceae > Corylus > Corylus avellana. The sequence goes on from NC_081549.1 coordinate 13,874,699, forward strand.
AGAACAGATTTCAACAGAAAAATCCAGATAAATATATAATCAAATTACTCCCACACATCAGTATGGACCCAATAACCAGAAGAATTATAACCTAATAAATCTAATATCTTATGGGAAATGAACAAAAATGGTTTTGCTGGTTAGAAAACAAAATATGGATAAAGAAAGTTGCATATATTTTATTTGTTCTTCAATGTAGTCCACTCCTTATTATCGAAAGCTTACCTCTATCAAGCGTATGGAAATCACTTTGACTTCCAGAATGTTCTTCAATGTAGCCTTCTTTTCCTCTCAAAATCAGAAGCAGCAGATTCAGCCAATTCTACTCAGAACTTGTTGCTCAAGTCCTGTGACCAAATGTCAATCAAAAAAAAAAAAAAAACAACTAAATACATGATTCTGACTTCCAAATGAAGTAAATTATCCACCAAAATCACACTTAAGAAAAACAAAAATATAACAAAAGACAAATACCCTGCTCAGGCTAAGCACTTCAACGCAGATCTCATATTCAAACAAATTGAAAACCCAACAGAGGAAAACCCACATATTACATCACAGTTTCTGCAAGTCTAAACAAACCCAGTTGAACAAAACCCAAAAAAATTCCAACCACACATTCACAAACCTGCAAAAGAGAGGCCACTAAATGTTACTGACACATAAGAGGCTCTTTTTTCCAGGAGGAAGTTTCTGTTTGGACACGCCAAGGCAATATAGTGACACGGCTTCAAAAGAAACTGCTGGAAAGCTTACTTCATGAACCGACACTCCATTGTGCTCAATAATAAGATAATTAATAATCTCTTCCTACGTCACTTTGTTTGGCAACTGTTTTGGTTCTTTTTTTCAGAGGTCTTAAAGGGAAGCCATAGTTGGAGACGAAAAAGCAAAAGAGAGAGATTCCTGCAGAGAATAGAACACACCTTTATTCCACTGTGTCTGACCAAATCTTTAGTCTCTGTTTGTGGTGTCCAGCAGATTTAATGTCGAAGTTTATTTGCATTTTGGAAAAGAAAAAACAAAGAAAAGAAAACATATATATGTATATATATATATATATATAATATCTGTGTGTATATGTGTGTATATATATATATATATGGTTAAAGGCTTAAAGCTGTGTTTGGCACAGACTGTAATGTAAGCTTTCGCTTTCTGGGTACTTGTAAGCACTGGCTTTCCTTCACTCAGTCGTCCTGTCACTTTGTGATGGGGTGGCCCCTTGTTTATTCAGTCTGTTGCTTTTGGCGCCTTTCCTTCTCTTTCTTCTACAAAATACCCGCAATGGCAGTTGCTCTTTCATTTCTTTTCTCATAAGAATTTGAGGGAAATATAAACTAATTAATATCATTTTTTATAAATATTTAACTTGAAATGAAGCCTTTATGAATACGTAGGTAAGCAAGTGACTGTCTTTCTACTAGACATTAGATAGATTTTTAATTTGTTTGTTCTACAAAATTTTAAGAATAATGACGTAGACCAAAGAGGGCGTGCAGGGCACTCCGCTAAAAGGTAAATAAAAGTTGGCTCGTTTCACTAGAAGTCGGGTAGAAGATGGCTTGAATCAAGTGAAGATAGAAATCCGCTTGAGCTATAAGTCGAGACAGAATGCCCTGCTAGATTAATGCTTGTAGTTGGCTAGAGTGAATTTATCTGTTGCAGAATAATTTAAGCGATTTTTTAATTTTTGGCAACGAAAGAATTCCATCCCTCTTAAGTTCTTTCTTGATTTGGTTTACTTTTTCACAATTAGACTTTCATTATTTTCTATAATTTTCCATCCTTAAGAAATTTGTCTGTTCATAGATTGTTCTTACCATTTATTTTCTTGTCTTTCTAAGCTTTTAAGTACTGTTAAAAGTTGAGAGCTTTTGTATCAAGAGAATCAATTTTTGATGATGAGGTTCATGTTTGAAAGGTATTTTGTATTTTGAATCAAACCCAAAAATTACTATTGAAAACCATTATCAAACATATTAGCCATCTTTTGTGAAGAAAAAGAATAAATAAATAAATAAAAAGGATGAAATTCAAAAGAAAAGTATTGACTTAGGTTCCAACTGAAGGCTTTTTTTTTTTTTCTTTTCTTTTTTTTTTAATGATGAAGCAGAGAAGGTGTTTTTTTTTTGATAGAGAGCAGAGAAGGTGTTGGATTCCTTAAGAAGACAGCTCCTCTCTGCAGTCTGCAGTGCATTATTCTTGCAAAAGAAAAGAAAAGAAAAGAAAAAAGAAAAGAAAGAAAGGGTAGTGAATAATGACAATCGTACGGAATATTTGTTGTAGCGTTATAATTTCTCTATTATTTGTGTTTGAGCCGAAAAATAATTGAAAGCTTAGGCCCTAGCTGCAAAAAGTAGTGTTGTCATGTCTACAAGTTACTTCTATGCCTCAAATCCTTGCCAACCATGATACACTATAAATTCCCTTCAATTAAAAACAAAATTCTATTGGTAGGTTTTTTTATATTTTTTTTATCTTTTCTCATTTTAGATTTAGAAAGGCCTTCCTCCTCGGATAAGGAGGACTAATATTACATATTCAACTTTTATTAAGCTTTTATTTTATTGAACTGATACAACATTGTCACATTAGTCATCAGCCTAATGAAGTGAAATGTTATTCATTTCCGTATAAAAAGTGAGCAAATCTATCATTAAATACGTGGAATCCAATGTAGGCCTCACAGATAATTACTCCTAACAAAAAAAAAATATATATATATCCTCTCTATTTCTGATAAAATGCAAATCAACATTATTGTCCCTTATAAATAAAAATTGAGGATATATATATATATGCTAAGAGTTAATAAGTTTTTCATATTTGATTCATATTCTCTTATAAATTTAATAAATCAACCATTAAATTTGTATAGTCTACTATTGACTTATGTGAGGTCCACACAAATCTACAAATTTAATAGTTAAAAAGATGAGATACGTCAAAAATCACATAAATCTACAAATTTAATAGTTAAAAAGGTGAGATATGTCAAAGATGAAATATATATATATATATATATATATATATGATATATATATATATATATATATATAATGAATGGGAGGAACAATCCAAAAACAGTATTGAGTAGCTCTTTGATTTGGATCCATAATGATTCAAAAAGCATTGACTTCAAGTGCCTGTCATTCCTAGGAAATTATTCCATGTATGTATGGGAAGCTGATACATTTGGGATAAAAGGAAAAAGTAAGTAAAACAAGGGAGGTATTGGCTGAAATTTTGATGTGATGTGTTGAAAATTCAATAATAAATTTCTCAGGAAAGAAAAAGGGAACAAAATGGTAGGTGATTAATAATGCTAGAAATAAATGAAGATGCATGAGTGTTGGTGTACTAATGGTGAAAGACTTTTCATTAGGCTTATAGACCAATAATAGCTGTTGGATATTTTGTCTTGCAAATGTTTTTTTTTTTATTTTTTTTTAAAGTGCAAATATTTAGTTAAAATTAATTAAGTGAAAGATTTTATATATATATATATATATATACGCGTTTTTTAAAGAACCTACATCCGACTCACTATTTTAGTTATTTATTTTCATTATTTTATTTAAAATATATATATTTTTTATTATTATTATTTTTATCTATTTTCAAAAAGGAGAGAAAGTCATATTAATTTTTTTAGTAATTTAATTTTTGCACTGTTGAACTACCGTGTTAAACAAATTTTCCGAGTACGGTAGTAGCTAGTCGAATCTCTAGCTAAAATGACTAGTCGAATGGAGTTTTTCTCTTCTTTTTATTTTTTAATTATTTTTTAATTAATTTTTTTGATAGGACTAGCTAAAATAATAATTATTTTAGCTATCTTAGCTAGCCAAAAATATACATGTATTATGGAGTAACATTTAGAGCTTCCCCCTACATATCTATCTATGTGCTTGGGGCAAGGGTTGTGGTTAAGAAATCAACCAATTTTGATTACAACTTGGGATGTGAGTTGAAGCAAACCTCATTTACTAGAAAACAAGCACTAGTCAATTTCAACTTAATGTGTTTGGTGAATTACACATGGAAGAGGCATGTCACATGCTATATGTGGCGTATGGACATTAGATGAATGACATGTTAAGCATGTCTTTTAGTGCAAGTTGCAAGCTTTGATTTTCAGTTTCCGAGAGGTAGGTCAAGTTGAGCTCGAGTGAAAAGGAAGCCTGATTTATATATATAGATTAATGTTAAACACAATACTTTTATTTTACTTGACTGATGTTACAATACTAGAAAAAAAAAAAAAAAAAAAGGAGGAAAAAAATACACTTTAATCCCTAAACTATTATCCATTTTGGATATGTACCTTTAAACTTTAAAAAGTGACATTGGAATCTCTCGTACTATCACCACAAGTAAAATTAAACATTTTATTTATTTATTTATTATCTTTTTTCCTCAAAATACTCTTAAAGTTACTAAAAAAATCATTTGAAAAAAAAAATTAAAATAAAAAACAACTGAAAACACCAAAAATGGGTCGCCTTTCTTATGTTAGCCCTCTTAATTTCTTTCTTTTTTTTTTTATTTGTTTAATTGTTATTATTATTATTTTTTATATATTTTGAATAATTCAAGGATATTTTAAAATAAAAATGAAAAAACGTCTAATTTGACACGCAATGATAGTATGTGAAGTATCGACGTCATTTTTTAAAGTTTAAAAAAGTAATTAAAAGTCTTTAAGAGGTAACTCAATCGGTTGGGATCACGCATAATAAAGAAGAGGTCACTAGTTCAAATTTTTCTCCCTCCTCTAATGCGGACATCTCAAAAAATAAAAAGACGTAATTAAAAAATAGGTAATAATTTAAGATCTAAAGTAAAAATTAATAAATACTGTCACATCATTATAGTAAAATAAAGATAAAATTAAAATATAGGGTTGCTCTTTTAAATATAATAAACCACGTCTTCCTAATTGCAATTTGTTTTACTTGAGTGAATCCAATTTACATAATTTTTGAATTAATTAATGAAAAATAGTCCAGAAATTGCAAGGCAATGGAGGTCACCGACTCACCAACTCCCCCAACAGGAAAAGCATCATCAGTTTACATCATGTTGGGTAGCAGTTGGAAACTTGTTAAAGCGACAGAATCAAACATGAAATTCAGAGCTTTATTATATTCATGGGCACGTAATGCTGGAATTTCTGTTAAGCCATCGCACTCCCTTCTTTTTTTTCTTTCTGCTTTCATTGTCATCATTCAATTATTTTCCCACGAATCTCAAACCTTCAAACCCTTCATAATTGACAATTCATTGCTACTTTTAAATCAAACATATCTAACGCTTTATTATTATTATACATCTAGCGTTGTTTAAAAACATTTTTTAGTTATCTCTAAGAGGTAATTCAATCGGCTAGAAACTACGCCTTATAAAGTGGACGTCTCTAGTTCGAATCCCTAAAAAAAAAAAAAAAAAATTCTTAGTCTATTTCAAAAAAAGAAAAAAAAAATCATATATATATATATATATATATATTGAGAAATAATAAATGCCTAAAAAAATGAAAATGATCTAAATAATTATCCCGGCAGAATATTGTTTTAGCTCATAGGCTAAGAAAGAGGCCTTTGAAGAAGGCTGGCTGTATACGAAGCAACTCTATGAATGGGATGCTTGCTGATGAGACGCCTGCGGCGGTAGAGTAGGGAGACACCACTCCGATGTTTCGTGAAATGGATGCCTGGTGGTGAACACAGTAGAGACATTGGATCTAGATCTAGCAGTCTCCACGTTGGCTAAACAGTACACTACCTACAAATTAAGAAGCTGGTAGTAGCGGAGAAAATATATAAGAGACTTGGGAAAAGTATACTCTCTATTTTAAATTTTTTCTATTTTCCTTGGTTAGTGTATTTAGAAAGGTAGTATTGTCCAAAAATTTTAATCTCAAAAAAATTTAGACAATTTTACCCTTCTAAATGTACTAAATGGAAGAAATTTAAAATGAAAAAATCATTTTCCAGAGAAAACTTGAGGAATATGCTACTCGAGGCCAAAAGTGAAGTCTAAGTACAAAATTTTATTGAGTAAAATTCATGTAGCCCTCTTAAATTATCATCTAATTAATAATGCTTCTCAAAATTTTTAATTATAACAATGTCTCTCTAAACTACAAAAATATTGTCAATATCTCCCCAAGGCTAACAAAAAGATAAAAACGCTCCTATAAATTTATCAATAAGACAAAAATATCTCTATAAATTAAAAAATGGAAATTTTTATTTAACAAAACGATTTTTTTTTTTTTAATTTTGTTTTTAAAACGAAAATTTTATATTTTTTTAGAGAGAGAGATGGTTTTATTTTTTTTATTTTTTTTTTATTTTTTTTGGTTAAATACTAAAAATTCCCTTAGGGTTTGAACTCTTTATTTTTTACTTACTAGGTTTTCATTTCCATTACAGGAGGTACATGTGGTTTTCATAAAGACCAAAATCGTACCTTTGTTAAAATTCTGTCCAAAACTTAACGAAATTTCATGTCAGCACCAATCACATTGTGCCACGTGTTATATAATAATTTCTTTTTTAATTTAAAAAAAATTAAAAAATATATTTTTTTTCAAAAAATTAAAAAATTTTGGGGTGTCTCTTGGCCATTTGGGCCAAGGAGATTTTGGGGGTGGCCGAAACCACCCCAAACCCCACTAATGAGGGTGTACTGGAAACTTCCTTCCCAGAAGCCCACCAGAGTTTGAGTCCTTGAAACTCATCACTCATCAACAACCTCTTCATGGTCACCCATGCGAAAAGCAAGAGATTGGCTGTTTTTAGCTATGTCGGCCTTGAGCTTCTTTGCCTGGGTAGAAGACATGGAGCTGAGGTAGGTTTGGATGGCAGTGTCAGCTTCGTTCCGGAAGATATCATAGTCTCCACTGAGCTCGTCGAACCTAATTTGGATGGAAGGGCAAACGAATCTCACCAACATTTGACTGTATTTTTCGATGTTGTGTTGGAGCTGATAAGGAATGTACTGCTGATACACTGCCCACACAAACATCAAGCTGGCAATTATGGATCCTAGATTAGCAAACGTAAAGCTGGCAATTTTGGGGGTGGTTTCGGCCACCCCAAAAATCTGTGCAGCGCGCCCGCCCCCGCGCGCAAATGGCGTAGCCACCCTCAAAATTTTTAATTTTTAATTTTTAATTTTTTTTTTTTTTTTGGAAAAAATGTAATTTTTTAACATTTTTAATTTTTCTTTTTAAATAAAAAGTAATTATATGACACGTGGCATAATGTGATTGGTGCTGACGTGGCATTCCGTTAAGTTTTAAATGAAATTTTAATGAAGGTACAATTTTCGTTTTTATGAAAATTACAGGTACCTCTTATGATAAAAATGAAAACTTAGAGGGCAAAAAAATAAAGAGTTCAAACCCTAGGGGAATTTTTAGTATTTAACCATTTTTATTTTTATTTTACTAAGTGTCGTTTCATCATTGGGGGGAACATTGACAATTTTTAGTAGTTTGGAAAGAATATTATCACAATTGAAAGTTTGGGTGGGTATTGTCAATTGGGTGATAATTTGATGGAGGTATGTAGACTTTTCTCAATTTTATTTCTTGATTATTCCTGTACTTATGAAATTTCTTCCATTTTAAGACAATTTGAGTTTAGTAATTTTTACCAAAATGCTCCGGTCAGAGATTTATAATAATCAATTTTTATTAAATCTACCTTAAAGGGGTATCTCATGCCGCTTTGATTAAATTAAAGGATTATGGACTCTTTATTGAGGAGTAGTATTCCCATAATACTATATGTGATTACCTAACACACCAAAATTTTGACCATGAAAGATCTCACTCGAAAAATATATCAAAGTGACCTCCACTTCACATTTGAGTTCACATTTATCTCCAAATTGAGACTTAATTATATAAGTAGTCGTGAGTATAAGTTATTCTTATTGACAGTAATTAATAAAGAATAACAATTCATGTGGTTCGTTGAGTGTACTACACTGGGTTGTTATCAAATTCTTCAGAATTAAAAATAACTTAATTAAAAGATGATTGTGTGTTTATTGATTTATAAAGTAAGTGCATAAAATAGAGCAAAAGTAGATTGTGATGTGATAGAAAATAGGGGGTTGATTTCACCACTAACCGCATAACAATGATCATTCATAAATTAACAAGGGAAATTTATATTATGTATAATATAGGGTTCGTCTCACTCGAGTAGTGAAAAAAAATATCATAATTAGAAATAACTATAATCCATCTTTTGTTAGCACGGACCGTCTACCTAACCTCTAGATGTGGTACGGTCCATCTTTCTTAGGTATGGACTATCAAATATCTTAATCAGTTACACACAATCAATGGATAAGCATAACTCATCTTAGGTTAGTAAGAATAGTCTACCTAAATTACACTAAACTAGGGTGCAGACAAATTCGTCTTCCCTAGGCATGGCCTATCAAATCCTATTGATCATATGTCAATTAAAATTGTTGTATAATAATCAATCATATAATCACATAAAATATGAAGGATTTAGTTCAATCAATATATAAAGCTTTCTAAGAGAAGAGAAAATTTCATAATGATTTAATATAAAACATTAAGATAATTTCTCACTGTTATACAACCATCATTTATATAGAAAATCTCAAATTAAAATACAATTAAGCCATTGTTACTTAAAAAGAGCTACATCAACACCCTGTTATGAATTTAGCCACTCATGGTGGTGCTAAAATGGCCTCCTACCATGTTCATCTTTTTTTCAACTTTTCAAGCCTCCAAGAAGATTTTTTTGTCTAAAATTAATCACACCTCACTTCAAAGCTTAGAGACTTATTTATAGGGTGTAAACAAACCCTAGATGTCCTAGGAATCCCATAAAAATCGTACTTCAATCTCTTAGTTAAATTAGGAAGCAATCCTAGTACAAATCAGAATAGGATTCGTTCATATTTTTGTCCTTATATTGTAGGACGAATTTGGTATAGCAAACATCCGAATTAGGAATTCATATTTCACAATTATTTGTAGTATTTTGAGTTATATTTCCACTACCACTAGTTTCACCTCAATCCGATACTCGAGCTAAAAGTTATGGTCAAAATACTGAAAAGTATGCAGAATAAAAAATTTAATCAAATCCGATTTTAACTCCAATTAGAGAAATTCCGATTTAATCATTTCATTGATTTGATTAAACTTAACCACATCATATAGGTCCTTTATTATGATTTGCTAGGCTTAACCACATGTTCTAAGTCATTTCAAAGTGTGCTTTAAGTCCAAAATCAACGGAATTTATTGCATCTTTATTTAAAACTTGAAAACAATAAAACAACACAAAATCAAACAAATATCAATGCTAAGAATTAACATATGCGAGTTAAGAGGTTTGAATGTGCAATATTCGGCACTTATCAGTGGCACCCCACATCGCCTAGGTATGGGGATGAGAATGTGCTTATATGTATACTCGTACCTTTCTTGATAACAACGCGTTTTAAAGTTGTGATGGTCATGAACCCATCATAACTCCGCAGTTAAGCGTGCTTCTGTGAGAGTAGTACCAAGATGGGTGACATATTAGGAAGTCTGCTTTGGGAGAACTAAAAGTTGACAATATTTTCATTGGGATTGGGTGACAAAAGCATGTCAATAAGAATTTTTTACTTCACATGATCAAAATAGATCATCATGATTGACATGATATAGTCCTATCAGATGGAATGTTTAATTTCTTTACCATCTACAAACAATAGTTTATAAGTTACAAGGATTATGATTTAGATCTTCCGTGTGATAATCTCATTACTCAAACTTAAGCTGTATTTAATATAACTTATGGACATACACATATCTAATAAATAACACGTACATGTATAGTAATACGCCCAGTGTTCTTAAAATAATTCAACAAATAAACAATTTTATTTAATAACTAAAATGTCATTTAACATATAAGGGATGATGTGGTCTTTTTGTCTCCAAAAATATCAATAATAAAAATAGTCACTCGTAATAGAACATATCCTTGTTGGATAGGGCTATATAAAGGGTGTCGAACATCAAGGACTGTGTGGGTGTTGTTATCAAGCTTTTCAAGGTTAAATATATAACTCAATTTAAAAGAAGATTTTTTTTTTTTAATTTTTTTAATTTTTTTTGTAAAGTAAATGTATAAAAGTAAAGATAATACTGTTGAGAGATAGATAGAATAGGGGGTTAATTGATAAGTGCTAAAATATTCATATTTTTAGCCCTTAACTTACATGTATTAATCCTTTAGTTTGGTTAATTTATGTCATTTTACTTCCTTTTTGTATTTTCCTTGCTTTTGTAGGCTTTTGGAAGAAAATGAAGTAAATCTGGAAGATTTGGGCTCAAAGAGAGAATTTTGGAAAAGTTGGAGTTTCTGGTAGTGTGATCGATCGCAGGTGCACTGTGATCGATCGCACACGGGTTGCGATCGATCGCAACTGTGCGCTGGAGAATTCTAGAAGCTGCGGATATACTCCCTTTCCTTCCATATTAGGGTTTTTCCAACTCCAAATTGTAATAGGATTGAAAACTGCGAAAACCCTAGGTTTTACTACTTTAACAAGGACTTCTAAAGCCTATAAATAGACCTCTTAGCCTCTAGGAGTAGGTGTGGAGAAAAGAGGCACAAGCTCTGGAAAGAAACTGAAGGCTCAATCAAGAGGAGTTTGGGTTTTTTCTCTTCCACCCTTTTATTTTTGTTATGTAGTTTATATTTTTATTAGGGCTAGATTGAAGCCCTAATCATGTCTTTTTATGATTGCAATATTGGCGCCTTTGCTACAATTATATTTTGGTGTTTTTAACTTGATTAATACCTGTTATCTTGTATTCCTCATATGTGTCTATCTGGCCAACATATGCATGTGGTATGGACTAGTTAGTTAAATCAATTTGGATGATCGAGTCCTGGGTTTAATAAAAGTAATAAAAGATATCCACACCGGATTCTTGGGTTAATCAACATGGGGAACCGGGAGTAGACACCCATGCCCTAGGCTTCGTGTGTTTGTCGATTTCCACAGATTTATGCTTTCTTAAAGAACAACTTAGTAGACACCCATGCTAAATCCTTTAAGAAAGAAAAGAATTAGAGTAGACACCCATGCCTAATTCGTTGCTTAGGGAAATCAATAGCTTAAGGAGTAGACACCCATGCCCTCAGGTTGGCAAACATTAATTATACCGGTATAATTGGCGCATTGGCATATTGTTATCTTAATTAGTCTGATTAGTGGTGGATATCAAAACCCTAATCCTTTTTAGTTTTGTTTATCTTTTATTTTATTTCTTTATTTTCACTCAATCGTGACAATTGAGTTTATCTCTTAATTAAATAGGAAATTACTTTTAAACATAATTTACCAATCCTCGTGGGAATGATCCTGTACTTGCACCCTATATTACCATGTTGATCTTGTGCACTTGCAGGTAAAACGTACAATAATTTACCTATTAATTTAGGTATATTTTTGCACAACATTAATTTCACCACTTACAGCATAACAATGGTAACAATGGTCAATCATATTTTAACAAGGAAAATTCATATTATGCATGATATAGGCATCATCTCACTCTAGTAGTCAAGAAATTACCATCATTAAGAAATAAGTATAATCCATCTTTGGTTGACACGGACCATCCACCTAACCACTAAGATACGGTACGATCCATCTTCCATAAGTATGGGTTATCTAATTTCTTAATAGGATACACACAATTAATGAATAAACATAATACATCTTCGGTTGGCATGAACTGCAATGACCTAAGAAAAAGTGCTAGCCACATTTGTGCTATTACTCCAAAATGACTAGTCAATTTGGAGCTTTCCTAGAATTCATTATAAAGCTCAGTTTCACCTAGTAACTAGGCAATGTGGGACTTAGCACCCATGACTATCTTTATAAACCACCCACTCTATGTGAGCTTCTTCTCATCTTCCCAATATGGGATCGGGGTGTTACAAACTCTCTCTCTTAAATTCTTGACGTCCTCGTCAGGGCAACATAATGCAGTGCTCTAGTACTACATGACCTGGCATTACTAGGTGGCTCTGATACCTTTTGTAACGACCTAAGAAAAAGTGCTAGCTATCTGCGCTATTACTCCAAAATGACTAGTCAATTTGGAGCTTCCCTAGAATTCATTATAAAGCCGAGTTTCACCTAGTAACTAGGCAATGTGGGACTTAGCACTCATGACTATCTTTATAAACCACCCACTCTATGTGGGCTTCTTCTCATCGTCCCAATATGGGATTAGGGTGTAGTACAATTTATCTTCCCTAGGCATGGCCTATCAAATCCTATTGATCATGTGTCAGTTAAAACCGTTGTATAACAATCATTTAGATAATCACAGAAAATATGAAGGATTGAGTTCAATCAATATAAAAGACTTTCTAAGACAAGAGAAGAAATTCATAATAATTGCATATAAACATTAAAATCAATTTCCATAGTTATACAACCATCATGCATATAGAAAAATATAAATTATGATACAATTAAACCATTGTTATTTGGAAAGGGCTACATTAATGCCTTATTACAGAATTAGTTGCTCATCCTGATGTTGAGATGACTTCCTGCCATGTTCATCTTCTCTTCAACTCTCCAAGCCTCCAAGAATATAATTTCTATCTAAAACTAAGCACACCTCTCTTCAAGGCTTAGAGGTCTATTTATAGGGAGTAAAACAAACCCTAGAAGCTCTAGGAATCCCAGAAAAATCGTACTTCAGTCTCCTAGTCAAATTAGAAAGCAATCCTAGTACAAATCAAAATAGGATTCATCCATATTTGCGTTCTTTTATTGTGGGACGATTTTGGCGTTGCAAATGTCCAAATTAGGAAACATCTAATTTCATAATGATTTGTAGTATTTTGAGTTAGATTTTCAATGCCGCTAGTTTCACCCCAATCTGATACTTGAGCGGAAAGTTATGGTGAAAATACTGAGACATAAGCATAATCCAAATTTGAATCTAATCCGATTTTAACTCAATTAGATAAATTCTGATTTAATCATTTCTTTGATTTGATTAAACTTAACAACATCGTATAAGTCCTCTAATATGATTGATTAAACTTAACCACATCTTCTAGGTCTTCTCAAAGTGTGCTTTAAGCCTAAAATTAATGGTATTTATTGTATCTTTATTAAACACTTGAAAACACTAAAATAACACAAAATCAAACAAATAACAACGCTAAAGAATTAACATATGCGAGTTAAGGGGTTTGAATATACAACATTCGACACTTATCATTGGCTTTTAGAGCATAAGCCATAAATGCTAAGAATCTCCCACTTGCTCTTAAATCTAATTTGGCATACGTCTAACACCCATTGTTTCTACGTAAGACTTCACAAGTCTCATGAGGCAAGATCTTAGTGAAAGGGTCAGCCAGATTCTCAATTAATTAGATCATTGCCATGACAACCCTCCAATCCATGTATTCCAATAAAGTCTGGACTCTTGTAGAGATGCCTAATGACAATAAATCTGTTAGTTACAAATAAGTTTACAAGAGAAAGTGAGTGGCAGAAAGGGAGGTAGAGACCTTCAAGACAAGGTTTGTTGTGAAAGGTTTTACTCAGAAAGAAGGAATCAACTATGAGGAAATCTTTTCACCATTAGCCATGCTTAAATCTATTAGGATACTCTTAGTTATTGCTGCTCATCTTGATTATGAGATTTGGAAAATGGATGTCACAATAACTTTTTAAATTGGAAAGTTGATGAGGACGTCTATATGATGCAATCATATGGTTTTGTAGCTGAGAACCAGGAAAGTATGGTATGCAAATTGCAAAGGTCCATTTATGTACTTAAGCAAGCATTTTGATCATTAAAAATTGTAGTCCATTTATGTACTTAGATTTGATAAGACAATCAAACAATTTGGTTTTGAAACAAATCTTGATGAATCATGTGTGTAGAACGAGCGTCAAGATAGAGTAGTAACATTCTTGGTGCTGTATGTTGATGATATTCGACTCATTGGAAATCTTGTAGGGACATTATCAACAGTAAGGATCCGATTGTCTAATCAGTTTTATATGAAAAACTTGGGAGAAGCAAGTTATATTCTTGGGATTAAGTTCTTGCGAGATCACAGTATATGATGATAAGTTTATCACAAGCTGCATACATAGACAAGGGCTTAACTAGGTTTAGTAGGCTTGAATCCAAGGAGGAATTAATTCGTTTTTGGCATGGAGTACTTCTTACCAAATAGCCGTGTCTGAAGAGACTTTAAGAGGAAGAACAAATGAGGATTGTTCCTTATGTTCGGCTGTAAAAAGCCTCATATATGCTATGCTAAGTACTAGACCAAACATATGTTGTGCGGTTGGTATGGCCAACAAATATCAATCGAACCCTAGATTACCACATTGCGTAGCAATAAAGTATATACTGAAGTATCTTCAGAGAATGAGGGAGAGCATGCTTGCCTACCAATGCAAGGATTTAATAGTGACTGGTTATACAGATTCTAACTTTCAGTCAGATTGTGATTACTAGAAGTCTACCTTAGGGTATATCTTTACCTTTAGTTGATGAGCCATTAGTTGGAGAAGTGTTAAGAAATTCTGTGTTGGAAATGGTGTCCAAAACTCCAATTGATTGGATAATGTTTTAAATATTATGATAAAGAACAATAGACATATACAGATATATTCTTGCATGACATATATGTATGATTGTGTATTGTCCGATTATATGTATGTAAGATCCCTAAGATGTATTGTATTTGAGTGATGGTGTGTGTATCACAATAGATCATACTCAAAGGTCCTTGCAACTTATAAACTAATTGTTCGTAGTCGTAAATGAAATTTGGAACCCCATCTAGATTATAACATATCGAACCTCAACAACTTGTCTTGGTTAGGAGAAGCAAGAAGGCTTCGGGTTGATATGTTGGGGTATTGGCAGTTTTGGGCCATACAACGAACAGGACCACATGAGTCATCATTCGTTTACTAATACTATCTTAACAATGATGTACGTTCATGACGGCTTATAGTATTTACTCTAAATCCTAAGAAATTCTTTGAACTCAAATGTGAACTGTAGATTACTTTGATGTAGTAAACGAGTGAGACCTATTAGCGGTTGATCTAATCTCAGTACGTTGGTTGATCGAATGTAGCATTGTGGGAACACTAATTTCAAGAAAGAATCCAAATCCTTTGTCTAAGACAAAGCGACAAGGAACATTCTAATTGTTTTAGATTTAATGGGAAAGATTATCCTGAAACTCTGGCTTGAGT
This sequence comes from Corylus avellana, assembly GCF_901000735.1. NCBI lineage: Eukaryota > Viridiplantae > Streptophyta > Magnoliopsida > Fagales > Betulaceae > Corylus > Corylus avellana. The sequence continues at coordinate 13,890,038 of NC_081549.1, forward strand.
GTTTCAGTAGGTATGATTGAAACTTATGCATGTACTAGGTGAGAATATTTCTCACAAGGTACATAAGGATAATCATGAAGTTAAATCGGTGACTCAAGGAAAGATGAAGTGAACAAAGTGACAGTACATAGACTCTGGTTCAACTACGGAATGATTCCATGGGTAGTGAAATTAAACCAAAAATACTCATTAGAGTGTAGTTATAGTTATATAGTGGTATTACTTGTGATTAAATAGAGTCATGTGATATGATCAATGTAGACATAGTTGCAGACCTATTAAGCTAATGATATTTTTTTCCTTTGGGTCCCTCTTTGAGTTGATGTAAATTGACTAGTATAAATATTAGGCCTCAGTTATATTTATGTGTATTTACTTGGGATGTTTTATTTTATAAAACATAGGCCAAAGAGATTTATTAATCTAAAGGGCCATGTTGGAGAAATTAGACTTGGGGAATTAAATAGAGCAATTGAGCTCATGATTTAATTCCTACAGGCTAAAGAATTAAAATAAGCTTTGGGCTTTTTGGTTTTAATTCTTGTAGTTAGTAAGTAAACTTTGGGCCCAAGAGAATTAAATCCAAAGGGCTAAAGTTAAGTCTAAGGAGCATTGGGCTTGAGGATGAAACCCAAGCCCAAGTGCTAAACCAAGTGGAGTGGGCTAGGGTTTCAAACTCTAGCCATACGCACATGGGTAGAGAGTAATCTCTTCTGCATGGCCGTGTATGTGTGAAAGGGCAACCCCTTGACCGAATTCTACTATTACTAGGGTTTTCAAAACCCTAGTCCCACATGGTTAAGAATCAATTTTCTTATGAGATCCCAGTAGTATAAATAGAGGTGCCAAGAAGAAGCAAATAATGACTATGAATTGAGTGTGGAAACACATCAGACTTACAGAAGAATTGAAAAATTGTTTTCTCTCTTCTGAAAGTAATACACGGCTAAGGGAGATAATTACTCTCTAGGTCTTTGCCTCTAGTTTTCTAGCCCACGCTCACAGTCATATTCAGTCATCAAAGAGAAGATCTGATGGAAGAATTGAATCCTCAATTCTTGGGGAATCTTGAAGTTCTTGGAGAAATCCAAGAAGATGAAATTGTTCATCAAGATCCTTTTGAAGATCAACCACAAGTTCATCAAGAACGCGATGAACACGAAGAATGCAAAAAATATGGAATGAGTATTGACTTATACCATAAGTTTGCAAGTTTGTTGGAACAACAATTGCTTAGCCCTACATCATGGGAGGAACGGTTGTACGCTCCTACGGCCCAATGCCTAAGAGAAGCCGAAGCTACATGTATGTAATATTACTTATATGTTATTAGATCTAAGCATGTTTATCTTGTTGGAAAAAGTTCTTGGGGATTGTATTTTTAACCTGCTGCGTAAAAAGAAAAAAGTTTTGAAATTTACGCACACGATCCCAACATTTTGTATTGTTGACTCCACTATAGAAGCTGAATACGTTGTATCTTGTGAAGCAGCATAGGAAATAGTATGGCTCAAGAAGTTCCTAGCATATCTTGGTCGTATAAGGATAAGGCATTCTCCCATTATGTTGTTTTACGACAATAGTAGAGCAGTTGCACAATCCAAAGAACCAAGGAACCATAGGAGAGGGAAACACATCGAGAGCAAGTATCATCTCATAGAAAGATAGTATCTTGGAGAGATACAGTTGTTACAAAGATTCTATCTGCAAAGAATTTGTCAGATACCTTCACTAAGACATTGGCACAAAATATTTTTGAATCTCACTTAAAGGTAATGAGAGTCAAATATATGCCTAATTGGAATTGAAGGCAAATTAGAGATTGTTGGGAATAATGCCCTAAAATCCAAGTTTATTGTAAGACATTTTAGTTTATATATAATAAATTTGTTATTTACTAATTGATTTAATTGACCATATAACATGTTATCTATTTACATGCTTATCTTCATTGATTATTTATTATTTTCATGTAAATGGTCCATGAATTATATTGGATATGGTTTATGGTGTGAGTAAAGAGGTTATTACACAAGAAGATCTTAAATTATAAACCTTACCAGTTCATAATCTATTGTTCCCGGTCAATGGAACTGGGCATTACATTTGTTAAGGCTGTAACACATCAACCATAATTATTTATCTTGATCAAGAGAAATAGATAGTTTTGGTTGATATGCCGGGGCGGAAGCATAGGGATGCAATGCATTGAACATAGCACATGACTTGTCATTCCTTATAAACACTATCAAAAAGGAATAATTGTAGCTCTCAGAATTTTTATGATATTGATTCTAATTTCTGAGAGAATTGTGAACTCAAATGTCAAGTGCATGTCACTTTCATGCATTTAAGAATAAGACCTTTTACTGTGGTTACAATTCTTGATGTGTTGGGTGATCACATGTAGCAATGTGAAAACACCTTTCTCGAGAAGGAATCCAGAGTACTTTATTGAAAAAAGATAAGAAATTTTTCATTGAAATAGATTTAATAGAGTAATTATTTTTAGTCTCCAATCATGACATTTGGTAAAGAGTTACTAAAATATTTATACATAGTGAAAATAATTTTACATGTCTGAGAATAATTATGTGATTAAATTGGGTACTAAACGATAAAGAGGTAGATAATTTATGTGATAGAATTATTGATTTGATTCTTTATAGAATATCTCATAGAAGAATCAGAAGCTAATGTTAAGAATTGTTTAAGGGATTAATTGTATTAATCTAAAATAAAGACTAAAGTACAATTACATTTCATTAGTGGAGTCAAATGTAATTAAATAGTAATCTGGTGATAATTATGGAACATCCTTTGACCCCCTTTGTAAGAGCAACATGTCAAAAGTTAAGCATGTCAAGTCTCCCATGTCCATCGCACACGCTCTTTCCCTTCCCTCTGGTGATCCGCTCACTGATCCATCCTCCTACCGTAGTCGTGTCGGCTCCCTTCAGTATCCATATAAAATTGATTAACCCAACGGCTAGCATATTTTAATAAGGAAAATCAAATCAATTACATTTACGTTTGTATCTTTGTTTCCTTTTTGTAAATCTCAAACACTTGTATAAATACCCTATGAATGAATAAGATTGTGTGCATCAAATTAAACCAATATTTGTGTCTATAAAGCCATGGGCGATTCTTTAGGCTAAGAGCTTGTTTGGGATTGCAGTGGAGGGTTTTAAAAGTTTGTTTATTACCTCAAAAGCCCGTTTCAAGAAAAAAATGGTCGTTTGGTAAAAAAATGTCAAAGCGCTTTTGAGGGTCCAAAACGCTCAATACTACGTTCTGCCAAAAGCTTGAAAATGGTGCTTTTGGTAAAACGCACTTCCTAGAGAAAATATGCACCGTAGTTTTCATTTAATGAAACTTATTAACTGACAAAAATTTCCATACCAATTTCATGTAATTACAATCGAGCCCCTTTATAAACATGTCTTCCCAACCCTTCGACTTGTCCTTCTCGTTGCCTGTTAAGTGCTAAAATATTCATATTTTTAGCCCTTAACTTACATGTGTTAATCATTTAATTTTGTTTAATTCATGCCATTTTAGTTTCTTTATGTGTTTTCCTTGTTTTTTGTAGGCTTTTGGAAGAAAAAGAAGTAAATCTAGAAGATTTGGGCTCAAAGAAAGAAAATGGGAAAAGTTGGAGCCCCTGACAGTGCGATCGATAGCAGGCTCCCTGCGATCAAGCGCACTACCAGAGAAGACAAAGCATGAATCGGCCATGTGCGATCGAGCGCACAACAAAAGAAAATCGATCGCAGACGTGCGATCGAGCGCACCCGTGCGGTGGAGAATTCTAGAAGCTGCGGACAGACTCCCTTTCCTTCCATATTAGGGTTTACCAACTCCCACTTGTAATAGGAATAAAACCCTACAAATTTCCTAGGTTTACTAGTGTAACAAGGACTTTTAAATGCCTATAAATAGATCTCTAAACCTTGAGAATAATAAAGCTAAAAAAGACACAACTTTGAGAGAGGAATTGGAGGCTACCTTTCGGTTCTTTCTTTACCTCTTCCTTTTTCTTTTATTATGTATAACTAACTCTTAAGGAGGGATAGATTGAAGCCCTAATTACGTTTATTTAATATATCAATATTGGCGCCTTTGTGATAATCATATTGTGATGCTTAACTTAATTAATGCCTATTTTCTTGAATTCCTCATATGTGTATGATTGGTCATTATATGCATCTGGTATGGATTAGTTAATTTTTTCAATTTGGATGACCGAGTCTTGGGTTTAATAAGAGTAACAAAAGAAATTCACACAGGATTCTTGGGTTAATCAACGTGAAAAATCAGGAGTATACACCCATGCCCTAGGTTCCGTATGTTTGTCGATTTCCATAGATATAAGCTTTCTTAAAGAACAACTTAGTATACACCCATGCTAAACCCTTTAATAAAGAAAAGAGTTAGAGTATACACCAATGCCTAACTCGTTGCTTAGGGAAATGAATAGCTTAAGGATTATACACTTGCCCATAGGTTAGCAAACATTAGGTATTCGTAATATGATTGGATCATTGACATATTGTTATATTATTTGAGCATAATTAGTGGTGGATATCAAAGCCCTACCTTTACTTTATCTTTACATCTTTTTATTTCTTTTTCATAATATCAATTTAGTGACAATTTGATATTTTTAATCAATTCTAAATAAAATCAACAATCCTCGTGGGATCGATCTCGTACTTGCTACACTATACTTTCGTTTGATCTTGTGAACTTGCGAGTAAAAAATACTAAATATTATCTATTAATTTAGGTAGTATTTGGCACAACAAGTTTTTGGCGGTGTTGCCGGTGATTGTTTGATTTTGTTTGGAATTTTTTTTTTCCTTTAATTTATTTTTGTTTTAAATTTTTATGTTTTTCTAGTTTTTTCCGCAGTTTCTGTTCTGTCTCTGGAGGTGCGCTCAAGTGCCCAACCAGGGCAATTGAGCACACCGATGCGATCGAGCGCACCTTATGGTGTGATTGATCGCACATCCATAGAGCAGCACAGTTACATCACTAATTATAGATCTGATTTTTTTTTTTCTTTTATTTCATGCAGGGTCATTTGAGTCTGCATATTAGTAAGTTTTCTTTTTTTAATTTTTGTTTTATTTTCCCTTTTAATTTTAACGTTTTGTTATTCTATTTTTACACATGTGGAGAGGCCTTCCGACACCCCATGGTGATAAGGCATTCCATGACCCTTATCACCATGTTAGAGAATGTCTTATAATGAGACAAATTTCTAACAAATTTAATGGGCATAAGAACACACCATTCTCTAGACCGGGGAATGACCGCTCTTTTGATTCCTGTTACCCATCATGGAGCCAACAGTCCAATCTCTCGTGGCAAGCTCAAGCTCCCGGAATTCATGCTCAACAATCTCATGGATTGTAACATCACTCATATCAGAAATTCTATGATCATGCATATTCTTCTCAATCAGCTCCACAACAACAATATCAAGAAGAACCACCTCCTCCAAAAAGGTATGCCTTAGAAGAAGCAGTTGTTGCCTTAAAAAACAGTATGCTGACTTTACAAAACATGTGGCGGCTCATCTTAGCCGTATGGAGGAAAGAGAGAAATCATTTGAATGGATGGAGGCCCACCTCAAGCAAAAATTAGATACACTTAAAGAAGAAGAAGAAGAGTGTCAAAGTCAGTTGGTGGCCAATCCTAATGAGCATTACATGGAGGAAGAATACACCTACTATCATGCGCAAGCTGTCATACTAAGGAGTGAAGAGGTGGTTGAAAATCCAGTAGAAGAGGGAAAGGTGGAGCAAACTGAAGTTCCACAGGTGTAATACCCCGAAATTTATACCTAGAATAAAGGTGATCTTAATATCAAGGATAAGGAGAATTTGCAATTTTATTAAGATTTATATGAAATTAGGTAAATAAAACTTAATGTGAAAGATGATGAAAAATTGCTAGTTATAATTTTAGTGAGTTATTGAAAGAAAAGTCACATTGTTTTGGATGCCGAAAGTTCCATGAGTGACCTTGAATAAAACTGTTTTAAGAACTTATAGAATGATGAGAAAGGAAAATTTTAAGAGTGGTTTCATGATTTTTGGACGCTTGTAGAAGGAGTTAAAATTTTTAGAAGATGTAAATGTCAAAACAGGTGGTATCAGAGCAAAGAGGTTTAGTTGATTAAGAGACATCAGTTACTTGAAGATATTAAGTATGGATTAATGACCTATTAGGTAATGATCACTACTGGAGCATTAGGTTTTAATCAAAAGAAAAAGTAGAATAAGAGATTTTGGGGAATTAGGACTTACATTATTAAGCACCCAAGGACAAGTTGACTAGTGCGTCACCAAAATGGAGGTTTTATAATGGTAATAATTTGTTTAATGCTTTGCAGGCATTGATTAAAGAGGTGAATACGATTCAAGTTGTCTTAATGACTAGGATGATAATGGGTGAAGATTGCTAGGTTTCCACCTCAATAATCAAAATTTTCATATTTGGATAGCTTATTTAATAATAATGGTTCTCAATATGTTATCAAAGTGGCGCAACAAGAAGTAAGGTAAGTAACAACCTCTAGAAAGGAGTGCATTTAAGTTGATATTTAAGGACTAAGGTATAAAGGATCTAGAGTGAAGTATTTGCTTAAGATTTGTGTCATTGTTAGATAGTGATTAATTACAAGTTTTTGAGGAAGTAACCAAGATTCAGAGGTCTAGTAGAGGAAAGGTTATAATGAATTTTGATGGAATGAATTTTGTATATTCTATAACTTGAGGATTTTGAAGAGAATGCTAAGATTGGTTAAGATTAAAATTATTAGGAGAATTATTTTTATTTTGTTTAAATATGAATATGTTACAATTGCTCCCAATCGCTCTACTTCTAGAACTTGGTGCGTTACAACAGGAGACACATCAGGAAAAAAAAGAGAGCACTAAGATTTTTTCAACATTAGCTCTTATTCCTGAAACACTAAGAGGCTAGGAGAGAAGTTTGTTAGAGCTACCGCAAGAACAAATTGAGGACATCAAGATAGAAAAGCTCATTGAGTTTTTTTCTTACTTTATTAGTTCATGATTCCCCACCGGTTGAGAAGCTGTTTGAGAAAACTCAGAGTAGTCCTCCCCGATCTATAAACACTCGGAAGCATCTTGCAAGAAAAAAGATTCATTCCCTTTGGTGCAAGTGAAGAAAAGACTGGTGCTTCAAGTTTAAAATGCCACGGTCTAGCTGAAGACATTAAACTTAACACTTATGGGAGGCACCCCATAGTTTATCCTATAATTTTTTTTTTTTTTTACTTGTTTGTCAATTTATTTTTATGGTTGTTTTTAGTTTTGTTTGTTTCCTTTTTATTTGTTTTATTGTTTATTTTGCAGGGACAAGTGTGCTTCAATTCAAGTTTGGGAGTGTGCTATGAGCCATGCTATCCCAGACAATTTCGTCCATATCCTGGGTAAACTCTTTCCATGTTATAGACACATTGGGGACAATGTGTAATTTAAGTTTGGGGGTATGGGTGACACTTTACACACACTTTGTCCCAGTTTTATTTTATTCTTATTTTTATTTTTATGAAAAGAAAAAAAAAAGAAAAAAAAAATTTGTCCCAGTTTTATTTTATGTTTATTTTTGTTGTTTGTGAAAAAATATATATATAATCATGTTTGTCATAAAATTTTGGTTGATCTTAAAAATTGTGATTTGATTTCATTGGTGAGATTAAAAATTTTGAACACATGATATAATAATTGAGATTTTCAGTTTGGTTATTTGCTTGAGAATTCACAGGTTTGATCTAATCTTACACAAGCACATTAGCACATAATTAGTGAAGTATGACATGAAGGCTGATGTATGTGTTTTTATATCTTGGGTGAACTGAATGATTTATTAGATGGATACTTTGGCATATATATATGTGATAAAAAAAAATAATAATAATATGATTATTGATAAGCTTTTTACTGAGTAACTGGACCTCTTGCCCGAAAGCATTGAGTATTCACGTCAAAAGGTGAAATTTTTTTATTTGGTTAATGTCATGGTTAGTTTGATTTTGTAGCCTTTTTGACTTGAGCTAGTAAGTCCTAGGAGTGTCTCTACACCTAATGCCCAAAAACCATCTGGTTTGGGAGTCATTGACTTTACACTCATTACATGGGTCAATTAGAAAGCTTAAGGGAACCAAACATTGCACAACCTGACCAAAAAAAAAAAGAAAAAGAAATATGCCATTGTTGTTCCTTCTAATAAGGATTTCAGTGAACTTTGAGATGTGGAGACATTACACATTGGAAAGACTTGGAAGCCTCATAATTTTGTGCTAGTTCACTTTACACTGTTTTCAAACTTGTGATGTTTTAGCATGTCCTTTGTAAGTAATTGAACTTTGAGATTCCAATTTATTGTGAAGATGGAGTTCATTTTTTTAAGCTTGCTAATGAATAAAAATCATGATCTTGAAGTGATACTTTAATTTTTGGAATAACATGAACTGTGAATGATGTTTGTAGGTAACATTCCTAGAAAACCCTCATGAGACTTCACTCGTCCTCTAGGAAATTCTTAGGGGTTTAAAAGGCTTATTGTATATGCTAAATGCAATCGTACATCCCACGAAAGATGGATTTATCTTTTTGTTTTCTGTTTTTTCATTTAGTCTTTAGTTTTGTATTGCTAAGGGACTAGCAATATGTAAGTTTGGGGGTGTGTTAAGTGTTAAAATATTCATATTTTTAGCCCTTAACTTACATGTGTTAATCCTTTAATTTTGGTTAATTCATGCCATTTTAGTTCCTTTATGTGTTTTCCTTGTTTTTGTAGGCTTTTGGAAGAAAAGGAAGTAAATCTGGAAGATTTGGGCTCAAAGAGAGAAAATGGGAAAAGTTGGAGCCCCTGACAGTGCGATCGATTGCAGGGAGCCTGCGATTGAGCGCACTACTAGAGAAGACAAAGCATGAAGCGGCCATGTGCGATCGAGCGCACAACAGTAGAGGCTCGATCACAGATGTGCGATTGAGCGCACAACAGTAGAGGCTCGATCACAGATGTGCGATTGAGCGCACACGGGTTGTGATCGAGCGCACCTGTGTGCTGGAGTATTCTAGAAGCTGCGGACAGACTCCCTTTCCTTCCATATTAGGGTTTGCCAACTCCCACTTGTAATAGGAATAAAACCCTATGAATTTCCTAGGTTTACTAGTGTAACAAGGACTGCTAAAAGCCTATAAATAGACCTCTAAACCTTGAGAATAATAAAGCTGGAAAAGACACAACTTTGAGAGAGGAATTGGAGGCTACCTTTCGGTTCTTTCTTTATCTTTTCCTTTTTCTTTTATTATGTATAACTAACTTTTAAGGAGGGCTAGATTGAAGCCCTAATTATGTTTATTTAATATTTTAATATTGGCGCCTTTGTGATATTCATATTGTGATGCTTAACTTGATTAATGCCTATTTTCTTGAATTCCTCATATGTGTATGATTGGCCATTATATGCATGTGGTATAGATTAGTTAATTAAATCAATTTGGATGACTGAGTCCTGGGTTTAATAAAAGTAACAAAAGAAATCTATGCCGGATTCTTGGGTTAATCAACATGGAAAACCGAGAGTATACACCCATGCCCTAGGTTCCGTGTGTTTGTCGATTTCCATAGATATAACCTTTCTTAAAGAACAACTTAGTATACACTCATGTTAAATCCTTTAAGAAAGAAAAGAGTTAGAGTATACACCCATTCCTAACTCGTTGCTTAGGGAAATAGATAGCTTACGGAGTGTACACCCATGCCCTTAGGTTGGCAAACATTAGGTATTTATAATATGATTGGATCATTGGCATATTGTTATATTATTTAAGCATAATTAGTGGTGGATATCAAAGCCCTACCTTTATTTTATCTTTATATCTTTTTATTTTTTTTTCATAATATCAATTTAGTGATAATTTGATATTTTTAATCAATTCTAAATAAAATCAACAATCCTCATTGGATCGATCTCGTACTTGCTGCACTATACCATCGTTTGATCTTATGCACTTGCGAGTAAAACGTACTAAATATTATCTATTAATTTAGGTAGTATTTGGTACAACATTACTACGGTTGGAGTTGCTTCAGAGAGAGGGAGATCCAAGTTGAGGTTCTCGTTCTCGTTGGTACGTAAGAACTCATTCTCTTTTGGCTTTGTTTGTTTCTTCTTTTTTTTTTTTTTTTTTTTTTTTTTTTCAATGCTACACAAACCTATCATGGAATAAAAAAAATGAAAATAAAAAGAGCAACACGAAAAAATAAGAAAAGAAAAAAGATAAAATATGGGTTTGAGGGCCTTACTTTCACATAGATATGCGAAGTTAAATTTGGATTTTAGGGTCTTTCTTTCTTGTTGCTCACTGTGTAGGTAGGTATGGGGTTAATGATGAAGAGGATTTAATTGACTAAAATTTAGAATCAAATGAGAGAGAGAGAGAGAGAGAAGTACTGACGTGTTTGGAGAGCATCCTAAGTTTCTAATGAAGTGAGAGACAGGGAAACTTTATGTTTGGGTTGAAACCAATTGCAATTGCTTGTGAGATGATTCAATGTAAGAAGAGAAATATAACGTGTTGAAATTTGTTGCGTGCAGTCAAAAAAAAAAAAAAAAAAAAAAGCAATTGATAAAGATTGTGTCAGTGAGATGGTAATTGAAAAAAGCAACCTGATTTTACAACATAGCATTGGTAGTAACCCAAGTGAAGATGTGAGCCTTGGCAGTAACCCACTTGATGCAGCTTGGAGATTGTGAAGAACTTTTCCCCTCACACTCTACTGTATTGACCAATTGGTCACTCACACAAAATGAGAGCGTACAACTTTATTAGTTTACGATGTAAAATAATATTACTTTAAAGGATATGTAGTGTACCACACGCTAGGAAATTGATTTTCACATTGAATTGATTTGATTTGATTTTTATGTTTTTAGGTTGTGAATTTCATTTTGATCACTGCTGCCATTATTATTTATTTCTTCATAGTTTGTTTTTACCTTAGAGAATTTTCTTGACCATTGAATTTATACAGTGAAACATGCTTCGAGTTGAGACCATGTTTGTGGGTGGAAAGTGAGTGAAGCGTGATGGGGAGTGAGAGGGAGGGAGAGTAGGAAAGAGAAAATAACAATAAAAAACTTTTAGAGCCTAAACATTGGATAGGCTCACCGTTATACTAGAAGTAAAGAAAAAGTTAATTTGACAATTTTGCTAAAGACAAAAAATGGCTCATAAAAGTTAGTTGACAGTTATGAATTTTTTTGTTTTGTAATTATACAATTATGAATCATTTAACTACTTTATTAAAAATGCTCTTAAAACACTTGGGGATTTTAGAGGATACATTTGAGGGAGAGCAAAATCAATTTCCTCCTCCGTGAATTCTCTCAATAGCTGCCAATTCATTTCTTCAGTAACCCTTTTCTCAACATTTCGAATACTCTCTTCCACCACCATTGGATTATCCGAAGTGAAGAAATGCTAAAAGTATTGAACAAAAGCCCTCCCAATGTCTTTGGGTTCTTTCCATAGTCTATCATCTTCGTCAGTGATTTTCCCAATGTGATTGATTTTCCGTCTATGGTTTGCCCAAGCATGGAAAAATTGGGTGTTACAGTCTCCATGTTTAAACCAATTTCTTTTGGCTCGTTGCTTCCACTCCAGATCTTCCATCTCCAATAGATGATCAATCTCCCTCAAAAGCTCCTTGATGTTCTCTTTATTGTCCAGTCCCTCAATTTTCTGTAGTATAGCTAGTCTTTTTGTTTTACGGTTTATCTCCTTTTCTATCAAGACATACTTTGTTGAGCTCCATCCCGTTAAGACTTGTTGGCACTATTGCAATTTTATTTGTGTAGTCTGCATGAAGTTATCACCCACGACCAATTTCCCCACTTCAAAATTTTCCCACAAGATTTATTTGTACTCCAGTTCGCCTCAAAGTTGAAAGGCTTTTTCTTATATCGCCGCCCATTTCTTTTCTTCAAAAAACTCACTAACAGTGGGGTATGGTCAGAGCTCCGAGCGCTCATAAAACACCTGTGTGTATAATATCAATCAAAAAATTAAATTTATTATTTTTATTACTTTCCTATTGTCATTGTTGACTCTTTCTGATCTATAATTTTCCACTTGTTTCTCCAAAAGCATTATATGGCATGAGACTCATTTTGCGCAAACAACACCAAAGAGGATCTACTTGTTAATTTGCGTGAGATTACAATATATTTTATGCCAAAAAGTAACATTAGTTAATAATACTTGTTAATTGTTTTGAGATAATATTTCTTGTTGTTGCCCTTTTGTTTGTGGACATGTGTGCATTCTATCAAAGCCAGCGCTTTAAACAAGTTATTAATTATTAATAGTGTTTAACATACCTTTTATTTATAATTTTATTAGCTTATTTATTGTGTGACAAACATGAATAAGAAAGGTCAAAGCAACATTACTGTTGCTACTATAGAAACTCAAGATACTTGGAAAAAGTAAGTAGTTTTGTAATACCCAGACAAACACATCTGTTTTAAAAGATTCATAACTCATTATAAACATGGTTAATAAATAGTTTTAAAACAAAAAGACCTAAACCCTAACATGTTACCAAACTCTTGAAATTTTGAGGCAAAAACCCAAGACCCACCCCGTTTATGACCGAATGTACGCCGGGGGACCATCCATATGTGCGTCCTTAGTGAGAACGTACGCTAGGGGACCATCCAAACGTACATTGACTAGTCTTTGATCTAGTAGGCAATACCCCATAACGTACACCTGAACCCTTTTATCCAACGGGTAATAGTACCCGAACGTTCACCCAATTGTACCCGAATGTTCGCTGACACCCTGAAAAGTATTTTTAACCCATTATCCACTTTCCAGACAAAATCACACCCCAAGCCCCTATATATGTAAGACCTCCCATTCGACCTTCAGCCTCCCTTGCACTCAAAGAAACACTAAAACCTTGTGTAAGGAATGATTTGGAGAAGGAAGGAGGAGATTGGAGGAGTTGGCTATCTTCTAAGGTAACCCCTTGCCTTTTTCCATAACTTTCTAAAATGCTTTGACAAGTTATTGTATATATTTTCTTACAGAAACCAAGAACGTTTTTAAAGAACCTTAAACCTGCCTTTTTATTGCTTTGAGTTTGCATGATAGCATGAGGTATTACGTTGAATGTGTCTACTAGGGGTCTAGAATGTGATATACCACACCTTAGAAGCATAAGGTCATGATTGTAACTTTTGGCTAGGGGTGGAAAGACGGTTACAGACGGTTAGTGGTTAGAGGTTGAAACTGCTAACCGTAACCGCTTTAGTAGTTAGTAAAATTTACTAATCGCATCCGCTAACCAATTTTTACAAGTTGGTCCTTTTGGGCCAATTTTGAGAGTTGGGCTTTTCTTGGGCTCACTTAAACCTTTTTTTCCCTTTTTTTTTGCCCTTTCAAAGCCTTTTTGGCATCAAATTAACAAGCACATAGATTGCTATATACCATAAATTGGGCCGAATTGCTACAAAAGGAGCCCATATTGAAAAATCTAAAATATTTTACCCCAAATTTACATTAGTTTACATTTACTTGTGCTAAAAAAAAAAAAAAAGCCCTTAAATGAATTTAATAACTTGTTAAAAATGCAACATTTACCAATTTTTTAAAAAGGACTTAAACACAACATACAAATAAAACTCCACAATCCTTATTTGTAGGTCAACCTCTACACAACATATAATACAAATAAAATCTATAAACCCACATTCAGCATATAAATCCACAAACCCACATTCAACATATAAATGAAAATTTAATCAATCAAAGAAACCCAACACAAACATAAACATATTCACTTTCACTTCCATCACCATTTGGTCCATTTCCACTCAAGTGGATTCAAACCAAAATTCATGCCAGTCACCACCTGTGTGCATAAATGGAAATACATTAGCACCTAGCACAAATAAGATAACATTCATTACTAACACTGTGTAATCTACTTAGAATTACTTGCAATTTTGCAAGCTCATCCACAAGCTCATGTGGAAATATATTAGTTCTTGTTGAAGATATCTGTCCAAGTTTTTTAGATTTAAAGATATCTGATTAAAAGTTTGAGGCAATACAAAAAAGAAAACCATTTGTATAATAAAGTAAGGAAAGAAATTACCAAAACAGCATTAGCAACCCATCTGCTTATCTTCTATGAAGCCTCCCAAATATGCCCATTTTGCATTATCCAACAGAACACAAATCCAACAGAACATGGATCCGCAATACCTTTTGTGAAGAAATTACCAAATATGCCCATTGCTCAATGAGTCAAGTCCGAAACCCTCAAATACAATATAGAGTTCAACATTCATGTATCAATTGCAAGACTCATCAAGAAATTCTGAGGAAATTTCTAATTTGGGAAAAATAATTCCAAAATTTGATTGGGGTGAAATTTGGGCCCAAATGTGATGAAATGTAACCCTATGATATTCATAAACAATCATAATGTACCCCTACATGCTAATCATGTGTAGATTTAAACAAAAATTCAAGAAATTGAAGAAATCCCAAAAATCAAAAACCTAGGGTTTGAAATATTGAAATAAATTCCAAATAGTGAGAAAACGTTCTTGCCTCATTTAATTGGTGAAAATGATCTCAAATCTTCAACAAAGATGGCCGAAATCCTTGTTCAAATCGTTTTGAAAATAAAATTTTGACTATCCATAGAAATCGAACAAGAAAAAATAAATTGTGTTATGTAAAATTGAACAAACCCCAAAGATTGAACATCTAATATCAAAGATTCATGAAAAAAATACTTGAAAACAAGTGAAAGCAAGAGAGACATAGATAAGAGACAGAGACGGAGAAAAAGACGAGTTGAGAAGGACTATGCCTCATCTGTGATGTAGATTAGAATGCTTGGGAGTATATGAGGAAGGCCTGGATAGATTATAGTGTGAAGACACCCCGAAAGATGGATACGGGATCCCAGACTCGCGCTACAGTAGAGAACTGTTCGTAAGGGTCTAGTACTGCACTCAATGACTACGCTTGATCGCAACATTGAGCGCACATGGGACACGTCCGTCTGGTGCTACACTCGATCGCACGATTGAGCGCACACGGGAGATATTCGTCTGGTACTGCGCTCGATGACTCCACTCGATCGTATGTTATTTTTCACATTTTATTACTTTAAACGGACTTTATTTCATTGTTTTAGTATGATTAGGGTTTTGGAGTCTATGTTTCGTGTTTTAGTAGGTTTAAGAGTCTTGAGGCTATATATAGATGCTTATTGCCTCTAGAAAGACAATTTATGTTATTTGATTAGTTTTCTCTAATAAGAATCCTCATAGGTGAGGTTTCTTTCTTCATATTTTTCATTGAAACCCTAGATAGGCTCTGTAGTTTTGACAAGAATTCTCAAATCTTTGATAGACTCAAGATCTAAGAATTATTTATCTTTCTTCTTGTGCTGTTTTATTTACTTCCCACCTAGTCAGGCTGCATTAGTTGGTATCAGAGCGCCAGTTACTTTTCATGGCTCCAAACATAAGAGGAAAGGGGAACCAGTATGCAAGTTTGCACGATGTGCATGAACTCGAAGAAGCAATTCGTGAAGAACAAGAGGTGACACGAAGGAGGCACGAGGAGGAGCAGTTGGCAGCTATGAGGGGTCAAATTAAAGACCTCACCACCCAATTGGCTGACGCGCATCTCCACGACAGGCGTCGACGTCGACCCCCACCGCACGCTTTGGAGGAGGAAGATGAAGAAGACGACAGGTATGGATCTGAAAACCCTTTTACAGAGCGCCAAACGTAGGGACGTCGACCCCCTGTGCAAGCTCATGCTAATTGGTGGGAGAGCGGATTCAAACTTGATATTCCAGAATTTCAAGGGGGTCTGCAACGCGAGGAATTTCTGGTTTGGGTGGTGGCAGTTGGAGAGATTCTCGACTTCAAGGGGTGCCTAAAGATTGACGGGTTTCTTTGGTCGCAACCAAATTTCAGGGTAGGGCTGCGTCATGGTGGCAGCAGTTGAAGCATTCAAGGGTGCGGCAAGGCAAAAGGAAGATCAATAATTGGGAGAAATTGTTGAAGCACATGCAGCCTACCTTTTTGCCTCACAATTATATCTAAACCATGTATCAACGGCTGTAGAATTGGAGTCAAGGTTCTAAGTCTGTAGATGAGTACACAGAAGAGTTCTATAAACTGTTGACACGAGTAGATCTATTTGAATCGGATGATCAACTAGTGTCCTAGTATATTAGGGGTTTGCGACCACAAATCCAAGATACATTGAACCTCTTTGACCCTTTCAATGTTTTGGAGGCCTACTAATGGGCGTTGTTAATTGAGAAGACGTCGGCATGAGGTCCCTTAAGCATATTTGGGTTTGGCGGTAGTGGGATCTACAACCGATCAAGCGGTTCATTCACAGCTCAGGGAACCACTCAACCGGCCGGTCAAAATAAAACCCCCACAACCGTAGGGCAATGAAGCCGAACCAAGGCTAGTATCGGTGCCAAATGTTTTCGATGTGGTGGGCCGAGTCACAAGATGGCAGATTGTCACAAAAGAGAGAAGTATGGTAAGGGCCTACTTATTTATTTGGGGGAAGCCTTTGATGAGCAAGGCGATGGAGAGGAGCAAGAGGCAGAAAGATGATGGTCCTCTTTTGATGATGAGGAGGGTGTGCTTTACACCCCGAAAGGTACAGAAAGACGATGAGCAACGCCACAATCTGTTTCATTCGGCATGTACCATTGGGGGAAAGGTCTGCAAACTCATCATTGACTTGGGTAGTTGCGAGAACGTCGTAGCGGAAGAAGAGGTAAAGAAGTTGGCCCTAGAGACGGAACAACACCCTAACCCCTGCTGTTTGGAGTGGCTCAAAAAAGGCACCGAAATAATAGTATCTAAATGCTGTTTAGTGTCTTTTTCAAATGGGTCTAAATATAAGGATAAGATGTGGTGTGATGTCGTGGCCATGGATGAATGCCACTTGTTGTTGGGGAGGCCCTGGCAGTACGACCGAAGTGCGCACCATGATGGGAGGAAGAACACTTTTATTTTCATGGTAGACAATGTGAGATTGACACTCCTACTAGTCTCAGGGAACAGACCTAAATTCGTAAAGGGGGCGGGCCCCTCTCAATCCCTCTTGACAAAGCGGGAGTTCATTACGGAGATGTTGGCATCAAAGGTGGTCTATTTGATGTTGGGCAAAGAAGGCAAAAACACAGAAGAAGTGCCAGAGGCAGCCAAGGGGTTAGTGGAGAAGTTTACCAATGTGTTTCCAGAGAGTTACGCGGTGAGCACGGACCTTGTGTTGGGCCTACCTCGAACCCAGAAAGGTAATGATTCCATCTTTGTTGTTTTGGATCGATTTTCAAAGATGGTTCGTTTCATTGAGTGTAAGAAGACAGGCGATATCGTGAATGTGACACAATTGTATTTTCGAGAGGTCTACCGACTACACGGCTTGCCGTTGTCCATAGCCTCAGACTGCGACACGTGCTTCCTCAGCCACTTTTCGCGGTGCTTGTGGCAACTGTCTCACACCAAGATGAATTTTAGTAGCACGTATCATCCACAGACGATGGACAAACAGAGGTTGTCAATGGGTCGTTGGGAGATTTGCTATAGATTTTAGTAGGGGAGCATCTCAAGGCATGGGACCAGTAGTTGTACCAAGCCGAGTTTGTCTACAATTGGCCAACCAATCGGAGCACCAACCTTAGCCTGTTCGCCATCATCTACGAAGGTAGTCCGAGGGCACCGTTGGAATTTGCACCTCTCCCTGATTTGAAGAGGACGTACACAAAAGTCGAAGATCTTATCGTCCAGACACAAGAAGGCCACAAGCTGACAATAAAGAATCTATGAGAGTCGATGGAAAAGTATAAGGCATATGTAGACAAGAAGCGACGTGCAGTAATGTTTGAAGATGGTGACTTTGTGTGGGCAATCCTAACCAACGATAGGTTCCCTGTTGGAGAGTACAACAAGCTAGCGGCTCGAAAGATTGGCCCAGTGGAAATTGTGAAGAGGATCAACCCCAATGCCATGTCAAGACGTCTCATATTTTTAATGTTAAGTATCGTGTGCTATTTATGGAAGGCTCGTCGGAGGAGGATGCGAATTCGAGGGCGAATTTTGTCCAACCTGGGGAGGATGATGTAGACTAGAATGCTTAGGAGTATATGAGGAAGACTCAAACAGATAGTAGTATGAAGACACCTCGAAAGATGGTGACGCGATCCCAGACTCACGCTATAGTAGAGAACCATTCGTAAGGGTCTGGTACTGAGCTCGATGAATGCGTTCGATCGCACCATCAAGCACACAAGGGAGATGTCCGTCTGGTACTGTGCTCGATGATTGCGCTTAATCACACGATCGAGGGCATGCGGGAGACGTTATGTTATTTTTTTGCATTTTATTAGTTTAAACCGACTTTACTTCATTGTTTTATTAGGATTAGGGTTTTGGGAGTCTATATTTTGTGTTTTAGTAGGTTTAAGAGTCTTAGGGCTATATATACATGCTTATAGCCTCTAGAAAGACAATTTATGTTGTTTTACCAGTTTTCTCTAATAGGAATCCTCATAGGTGAGTTTGCTTCATATTTTTCCTTTGAAACCCTATATAGATTCTATAGTTTTGAGAAGAATTCTCAGATCTTTGATAGACTCAAGATCTAAGAATTATTTATCTTTCTTCTTGTGTTGTTTTATTTGCCTCCCGCTTAGTCAGGCTGAATCAATTTGTTACCTCCGGAAATCATCCAAGTCCAAGGTAGAAAGCAAAACGTGGATTTAGCAGGAAAATTGTGGCCGCTTGAGAGAGGCATGGGGCAGGAGCGGCAGGCGTGAGATTTCATGTTAGGTCTGAAAGAGATGTATATATTTATGCCTAAAAATGACGTTTTTATTTTATTTAGTTTTGATTTTTTGTTTGATAAGTAATATATATATATATATAATAAAGGCAGTTAGTAGTTTTAAAAAACTCAATAACCGCTAGCCACCTTTATTATATAATACATAGCGGTTAGCGGTTAGAGGGCGGTTAATAACCGCCCGCCTTTTCAACCCTACTTTTGGCTAAGAGTTACTACTCTCGGGCCAAATGTACGCCCACGAGGCTGAGCATTCGCCCAAAGAGCAGGAAGGACGCCAATGACCTAAACATGTGAGTTTGGGGTCTTGACGACCCCTTTCACTAGGAACGAACTTCTTGTGTCACTTGGATGGTTCTCTAGTATTGCTTATAATGATGTGTTGTATTTCGTTATAGCAGGAACGTGGGATATGTCAGCTGAGGACTCGATTGAGTGCGCGAGGTAAGTAAACACTTACAAACACTTTCCTTAGAAACGTGGGATATGTCAACTGAGTGACCACGCGTATGATATGAGCATGTATACTTTGTAGTAATAACTTGGTAACTGCTTTAATAACTTCTTGATAAGATACATTGTATGACATGGTACACTGGTACGTGTGGTATAATGCCCATGGGTTTACTATATAGACTTGATTCTATGGTTAAATGTGTGTGTTGTTATATGTGATAAGTGCCAAATAGTGCATATTTGAGCCCTTTAATTTGCATTTGTTAATCCTTTAGCCGTATTATAATCTAATATTTTGTGTTAGTTCTATGATTTTAGTATTTTGTAGGTTGCTAAAGGAAAAAATTGCGGATTTAAGGTAAAAAATGCAAAGTTTGGAAGAAAGCCACCAAGAAAGAGGGATCGAGTGCACAACCCTACGCTCGAGCCTAGTAGGCCTGCGCTTGAGTGCACCCGTGCCCATGGACAAGCCACCAACGCTCAAGTGCCGGCGCTGCAGAAGGGAAAATGCAAGCACAAGTGTGCTCGAGTGCACCGGCCATGCAATCGAGGGCACTTACTAGTTCCAGCTTAGCGCCATTTTTTAGGGCAAAAAACTAGAAAAACCCTAGAAAGCTCTATACAAAGTAAAAGAAATCAGAGAAAAAGAAGCTGGAGACAGAGGATGAAAATTTCACACCATCACTCCCTTTAGCTCAGTTTTTCTTTTATGTTTAGGATTTATTTTCATAGTTAAGTGTAGCTAATTCTTCAACTAAGGTTGAGGATGAAGCCTTACCATTGAAGAGCAACCATATTTTCATGTAAGTTGATTTTTTCCGAATTTATGAGTTTTGATGTTTTAATTGTTCTACTTCAATTCAATTAGTGAGATGATTCTTGGATATGAGTTCAATCATGTTTTTCTCATAATTTGAGAGAGTTTCTATTAATTGATTTGCTTGGGTTTTCATTTATCAAAACATTGGATATTCATTGTGTTTCGCTCTATGGATACATTTGATGATTTGGTTTAAATTGGATATCCTTTGTGATTTGTTGTGCAAACGGATACATTGGATGATTTAATTTAAATTGGGTATCTTTTGTGATTTGAGCCAAGAACGGATTCATTGGATGATTTAATTAATTCTTTGAAGCGAAGTAGAACATACATAAGGTTTTTATGTTGAGAATTTTCGAATATATTGATGACCATGAGAATATGTTGCTATGATTTGGTGGGTGTGGATTCCAAAACCTCAATGCTTTATCTTTTGATTCATTTCATTTTATTTAGTTTATGCTTTTTATTTTATATTCAAAAATCACTCATCTTTCGAAACTAGGTTAAGATTTAATTGGTTTAGTTATAATTAGTTTTCATAAATACAATTACCTGTGGGTTCGACCTCGCATTTGCAACACTATATTGCAAAACGATTCGTTCACTTATGAATACAGTAAAATTTTACATCAAATTTTTGGCACCGTTGTCGGGGAACCAGTTCTCTACACTAACTCTAGCGCGCTCGAGCACACAACTGTCACGCTCGAGCACAATTTTGACACAAGGATCACCATTCAACTGATCAGCGCATTTGCATTCGATCCCTTCCGAAGTGCGCTTGAGCGCATCTCTGCAAATAGCACGAAGCCAGGCGAATCAGTGCATTGGTGCACGATCTCCACCAACAGGCGCTCGAGCGCCTCAGCCCAGCAGACAGCACCATTGGCGGATCAGCGCATACGCACTCAATCCTAGCCGTCCTGTGCTCAAGTGCACTAGCCCAGTAGGCTACACCAACAAACCGCCAGCAGCTGAATTTTTGCTAAAAAATATTTTTGGTCGTTTTTGTGAGTCATTAAGTTTTAGTTTTTGGTATTTTTGTTTAGTTTTGTGCTTCTGTATTAGTATTAATTTTTGATTTTATAATATTTATTTATTGTTTTTTTTTTTTAGAAGAATGGTTAATGTTTCATGTGGAAGTATGTTATTGCTTTAAAAGTGAGAATGAGCATGTGTTCTTTTGATAATTTTAGCAAACATTCTGTGCAACATGTTTCAACTAGTGGTAGGGCACATTTTCTAGATACTCAAAAGACTGAAGGTCTTTTTCATGAATGTAGCTCTATAGAACTGGTTACTAAGATCGATGCCTTATCTGACATAGTACACCAACTCATAGTTGCTAGGTTTGCCCATACCCATTTTCCTCACACTTACACACTACATGAACAATGTTCATATTGTTCCAATCCTTATCACCACGTAAGAAATTGTCCATCATTTGGAAATTTTTCTGATTTTTCATATGAGCAAATGAACACGAATTTCTCCAGCCCGGGGTTTGAATCAAATTCTAATTTTTACAACCCGGAATGGAGCAACCATTCTGTTTTCTCGTGGCAAGCTCAAGCTACGGGAAATTGTGCTCCCCGATTTCATGAACTGGACCATCCAGACTATCCGCAGTTCGATAACCAATTCCTTCATCCTTCATCTTGCAATTGTCCTCCACAACAATTAACATTGGAAGACACACTCAAAGCGTTCATGCAAACAGCTAACCAGACTATGCAAGAAATGAAATAATCCACGTAAGAAATGAAAGAATCCATGCAAGAGATCAAAGATGCCAACACTCAAGCTACCGCAGCGTTGGAAGAATGGACTGGCCAGAGTGAGAATGAATATCCAGCTGAACATTAACTTGACCTGGTAACTTAATATTGGGACACTAAGAGCATTGAGATAACGAGGAAGAAGAGCTTCAAAGTCAACTGATGGCTAAAGGACACTACGTGATTGACGAGGATGAGCCCAGCAATTCTTGTCATGAGCATGTCAAAGCCACCACCGCACTTAGGAGTGAGGAAATTGTGGATAACAATGAGGAGGAAGAAAAAGAGGAGCAAATTAAGCCCCTAGCAAATCCAAATCTGTCCAATGACAAGGAACTGAGTACTGAAGCTCCTTCCTGCATCACTTCTGTCTTGAGACACATCATCAACCCAAAGCTTCACCTCCTAAATGTCTCAAAGATCCATCTTATGCCAAAATCCTCAAGGATTTATTCAAACAAGCGCACAAAGGTAGGAACCATCTTCCTAAGAAAATCCTTCTAAGCAAGCAAGTGGGCTACCTAAGTTGGCGGAACACTCTTCCTGTGTGCTATGAAGTTTTAAAGAAGAAAGGGTGGAAGCGATTGTGTTAGGTTTAGTTTGGCCCTATTTAATGATCAAAACATTTGTTTGTATTTTCTCATTCTTCCCCAAGTGTAGGGGTGAAGATTGGATGTTTGTTAAAGTTCTTAGCTTTCTCTGTTGGATAGGGAATCAGAATGAGCTCGTAACGGGACTGAATAAAGAGCCCTCTGTTTTCCCGTCAGAAGCCCATCTGGACTGGACATGTAATGGGAAGTTTTTGTTTTCCCATTAAAAGTCATGTCAGAACGAGACAAGTGATGAGAGCATTTCTCGTCAGGAACCTCATCAGAACGGGACATGTGACGACAGCAAAATTGGAGCCTTTGTTTTTGTGTCAAGAACCTCGTCAGGACAGGACATGTAATGAGACCAAAGTTGGACTCCTTGGTTTCCCGTCTGCAGCTGCGTCATGACGGGTATGTAGATCTACGTTTTTACTCTTTACATCCTAATGAGGATTAACCCCCGTTATGATGGGAATGGCTCAAAATATCAGATTTTGGCCTGCCCGTCCTAACGGAAGAAAATCCCCTTTAAGACGGAAAGAAGTAAAGATGTAGATCTATAAATACCTGTCTTATTTCTGCAGAACTCTTTGAACCTCTCCGTTTCTATTTTATGCTCCTTTAAGCTTGGAGGTTCCTGGTGAAGAAAGGGTTGCTACTATCACTCATGGATGTGATACCCTTCACCGTTTTGCATATTGATGTACAAATTTAATTGTACTCGCAAGCGCACAAGTCGTGTGCAGTAAAGTGTGTGCAAGTACGAGGTCGATCCACAGGGAGTAGTGTTTGCAAAAATAAATTTTCTAATTTAAACTAATCTGATTTTAACCTAGCGCGCTCGAGCACACAACTGTCAC
The DNA here is from genome assembly GCF_901000735.1 of Corylus avellana. Taxonomy (NCBI): domain Eukaryota; kingdom Viridiplantae; phylum Streptophyta; class Magnoliopsida; order Fagales; family Betulaceae; genus Corylus; species Corylus avellana. Next base: position 13,913,513 of record NC_081549.1, read on the forward strand.
GCTTGAGCACAATTTTGACACAAGGATCACCGTTCGACTAATCAGCACATTTTCATTCGATCCCTTCCGAAGTGCGCTCGAGCGCATCTCTGCAAATAGCACCAAGCCAAGCGAATCAGTCCATTGGTGCACGATCTCCACCAACAGGCGCTCGAGCGCCTCAGCCCAGCAGATAGCACCATTGGCGGATCAGCGCATACGCACTCAATCCTAGCCGTCCTGTGCTCAAGTGCACTAGCCCAGTAGGCTACACCAACAAACCGCCAGCAGCTGAATTTTTGCTAAAAAATATTTTTGGTCGTTTTTGTGAGTCATTAAGTTTTAGTTTTTGGTATTTTTGTTTAGTTTTGTGCTTCTGTATTAGTATTAATTTTTGATTTTATAATATTTATTTATTGTTTTTTTTTTTTTAGAAGAATGGTTAATGTTTCATGTGGAAGTATGTTGTTGCTTTAAAAGTGAGAATGAGCATGTGTTCTTTTGATAATTTTAGCAAACATTCTGTGCAACATGTTTCAACTAGTGGTAGGGCACATTTTCTAGATACTCAAAAGACTGAAGGTCTTTTTCATGAATGTAGCTCTATAGAACTGGTTACTAAGATCGATGCCTTATCTGACATAGTACACCAACTCATAGTTGCTAGGTTTGCCCATACCCATTTTCCTCACACTTACACACTACATGAACAATGTTCATATTGTTCCAATCCTTATCACCACGTAAGAAATTGTCCATCATTGGGAAAATTTTCTGATTTTTCATATGAGCAAATGAACACCAATTTCTCCAGCCCGGGGTTTGAATCAAATTCTAATTTTTACAACTCGGAATGGAGCAACCATTCTGTTTTCTCGTGGCAAGCTCAAGCTACGGGAAATTGTGCTCCTCGATTTCATGAACTGGACCATCCAAACTATCCGCAGTTCGATAACCAATTCCTTCATCCTTCATCTTGCAATTATCCTCCACAACAATTAACATTGGAAGACACACTCAAAGCGTTCATGCAAACAGCTAACCAGACTATGCAAGAAATGAAATAATCCACGTAAGAAATGAAAGAATCCATGCAAGAGATCAAAGATGCCAACACTCAAGCTACCGCAGCGTTGGAAGAATGGACTGGCCAGAGTGAGAATGAATATCCAACTGAACATTAACTTGACCTGGTAACTCAATATTGGGACACTGAGAGCTCAAGAATGACAAGTCGTATTTTTGCTCTTAATAATGCCTCCAATCTAGGGTAACAAAAGAAAAATGTGCTATAAATAATAAAATAAACTAGGGCTTCGGCACTGCCAGGTTGGCGTGAGTGCGCTCGATCGCACTCACGGTGCGCTCAAGCACACTCGGGTCTTTAGGTCTTTTGCAGCACAACCTTAAGTGATGCGTGCTAGGGCTAACGTGGATGAGCGCTCGAGCGTGCCTTGGGGTGGGCTCGAGCGCAGATGTGCTCGATCGTGGCTCTGTGCACTTGATCGCACTGCCAGGGGCAATTTCTTTGCAAATTTCAACCTTCAAACTGCAGTTTTCTCTTAATATCCTGCAAACCACGAAAACATGAAAGCTAACCAAAAAATTAGAAAATAACAAAGTTAAGAACTTAACAAATACAAGTTAAGAGGCCCAAATATACAATATCTGGCACTTATCATGTACCAAGTAAGGCTGCCTACAAAGCTTTGTAGTTTCACGCTTACTTGGGGTTTTTGTTTTTGTTGATTTCAAACCACACCATACACATCACTCAACTGCAAGAAAGTCTACTGAAGGATCGGTAAGGAGATGCGGTGGATGAAGGTGGTCACAATGGAGACAAGCAGGGATGCTTGTTGTTCTTACAAGTCTAGAGGTCCTCGAGGGAGTGAGTATTGTCTAGTCTGTAACTATGAATCTTCATATAGTGATTTCTTAGGTTTGGTTGCCTCGAAGTGGTTTTTCCCTTGAGGTGCTCAAAGGGTTTTCCACTACGTCAACAAAATCTTGTGTTGTGGTTGTGTCAATGTTCTTTATTTTTGTGTTGGTTTAATCTTAAGTATAGCGTTTTATTTTCCTTGTATAAATTGCTTATGCATTTAAGATTGTTTTAATTCCGCTGTGCATGTTATGTGTTTGATAAATGGCTTAGTTCCATATTTTGTTTATTTGGCAATTTGAGGGTAGAAAACGATCCTCGTTGTTCTTCCAATTGGTATAAAAGCAGGCTCGCTCAGCTTAGACTCACGTCTTGAGTGTGTTCGATGTCTCACATCTTGAGTGTGTTCCAGGTGCTCCTTCCATTTTCATTGGAAGTGATTTTGCACTTTGGAAGGTTTGTGTAAGAGCCATGTTTAAGAGGTTCATTTGTCCATTTTTGTTTAGCATGGCTAAAGGTTTTCTTGCATACCTTATTGCATTCTAGCTCATGTTTTGGGTATTTTTGTTTTGTCTATTTTTGTGCCCTATTTTTATGAGTTTTTCTCTTGTTGGGTTTTTAAGTTTTTTGTTGTTGTTGTGTATCTTTCTTTCAGAGTGCTCTCTACCTAGATATTGTTGAGCACTTTCTTCAAACACTTATTGTGCTCTTTATGAATATGTCATTATCACTAACCTATGTTACACTGGTTATTGAAGTTGTCTTATATGATGGTTTGAGAGTTTGTGTGTGTGCTTTGATGCTTATGTTCATTCTAAGCCTTGACATATTTATGCACACTGTTTTTACAAGTTTTGAGGGATTTCACATCTATTAGTTTGGGTAAAAACTCTTATGAGCATTTTTGGTTTTCCATGTGCAAATCGTCCTTGCAAGTCAACCTCAAAACTTAATGGGAAAGCTTCACTTTGGATCCCTGAATTACCACCCGTTTTGACATGTCCCCCCTCCCCCCCAACCAAACTTCAAAACCTCTTAGTTTGGACTCTTGAACTTTCAATTGCAGTCAATTTGAACCCCTTCATCAATTTTTTTCCATTAAAACCCTTAAAAAGACAAAATTACCCTTCAATTTTCTTTTATTAAAAAATAAAAAATTGAAAAAATAAAAAAATAATAATAATAAAAAAGTGGGTCTCAAGGTGGCCCAACCATTGGTCACCTTGTGAATTTTTTTTAAAGGGTAAATTTGGAGTCTTATGAAAAACTCAGGGGTATAAACATCATTGTCTAACTTAAGTTTTTCTCTTTCTTCCACTCTTCGGATGGGATTCCTCCAAAAAACAAAGTGCAGAGAAAACTAAAGAGTAAGATCAACAAGGGTTATTCGATGTGGAATCTATATATCTTGATTGCTTATGATCAATGTCCTTTGCGTCTTAGACAAGCAAAATATGATCAAAGATCAAATGTTTAGCAAAATTGTGACTAAACATATTCTTATAAATTTGCTTTTGAAATCTTTATAGAAAGAGTCAGTATCATGATCATTGCGGAAAATTGTGAAACACCCACGGGATTTAATTTGTATAAATTCTCTTAGACAATTGAGGAGGAATGGGTGTATGACTTTTATTAAAGTTGAGGAAAAATGGTTTGACTTTTGTATTAAGAGTTGCCATTTTTCTTATGAGATGTGATTGCTCATTTCCTATGTGATTTGTGCCCTCTCTTGTTAAATGGTTCACACACTTCACTATGACATGTTTTAGCATGTTCATTTGTATCATTAACATAAGCATGTTTATGATAAACTGTCATGTTTGTTCATACTTGGACTAAATTGAAGTTCATGTTACTTTTGAGAAGATGGTTTCTCTCATGTTTTAATACGTGTTTGTTGTAAGTGCACACGTTGATTGGATGAGAGTATTTGAGCTTGTTTGGTTTTATAAAGGATAAGGAAGGGGTGAAGAGGATTGTTTCCTGACAATTTGTTTACTTTTATGAAAATTGTTGCTACTTCTCTCAAGCTCTCTCTCCCAGGGGATTTTCTGTTTAGTCTCTGATTTGCTGTTTGGCCCTTCTTGAAGGTATATATCTTGTATGATTCTTGTGCAATTTGGTACACACTTTGACTGAAATTGGTGCTCTCATTCATATGATTATCACAAGTATGTTGTGTTGTTTTGAAAAGAGTATTTGTTTTCCTGAAAAACAAGTGTGTTGTTTTTCAAAACATGATTGAGATGTGTTTTTCATCAATCTTTGTCTTTCTCTCAATATAATTTGTGTTCTTGTTTCACAACATTTTTGTTGATTGTGTGTGCTTGCATATAGGGTCTTGGTTATGTTTTGAATCTCTTTATGCCTTCTAGAATCTTAGTGTGCATACTTCTCTGTTTTGGTTATCCCTTCTTGAAGGTGGTTGTTGGTTGTGTCCCTCACCTTCTTGTGCTAGGTTGAGTTGTGCTTGCTAATCTGATTGCTCTCTGGAGTGTATTCTCTTAACTTCTTTGCAAGAATGTCGTCTTTTCCTTCCTCCCAAAGAGCAAGAGTGGACGTTGGTCCTACACTTTCTATGGGTACTTCTAAAGTTGAAGTTGCATTTGCCAAGAGATTTATGACTGGTAGTAGCTAAGCTATGTTCCCCTCCAAGAAGCTCAATCAGGGGTAAAGGTTGTCTTGACCTTAACCTTTTTGTTCACACACTTGCAATCGTATATGTTTGTGAACCTCCTTTCCTTAGGTGTTTGAATTCCTTTGTGATTGCAGTATGTTGTGTCTTTGGATGCCTCATGTTTTATCCTTCTTGTCTATTCCATGATGTTATCCCTGTGATTATGTTGTTGATATTTGGATGAACCTTTGGTTATTCACTTTCAATATTTGGGATTTTTTTTATGCATTTTTTTTTCTCTTCGATTTTTTTTTTTTTTTTTGTCATTTGTTTTTAAATGTTTTGGGCATTTGAATAGGAGTTTCTTTGGACTCACTTGCACTTTCATGCGTTTAGTTTGAGCATTTCATGCTCTCATGTTGTGTTGTGTGCTCATAGTGTAAGTCTTGACTTAAGCCTTTTTTGTTCCTACTGCAGTCTTTTGTACTCCCTCGTTTATACCTTCTAAGGATACAAGTGATACCACTTAAGTTCCTTCACTTTCCTATGATGATTGAAATGGAGAGAATGTGAGTTATGGAGACGCTTGTTAGGGAGAGGTTGCTCATGTTAAGGATGAGTTAACATTAGTGTTGTTTTGTTTTTCTGGAATCTTTCATATCTCTTGTTGTCTTTGACATATTCTGATACCAGACAGAAATGGAGATGGAAAACAAGTACACAAATTCACACTCAAATGACAAATAGAAGTTCACCACCCAAGAGATAACACCAAAGGGATATAGAATATCACCACCCAAAGGATTATAACAAGGGATACAGAACAAGAACACTCACCACTCTAAGGCTCACACCAAAGAGATACAGAGATACAAAGAGAACTCTCCTCTCAAAAGCCAAAGGCTGGTTTTTTAACACAATACTCTAGTCTAAGCTACACTAGCTCACACAAGTATTATATAAGCTTAGAACAACCCTCTAAGCATAGGATAAGCATCTAATGAAGTTAAACAAGTAATAATGGCACAAAATAATCATTAATTCGTGGGGCAGCAGACAAGGGGACAAATAGCCACCTTAATGCATATTCCCGAGAAGGCTGACCACTCAACTTCAAATGGTCATAACTTTTGGCACGCGACTCCAAATGATCTAAAACCTTTTTAGTTGAAAAGATAAGATTCTAAACTTTAAGTTAGACTTAAGTATATGTTTGAAATGATGAAGTAATGGATGGCTATGATGTTTTTGAACTCACTAGAACTCTCTAGACTGCATCAGGATTTCTTCAATTTGGGCCTTGGCATTTTGTTGGGCTTGTGGACTTATTTGGACTGAAGCTTGGAAATTTTTTAATGGACTCTTGCTGGACACACCCATGTCATACTCCCCCAGTTGAGGAGGACTTGCCCTCAAGTTCGTGGTCTTTCGATTTCTTCATATGGTGCTAAGTCACATACATTGAAAGTGGCAGATACACTATACTCTCTAGGGAGCTCAATCTTGTAAGCATTTTCTCCAATGCGTTGGAGCACTTTGAAAGGAGCATCTGCTCGGGGTAGGAGCTTAGATCGCCGTTTCGCTAGAAAACATTCTTTTCGAAGATGAATCCATACCAAATCTCCTTCTTTGAAAACCATTAGCTTTCTATGCTTATTGGCCTGTGTTCGATACTTCTCATTTTGCTTCTCAATATGACCTCGAATCTGCTCATTCAACTTCTTGATTCCCTTGGCTCGTTCATCAGCATTGCCACTAAATTGAATGGTTGTAGGAATTGGAGCCAAATCAAGAAGGCTAATGGGGTTTAGGCCATAGACAGCTTCAAAAGGATTACAACCAGTGGTTTGACTAGTAGACCTATTATAGGCAAATTCAACTTGGGCAAGGAGGAGATCCCATTGACGGATGTTCTTTCCCACAAAACTCCTCAAGAGGTTTCCCAAACTTTGATTAACAACTTCAGTGTGACCATCTGTTTGGGTGTGATATGTAGAGCTGAATTAGAGGATAGTTCCAAGCTTTCAACAAAGTGTACGCCAAAAATGACCAACAAACTTGGAATCATAATTGGAAGTAATTGTTTTGGGAATGCCATGAAGCTTGACTATCTCCCTAAAATACAAATCCGCAACGTGAGATGCATCAAGAGTTTTGTTGGAAGGGACAAAATGTGCCATCTTTGAGAATCGATCAACCACCACCATAATGGAATCTTTGTTCGTTTGGGTTCTGGGTAAACCCACAACAAAGTCAAGACTAATATCCTCCCATGGGGCATTTGGAATAGGCAATGGGATATATAGTCAGGTGTTATGTTTGCGACTCTTTGTAAGGTGGCAAATTCGACATTGCTTCACGTGCCGCACAACATCTTGTACCATCTTGGGCCAAATGAAATTCCCCTGCACAAGAGCTAAAGTTTTGTCTCTGCGAAAATGACCAGCAAGACCTCCTCCACGGGCTTCTTTGATAATGGCTTCTCTTAATGAACATTGGGGAATGCATAAATGGTTGTTTTTGAAAAGAAAACCATCTTGGAGCAAGAAATGGTTGTTAGGACCATTAGAACATTCCTTCCAAGCACAGCCAAAATCAGGATCATCTTTGTAAAGTTGCTTGACAACTTCAAAACCCATAACCTGCACTTGCATGGTATTAAGTAAAGTGTGTCTTTGACTTAAAGTATCAGCTACTTGATTGAGTTTACCTGCCTTGTGCTTGATTGAGAATGAAAAAGGTTGCAAAAACTCACTCCATTTTGCATGTCGTGTGTTGAGCTTCTACTGGCTATTCAAGTACTTCAAAGCTTCATGGCTAGAATGAAGTATAAATTCCTTGGAGAGTAGATAATGACTCCAATGCTCCAAGGCACGAACAAGAGCATAGAATTCTTTGTCATAGGTGGAATACTTCTTTTGGGAGTCATTGAGCTTTTCACTGAAAAAAGGTAATTGGCTTGCCTTCTTGGTTGAGAACACCACCAATTCCCAGATTAGAAGCATCGCAATCAATTTCAAACACTTTGGAGAAATTTGGAAGCACAAGGATCGGTGCGTCTGTTACTTTCTGCTTGAGAAGTTCAAAGCTCTTTTGGGCTTCTTCCATCCACTTAAACGTTCCTTCCTTAAGGCATTTTATGATGGGAGCAATAATGGTGCTGAAGCCTTTGATGAAACACTGGTAGAATGATGAAAGTCCATGAAAGCTTCTGATGTCATGAAGGGACTTGGGAATAGGCCAGCTAGTGATTGCCTCAATTTTGTTGGGATCCATCATGATTCCTTCCTTATAAACGACATAGCCTAAGAACACTAGGCTATTTGTGAAGAAATGACATTTCTACAAGTTGACATACAACTTCTTCTCTCATAGAGTTTGAAAGGCTTGTTGAAGGTGCTTCAAATGCTGTTCTGGAGATTTGCTGTAAACTACGATATCATAAAAGTAAACAACAACAAATTTTCCTATAAAAGGTTTAAAAACATGATTCATGAGACACATAAATGTACTAGAAGCATTAGAGAGTCCAAATGGCATGACCATCCATTCATAAAGACCATCTCTAGTTTTAAAAGATGTCTTCCATTCATCACCATCTCTCATGCGAATTTGATGGTATTCACTACGAAGATCCAAGTTGTTGTAGATTGTGGCTCCATGAAGCTGATCAAGGGGATCATCTAGCCGAGGAATGGGAAAGCGATACCTGATGGTGATCTTGTTCACAGCCCCACTGTCGATGCACATACGCCAAGAACCATCCTTCTTTGGTACTAGAAGTGCTGGAACAGCACACGGACTCATGCTTTCTCTCACAAGGCCTTTGGAGATCAATTCATCAACTTGTCTCTGCAACTCTTCATGCTCTCTTGGATTCATTCAATAGGTTGCTGTTAAGTGCCAAAATATTCATATTTTAGTCCTTAAACTTATATGTGTTAATTCCTTAGTGTTGTTAGTTTGTGCTATTTTACTTCCTTTTTGTATTTTCTTTGTTCTATAGGTTTTTGGAAGAAAAGAAAGCGTTTCCGGAAAAGTTTCAAGCTTAAAGGGAAAATTGGGAAGACCTAGAAGATATGATTAAGCTTAACCAATCATGATATGATGTGGTTAAGTTTAATCAAATTAAGAAAAGGATTAAATCGGAATTTCTCAAATTGGAGTCAAAATCGGATTGGATTCAAATTTGGATTCTGCACATGTCTTTGTATTTTGACCATAACTTTCATCTCAAATATCAGATTGAGGTGTTTAAAGCGGCATTGGAAAGCTAACTAAAAATTATACAAATAATTGTGAAATATCATTTTCCTAATTCGGAGTGTTGCTATGACAAAATCACCCCGGAAAATAGGAATGCAATTATGGACGAATCCTATTCCGATTTGGACTTAGGTTTTCTTTATCCTAATTGGACTAGAACTTAAATCTCCGAATTTTCTAGGATTACTAGGGATTCTAGGACTCTCCTAAGCCCTATAAATATACCTCTAAACTTCACAATTCAATACACAATTTCAAGGGCAAAACTTTGGGGATAGGAATTTGAGGCTACTTCAAGGAGTCGTTTTCCATTTTTTCTTTACCTTTTCCTTTTAGTTTTATTGTAATTATGTGTAACTAACTTTTAAGAAGGGCTAGATTGAAGCCCTAATTATGTTTATTTAATATTTCAATATTGGCGCCTTCGTGATAATCATATTGTGTTGTTCAACTTGATTATTCCTATTTTCTTGAATTCCACATATGTATGTGATTGGTCATTATATGCATATGGTATGGATTAGTTAATTAAATCAATTTGGATGACCGAATCCTGGGTTTAATAATAGTAACAAAAGAAATCTACACCGAATTCTTGGGTTAATCAACATGGAAAACCAGGAGTATACACTCATTCCCTAGGTTTCATGTGTTTGTTGATTTCCATAGATTTATGCTTTCTTAAAGAACAACTTAGTATACACCCATGCTAAATCCTTTGAGAAAGAAAAGAGTTAGAGTATACACCCATGCCTAACTCGTTACTTAGGGAAATCAATAGTCTAAGGAGTATACTCCCATGCCTTTAGGTTGACAAACATTAGGTATTCATAATATGATTGGATCATTGGTATATTGTTATATTATTTGAGCATAATTAGTGGTGGATATCAAAGCCCTACCTTTACTTTATCTTTATATCATTTTATTTATTTTTCATAATATCAATCTAGTGACAACTTGATATTTTTAATCAATTCTAAATAAAATCAACAATCCTCGTGGGATCGATCTCATACCTGCTGCACTATACTGTTGTTTGATCTTGTGCACTTGTGAGTAAAACGTACTAAATATTATCTATTAATTTATGTAGTATTTAACACAACAATTTCCTTGTTAGGTAGAACGGAAAGTAGAACAAGGTCAATATGGTTCTGTATGTCTCTCATGGGTGGAAGACCCGGTGGAAGCTCTTCCGGAATAACATTAAGAAATTTCTCAAGAACTAGTTGTAAGATAAGAGGAATTTCAATTGGGTCTTTCTTTTCAACTACCACTAGAGCATACCCTTCCCCACATTTTGTTAAAGCTCTCTCAACTTCACATATAGAAAGTATATTATTACCCTCCCCTTTAGAAGGTTTATGTGTAGTCAACATTCTTAACGAAGCTAAGGTAATTTTGGTCCCATCTTTTTCAAAAGAATAAGTGTTTTTGAAACCATCATGAAAAGTTCTTCTATCAAACTGCCATGGTATATCAAGCAATATATGACATGCATCCATGGGAACAACATCACACAAAACTTCATCTTTGTAATTCTTCCCAATAGATAATTGAACTAAGCATTTCTTTGTTACCTGGATATCATTGCCCTTTTTAAGCCATTGCAGCTTGTAAGGATGGAAATGAGGTTCTGTTTTTAGGTTCAGTTTCTCTACCATGGTTGTAGACACCACATTCTCACAACTTCCCCCATTAATGATGACATTACACACCTTTCCACTAGAGGTGCACTTGGTGTGGAAAATGTTGTTTCGAAGCCAATCTTCTTCTGCGTAGGTGGATTTCAAGATCCTACGAATTACAAGAGACTCCCCTTGATCCGCATATGTCAAGTCTTCCTCAGACTCTTCATCAACTGGTTCATCTTCATCATCTTCCAAGTCTTCCTCAACAAGTGCGATTATCTTAAGATTTGGACAATCAGAAGCGATATGTCCAAAACCATGACATTTAAAGCATTTTCTACTTGAGTTAGAAGTATTGGAGCAGTTTGAACCTGCTGGAGCTTCATTCTTGGCCGATTGTTTGGCTTCACTCTTGCCTGGTTTGGTAGCTGCATTCTTGGGATATGGAGTGGTCTTGGCAGTAGAACTACTCCCTCAGTTGGTGATTCCTCCTTGATTGAAAGGTTGATAGGTACTCCAGCGCCCTTCCTTCAATTGTCTCTCCACCTTGAGTGCTAGCTTACAAACATCATTGTAAGTCCAATAAGGTTGTAACTGAACAACATTACCGATTTCGGAACGTAAACCTCCAAGGTAACGGGCTACCACTTGCTCTTCCAGTTCTACAATATCACAATGCAATCTTAGAATGATCAAATTCCGCCGTGCACTCCTCCACAGAAAGTTCATTCTGCCGAAAGTTGTGGAACTTAAGAAAAGTATCTCGTCAATAATGATCTGGCAAATACTTCTTCTTGAGAGCCCTCTTCATCTTTGCCCACGTCACAATGCGGCTTTTCCTTTCACGTTCCCGCTGTTTCTTAAGGTGCTCCAACCAAATAGAAGCATGCTTCCTCAACTTGATGGCAACAAGCTTCACCTTGTGTGGTGTTCTGGAACATCTTTGAAATCAAAGATTCGCTCAATGGTGTTAAGCGAATCAATGAATTCATTAGGCTGCCTTCTTCCTTTAAATTCTGGAATGTCCACCTTGACATCATAATGGCGTTGGACACCATGAATTCTTAGGTTTCGAGGATGAGGTGGGGTGCTATCACTCGAGGCGTGACTACGAGCCCGGTGGAAAGAATTAACACTCTTTCCATCGTCGTTGGAAACTTCATCCTCCGAGTCATGATGAAAGGCATCATGTTCAAAGGCTTCAAAATGTTGTAAACGTTCTTGGTGCTGCTAGACTTGTCTCCTCAAGTTGTCCATTTCGATATCTCGCTAGTCTCTTTCTAGAGCTACTAGGGGTTGGTTAGCCTGAGCACGAAGACAATGAGCAGCCATAGAAATCAAGACTTGAGCAACCTTAGCTCTGATGCCAATTTGATACTGGACAGAAATGGAGATGGAAAACAAGTACACAAATTCACACTCAAATGACATATAGAAGTTCACCACCCAAAGGATTATAGCAAGGGATACAGAACTAGAACAATCACCACTCTAAGGCTCACACCAAAGAGAAACAGAGATACAAGGAGAACTCTCCTCTCAAAAGCCAAAGGCTAGTTTTTTAACACAATACTCTAGTCTGACCTACACTTGCAAACACAAGTATTATATAAGCTTAGAACAACCCTCTAAGCATAGGATAAGCATCTAATGAAGTTAAACAAGTAATAATGGCAGAAAATAATCATTAATTCGCGAGGCAGCAGACAAGGGGACAAACAACCACCTTAATGCATATTCTTGAGAAGGCTTACCACTCTACTTCAAACGATCAACTTTTGGCACACAACTCCAAATGATCTGAACCCTTTTTACTTGGAAAGATAAGATTTTGAACTTTAAGTTAGACCTAGGCATGTGTTCGAAATGATGAAGTAATGGATGGCTATGATTTTTGGAACTCACTAGAACTCTCTAGACTGCATCAAGATTTCTTCAATTTTGGTCGTGGCATTCTGTTGGGCTTGTGGACTTATTTGGACTAAAGCTTGGGAAATTTTTGATGGACTCTTGCTGGACACACCCATGTCAGATTCTATGAGATATTTTGGCTTGATATGCCTTTCTGACACATGCTTGTTTATATGTGGCTATTTGTTTAAATTCTTTCACATGTCTTTGGGAGAATGTGTTTGGTTATATTCTCTTTCCTCTTGAATTGTTAATTTGGGGAGAATGTGTTTCATTCATTTGCCCCTTTGACCATTCAGACAAAAAAGGGGAGAGAGTATTTTGTGTGAAGGGGGAGGATCTTGCACTTTTTGTTGAGTGGTTTGGTGCTTTGATCTTGGTATCTCATAAAAAAAATTTTGTTTGGTGCTTTGATCTCTGTATCTGAACTTGCTTTCTGTTGATTGGTTTGGTGCTTTGATCTTGGTATCTCACAAACAAAGTTTTGTTTGATGTTTTGATCTCTGTATCTGAACTTGCTTGTTGTTGACTTGTTTGATGCTTTGATCTTTGTATCTCACAAACAAGGTTTTGTTTGGTACTTTGAGCTCTGTATCTTGCTTTTTTGTTAACGTGTTTGGTGCTTTGATCTTTGTATCTCACAAACAAGGTTTTGTTTGTTACTTTGATCTCTGTATCTCACAAACAAGGTTTCATGTTCCTCTCTTTTATTGGCATGTTTCCTTGTGTTCTGTAATTCTTCTTTTATTGGTGTGTTGCCTTGTGTTATGCAGTTCTTCTCTTGTTGGCATGTTGCCTTGTTCGTTTTTCTCGTGTTAGTGTGTTGCCTTGTTCTCTTGTTGGCGTGTTGCCTTGTTTGTTCTTCTCTTACTATTATGGGTTTACATATAACATGGGTTATATGTCCTTTCTTGATACAAACTCATGTGAGTGGTTATTCGATGATAGTGTTGGAGGTGTCTTCCACTTTATTTTAATACTATGCTTGTAATGAGTTTTTTATTGTTTTCAGAGAATCGGTACATTAACATATTCCATCAACCAAAGTCTAGTAGTGGTTTGTTAGGCTGGGGTTAGGGTTGTAAATTGTTGTTATCTCTGATGTTTTTGGGTTTTGTCATTGAATGACCAAAGGGGGAGATTGTTAGGTTATATTTGGCCTTATTCAATGAGCAAAACATATTTTTGTAATTTTCCATTCCTTCCCTTGTGTTGAGGTGAAGATTGGAGGTGTTTTGGGTTTTGTCATTATATGGCCAAAGGGGAAGGATTGTTAGGTTTAGTTTGGCCTTATTTAATGATTAAAACATTTGTTTGTATTTTTCCATTCTTTCCCAAGTGTCGGGGTGAAGATTGGATGTTTGTTAGAGTTCTTTGCTTTCCCCGTTGGATGGGGCGTCAAAACAAGCTCGTAATAGGACTGAATAAAGAGCCCTATGTTTTCCATTCAGAAGCCCGTCAGGACGGGACATGTAACAGAAAGTTTCTATTTCCCCATCAGAAGTCACGTCAGAACGAGAGAAGTGACGAGACCATTTCTCTTCGAAAGCTCGTGTTAGGATGGGACAAGTGAGGAGAGCATTTCTCATCAAAAGCTCATCAAGACGGGACAAGTGACTAGAGCATTTCTCGTCTGAAGCTTGTCGAAATGGGACAGGTGATGACAGCATTTCTCATCAGAAGCTCGTCAAAACAAGACAAGTGATGAGAGCAAAATTGAAACTCTGTTTTCTCGTCAAGATCCCCATCAGGATGGGACATGTAACAAGACCAAAGTTGGACTCTTTGGTTTCCCGTCAGCTGATGCGTTATGACAGGCTCGTGACAGGTATGTAGAACTACCTTTTTACCCTTCATGTCCTAACGAGGATTAACCCCCGTTATGACGGGAATGGCTCAAAATATCAGATTTTGGCCTTCCCGTCCTAACAGAAGAAAATTCCCGTTAAGATGGAAAGAAGTAAAGCTATAAATCTATAAATACCTATCTTATTTTTGCAGAACTCTTTGAACCTCTTCATTTCCATTTTATACTCCTTTGAGCTTGGAGGTTCCCGGTGAAGAAAGGGTTGCTACTATCACTCATAGAAGTGATACCCTTCACCGTTTTGTATACCAAGTAAGGCTACCTACAAAGCTTCGCGCTCTCAAGCGTACTTAGGGTTTTTGTTTTGTTGATTTCAAACCACACCATACACATCACTCAACTGCAAAAAAGTCTACCGAACGGTCAGTAAGGAGATGCGCTGCATGAAGGTGGTCACGATGGAGATAAGCTAGGATGCTTGTTGTTCTTACAAGCCTAGAGGTCCTCCAGGGAGTGAGTATTGTCTAGTCTATAACTGTGAATCTTCATAGAGTGATTTCCTGGGTTTGGCTGCCCCGGAGTGGTTTTTCCCTTGAGGTGCTCAAAGGGTTTTCCACTTCGTCAACAAAATCTTGTGTTGTAGTTGTGTCAGTGTTCTTTATTTTGTGTTGATTTAATCCTAAGCATAGCGTTTTATTTTCCTTATATAAATTGCTTAGGCATTTAAGATTGTTTTAATTCCGTTGTGCATGTTATGTGTTTGATAAATGGCTTAGTTCCATATTTTGTTTATTTGGCAATTTGGGGGTAGAATACGATACTCATTATTCTTTCAGATTGGTTGGACATCCGAATGATCGGGGAAAGCACCGTCAATTTTATTTTTTATTTTCCACTTTATTTTCTGCACCTCAAGTCATGATTTCTTTTTCCTTTATCATTTTATTTTCGTTTCTAATAGCAATTAATCTTATGATGCTTGTTTCTATGGGAAAATATTGCTGTAAGTTTTTTTGATAGGTGTTCTGGTGTTTAAGTTTGGGGGACGCCCTGCCTTTTTCACACTTAGATGTTTCCTTTTTTCTGGTAATGTATTTCTACACTACACATTGAGGACAGTGTGTAATTCAAGTTTGGAGGTATGGAAAGACACACTGTCTGTTTGTTTGTTTTAATTTGTCTATTTTTATACACTACACATTGAGGACAGTGTGTAATTCAAGTTTGGAGGTATGGAAAGACACACTGTCTGTTTGTTTGTTTTAATTTGTCTATTTTTATCTATTAGTTTGTTCCAAAAAAAAAAAAAAAATTGCTATGTTTTTGGTAAGTATGAGTTAAGATGTAAATGTGATTTTCATTTCATTGGCTTGCTTAAAGTATTGAACACATGATCATTTCATTAGGAATCTGAGTCCTATGACTTATTTTTGGGCAAAAGAGACTTCACTTGTTTTGAGTTGAATTATCATGAGCACATTAGCATATAATCTCTAAGGTATGAAATTTAAGCTTAATCATGTTTATCTTAAGATTTGTTGGATGACTTATGGATGAATAAGCTTGGCTTGTAATAAAAAAGAAAAAGAAAAAGAAAATCATTTTGAGTTTTTCATTGAGTAACCGAACCTCTTGTCTAATTAAGCATTGAGTGTTTGCATAAAATGTGTGAAGTTTAGTTTGGTTGATGGTATGGCTAACTTGGCTTTGTAGCCTTTTTGACTTGAGTTAATAATGCCTTACGGATATTTCTACATCTAGTGCCCTAAAGCCATCTGGTTTGGGAGTCATTGGCCTAACACTCACTACATCGGTTTGGGTCAATTAAAAAGCTTAAGGGAGCTAAGCATGACACAGCCTACGCGCAAAAAAAAAATAATAATAAGTAAGTGTTGTTTCATCTGATATGGATTCCTATGAATTTTGAGATACTAAACCAATTGTCTTGAGAATAAATTGAAGCCTCATGATTGTATGCTATTTTCACTTTGCACCTATCAGAACATATGATGTCTCAACCGTCCAGTTATGAGCGATTTGACTTTGGCTGTCGTAAAGATTTTGAATATGGAGTTCATCCTTTTAAGCTTGCTCATGAATAAGAATCATTGTTTGTGTGAAGCTTCATTCTTTTGAACATCGTGTTGACAATATTTGTGAGTATCATTTCTATTAAACCCTCACCAGACTTCACTCGTCCACTAGGGATGCATAGGGGCTTAAATAGCTTGTTGCATATGCCAAATGCAATCGTATCTCCCACGAAATAGGATTTATGTGTCATGTTTTCATTTTATTTTTTTAGTTTTGTATTGCTAAGGGACTAGCAATATGTAAGCTTGCGGGTGTTTGATGAGTGCCAAATAGTGCATATTTGAGTCCCTTAATTTGCATTTGTTAATCCTTTAGCCGTATTATAATCTAATGTTTTGTGTTAGTTTTATGATTTTAGGGTTTTGTAGGTTCCTAAAGGAAAAACTGCGGATTTAAGGTGAAAAATACAAAGTTGGGAAGAAAGCCACCAAGGAAGAGGGATCAAGCGCACAACCCTACGCTCAAGCGCATTTGCGCTTGAGCCTAGCGAGGTTGCGCTTGAGTGTACCCGTGCCCATAGACAAGCCACCAACGCTCAAGAGCTGGCACCGCAGGAGGGAAAACGCATGCACGAGTGCGCTCGAGCCCACCGGCCATGCGATCAAGCGTACTTACCAGTTCCAGCTTAGTGCCGTTTTTAGGACAAAACCCTAGAAAAACCCTAGAAAGCTCTATAAAAAGCAAGAGAAATTAGAGAAAAGGAAGGCTGGAGGCAGAGGACGAAAATTTCACACCATCACTACCTTTAGCTTAGTTTTTCTTTTATGTTTAGGATTTATTTTCATAGTTATGTGTAGCTAATTCCTCAACTGAGGTTGAGGATGAAGCCTCACCAATGAAGAGCAACCATATTTTAATGAAAGTTGATAGTTTCTGAATTTATGAGTTTTGTTGTTTTAACTGTTCTACTTCAATTCAATTAGTGAGATCATTCTTGGATATGAGTTCAATCAAGTTTTTCTTGTGATTTGAGATAGTTTCTATTAATTGATTTGCTTGGGTCTTCATTTATCAAAACATTGGATATTCATTGTGTTTTGTTCTACAGATACATTTGATGATTTGGTTTAAATTGGACATCCTTTGTGATTTGTTATGCAAACAGATACATTGGATGATTTAATTTAAATTGGGTATCTTTTGTGATTTGTGCCAAGAACGGATTAATTGGATGATTTAATTAATTCTTTGAAGCAAAGTAGAACATACATAGGTTTTTATGTTGAGAATTTTCGGATATATTGATGACCATGAGAATATGTTGCTATGATTTGGTGGGTCTGGATTCCAAAACCTTAGTGCTAAATTTGATTAATTTCATTTTATTTAGTTTATGCTTTTGATTTTATATTCAAAAATCACTCATCTTTCGAAACTAGGTTAAGATTTAATTGGTTTAGATATAGTTGGTTTTCATAAACCATATTCTCTGTGGGTTCGACCTTGTACTTGCAACACTATATTGCAAAACGATTCAGGCACTTGCGAGTACATTAAAATTTCACAACAATATGGGTTGGATCCAATGGTTATTCGTGACCGACGCAGCCATTGTCTAATGGTTGGTCACTACAAGATGTACATCATTAGTAGTGTGGGCCACCCGAGGTCGGACCTGGTCGGGCTGCTAGTGTTATGGATGGTAGTAGTGTACAATGGTCGTGGCACCAGCATTGTATTACAGGTCCCTCAGGATAGCGCCAACCCTACCGAGAAGGGGTAATTTCTCGAGTAGACCATATATGATAGTTACGACCTATAAAGCATTAATTTTATACATTAAAACACATAGGCGATTGCCGCTGGGAGTACAATACCCTTTATCAAACCAAATGATATTTTCAAGGTGTATTAACAGAGACAACACCTCCTTTTTTACGTTTACCAAAAATGGCACATTTATTTCTGCTTAGTAATAATGAGCTCATGTCATACACAATTGTGAGGTACACTTACTAAGTCGTTAGACTTACGCGGTTATTACTCTTATAGGGAGCTTGTTTATAGAATCTAAGAGCGGTGTTGTTGTTACTGTAGACTTTGCTTTAAGATTTTCATACTGTTATTAGGTTTGTTTTATATTATTGTTAGTTGCTCTATGTCTTTGATTTGAGGATTATACTCGCATTTGTAATGATTATACACTTCTCAAATTTATTTCACCTTCCTATGCATTAACTTTGAAGATGCTTAAAGGGATGGTTCCCCATTTAGCCATCAGTTGGTTAAACTGTGGTAATTGCCAATAAACCTGCTAGGCTGGTCAAGGCCAATTTTGGGGGCATTACAAGTTTGGACTGAAAAAATGCTAGAAGATTATCTTGACATATGTACTACTGAGATTCATGTTGTTGTGATTTTCATATATTGGGCGAATGGACTCATACTCAGAATGCTATGGTTGTTTGTGATTTTCATATGTGTTTCATCTTTGTTTGGGCTAGTAAGGAAGGTATTGCACATGATACACGTATTTTTTTGGAAGCTATTCGAAAAGAAGAATTGCGATTTTCACACTCACCTAGAGGTTTTTATTTAATAAAAATAATAATTATGAATTATAAATTAAAAA
Source organism: Corylus avellana (assembly GCF_901000735.1). Lineage (NCBI taxonomy): Eukaryota > Viridiplantae > Streptophyta > Magnoliopsida > Fagales > Betulaceae > Corylus > Corylus avellana. The sequence continues at coordinate 13,932,278 of NC_081549.1, forward strand.
AAATACACTTTTCAATATTTTCAATGATCGTTATTCGTATATTGTTTGCAGGCAAGTATTACTTGGTAAATACAGGATATCCTCACATGAAGGGATACATGGGGCCATACAAAAGGAAACGGTATCATCTACCAAACTTTCATTGCGGAAGCCAACTGAGGGGTATGCATGAAATTTTGAATCATGCACATTCATTATTTAGATGCACTATTGAAAGAACATTTGGAGTTTAGAAAAATAAGTGGAAGATATTGCATAGCATACCAAATTTTCCTTATGATAAACAAGTGAAAATCGTGGTGGCGTCTATGGCTCTTCATAACTTCATTAGGAAGCATGCAATAAAAGATGCTGATTTCCAACCTTATGATGATGTAATACCCTAACAAAAACACTCGTTTTAAAAGATCAATGATTTACTACAAAAATGGTTAATGTTTTCGTAAAAGAAGGTTTATAAACCAAAAGACCAAAACTCTTTATTAGTAGCCTAACCCCTTTAGCCTTTTTAAGACAAAACCCAAAACGACCCCTCACTGACCGAGCGTACACTAGGGGACCACCTGAACATACGCACCTAAACTATAGTCGCACGTACACTAGGGGGACCACCACGAGCATTTGTTGACCAGTCTTTCAGCCAATGGGCAATACCCCAGAACGTACGCCTAAACCCTTTTATCCAATGTGTAATAGTACCCCGAACGTTCGCCCAAATAGTACCCGAACGTTCGCTGACAACTCTAAAAGGCAATTTTAACACATTCTCCACCTTTTCAGAGCAAGGCACGCCCCAAGCCCCTGTATAAACTATATTCTTCGATGCTCAGCCTCCCATAACTTCAGAAAGCCCTAATATTAGTGTGAGGAGTGCTTTGGAGAGAGAAGAAGGAGACCTTGGTTCCTTGCCATCCTCTAAAGGTAACCTCTTGTTCATTTTCATAAGCCTTCATGTTGCTCTTACTATTTTTCATAAGTATTTTAAGTTCTAAAGAGGCCTATTGAGTAATGTGCCCATTTCTTAAAAGAGGAAGAAATGTTTTTCGAAGTTTTAAACACCCCTTTTGATTTCTTAAGAATCCTTGACTAACGTGTTTTGATACGTTGCATGTGTTCATTAGTAGCCTAGGGTGAGATATATCAACCCTAGGTTTAGATAGAAGCCTAAAAACACAGTTTGAAGTTTCCAGCCGAGAGTCTTAACTCACTGGCCGAACGTTCGCTTTCGAGCCCAAGTGTTCGCCTAGGGAGCAAGGTGTTCGCCTTTAGCTCCAAATGTGTAATCTTAGGGCTTTAATGACCCCTTTTCGTTAGACAAGACCTAATACGTTAATTGTAGAAGTTCTCTAGTACTACGTGTAACGATGTATCGTATTTCGTTATAGTAGGGATTTGTGATGTCGGAGGACTTAAGCGAGCACACGAGGTAAGTAAACACTTATGACCACTTTCCTTAAAAACGTGTGATATGTCAGCTGATTGAGCAAGCATATGATATGAGCATGTCTATGTTTTTGTACAACTTGGTGACTGCTTTAATAATTGGTTGATAAGATGCATTGTATGACATGGTACACCAATACATATGGTATAATGGGCATGAGTTTACTATATAAATTGGATTCTGTGGTCAAATTGTATGTGAATGTGATATAAGGGCCTTAGATCTAATGGTTATTTCCTGACCGGCGTAGCCTTAACAGGCAGGTCACTACAAGACGTACATCATTAGTAACGTGGGCCACCCGAGGTCGAACTTGATCAGGTTACTAGTGTTATGGACAGTAGCGTACAATGGTCGGGGCACCAGCATTATATTACAGGTCCCTCGGGACAATGTCAACGTTGCTGAGAATGGGTACTATCTCCGGTAGACCATATATAGTAGTTATGACCTATAAAGCATTAGTTTTCTACATTAAAACTATTTAGGCGATTACCGCTGGAAGTACACCATTTTCCGTCAAGAAAACAATATTTTACGATGTATTGATAGAGACCACCTCTTACCAATTCTTGACAAACTGCATGTTTAATTCTATAATAACTGGCTCATGAACCAATTTTGAGGTTTACTTACTAAGTCGTTAGACTTACGCGGTTATTACATCTTGTTGGAAACTTGTTTGTAGAACCAAAAAGTGACATGGTTGCCACTACGGACCTTGCTTAAGAAAAGATCTACACATTGTTATCAGATTTGCTTAAGATACTATTTCTATTAGTTGATGTGTCTGTGTTTTGAGGATATTACATGTTTCATTATGGTTATTAGACATCTCATATTTATTTCACCTGCTTATGCATTAACTCTGATTATGCTTAGAGTAGCAATTCCCCATTTAGCTATCAGTTAGCTAAACTGAGATAATTGCCAGTAACCCTACCAGACTGGTAAATGCCAAATTTGGAGGCGTTACAGATGATGATGAAGATTTACTACTTACTGAAAGTACAGGCGATGACGAAACATAAGATGAGTCAAGCATACAACAATAAGAGACATCCAGTGAAAATTTTATGAACATATAGTATGATCATATTGCTAATCTACTAATGACCCGTTGATGTTGTTATTTTTTTATGTTATTTTATTATAAACTATTTAAAATGTTGTAAGGATCTCGTTAAATGTTGTAATGATCTTTTTTTATGTTCTTTTTTGTGTTAAATACTTTGAAGTGTTTTGATGCTGCTTTTGACAAATTATATATTCTAATTTTAATGATGTAAGTGTGTTAATTATTGCACATTCATGTTTCTTTATTTTTGTTTATTATTATTATGGTTTTGTATTTAAAGTTTATTTATAGCGGAGAAATACCTGTTTTTGACATTTTGTTCAAAATAAGGGTTCGTTTGAGATTGTGGTTTTAATAAGTGCAATTTTAAAAATTGCTTTTTTAAAAATTGTGCTTTTGAAATCACAACTTTTAAAAATCGTAAAAGAGTTTGGTAAAATATGTTAATTTTTTTTTTTATCAAATATTTGTTATGCAAAATTTTGATTTTGGTTTAAATTTGCGCTTTTTCAAATAAGCACCAATTAGTCTGCTTAAAAAAAATTACAGATGTTTTTCTATTTTAGATTAAGTGCTTTTTAAATCGCAATGCCAAATGCGTTAGCTTTTGCGATATCTTTTAAAAACGCAAATTATTCTTGTGAAATTGTAATTCCAAATGTACCCTAAATACAAAAAAAAGAAAGAAAGAAAATGATGGACATTACTTTTTATTACATATAAGTACAAAAGAAAGAAAATGTTGACGTTTTGTTACATAAATAATTTTTAAAAAAATAGTTAACCTTAACGATTTTTATATAAAAATGTTACTATAAAATGAAAAAAAAAAAAAAATTACATATCTTTTATTGTCATTTTTACAACTAAAAACACTTTTTTAGTTTTGTTACCAAACATGAGTAACATAAAAAACAAACACTTAACACATGTCGTTACTAAATATGTAAATAGCTTTTTAGTAGTAGTACTTTTCATACTGGCAAAAACTCTATATTCAAAAATTCTATTTTTCACCATAATCTCAAACATGCTCTAAGGTTAAGAGCATCTCCAAAAGAATAGTGAAATTTCTAATAATAGTCAAATATGACCATTATGGGTGTTTTAGAATAGTCAACTTAAGTTTTTTTTTCATTTAGTATGAACAATAAATAGGCCGATTAGCCTATTCACTTTTCACACTATAAATTTTGTTTATTATTTGTTTTCTCTCACTTTCTTTCTTTTACTCTCCCTCTCTTCCTCTTTCTTTCACACACAAAATAATATTTAAAGAAAGTAAACAATAAAATAGAGAATCTGTTGGAGTGTGTATGAAAAAATAGTAGGTAAAAAAAAAATTTGTACTTTTTCAATAGCTATTTTACTTATTTCTGTCCAAGATGCTCTTAAGACAAGCGTGGTACCACAAAGTCTCAAACCTAGTTTATCTATATGTTCTCTCTAGGGAACATGTACTCTTAACAGGACACTATTATGAGTTGAGATTTTCGGCTGCTTCAAGCGTCAGACATGATCTTTTCTTCTTCTTTTTTTTTCTTTTTTTTAATTGGAGAAGAGAGATATTAAAAGAAAATTTAAATTTGAGGTATTAGCACTAAATTTACGATGATAAAATCCTTTTTAAGTGATACCGTCCCTAAAGGGTTAACCTTCCACCCATAGGTTTTAGTTTTAAATCAAAAATTAAATTTTGAGGCATTAGAAATTAAATATTAACTTATAAAAATTTAACAAAAAACAAAAAAAAAAAAAAACAAAATCTAGCAAGACTAGGAAGAGAGATTTTTCTACAATTTTTTTTTTTTTTTTTTTTTTTGTCATAAAGCCACATCAGACTTTGGCAGACACTTGTCTTACTCTTGGCAGCTTGATAGCAGGACTCCACTATTATGGCCCACAAATGAGCTCAGGCAAGAGAAGAGAAAGAGCAGTGGACTATGGGCTAGGGTTGTGGTGACGTCATTAAAACGGTGGATGATATCATGATTCCAAAGCCAAGAGCATCAATGCCAGGTAATACGTATAAATTTGTGAGCTTACCATTGGCTTGTTCCCTTGGGTGGGTTGGCGAAAGTGATGCATTTTTGTGTCCACGATTCCATTTTGTCGTTTCAATGTGAACTCGGGACACTAGAGCCTCTCTTTACCTATCCTCACTCCAATCGCTTTTTAAACCAGATATAAAATATAAATAATAATAAAATAAAAAACACAACAAGGAGAGGGTAGGTAGTTTAACTGCCATTTTATATATATATATATATATATATATATATATTCTAACATGACATAAAAGTAAAAACTGTTTTATTTTATTTTATTTTTTTTTTTTGAGGAACATTATGTGGTTTTTAATTGTTTGTTAATGTATTTATCTTGAGAACAAAATAACAAAAATACATACAAACAAGGCCTTTCTACAATCAGCATAGCTAAATTGAGCAACACAAGAGAGACAGAAAAGGAATAAAAAAAAAATTGAATAGAAAGCAAATTTGGGTTGGGGGGGGTTTGCTTTCTGGTCACACATGGAACAGCTAACAGCTAGGCTCAATAACCTGAGGACCCATATATTCAATTCCATCCATTTGTGAGTTCTCTGGCACTTCAATCTCCTCCAACCATCCGTAAGAGTCAGCCTCCTCTGATTTCACAGTCGAATTTCCATCTGCAACAATATAATTGAAAACCAAATTACATTAATGGTAAAGACCCAAGTTCATCACAAGCTTGTATTCCTTCTCATATCTTATTCCTGTGAGGCTCCAACCATAAAGAAATTTTCATTTGTTTATATATTATTGCATCCACTATTCTGTTGCTACCATTTTATTTTATTTTTTTATCAACAAAAACTGCACTGCAGCCAATGCATTGTATGGCACCAACGGCTACCGACATTCTGCACATTCATCATATGTGCCCCCAGCAAGTGGCACATATTTAACACCATTGAGGCACAACCAAGTGACCAACATTCCAAAGCATAGTTTACTAAAATATTATGAAGCATTCCATGTATTACAGCATGCAATACTGCCTCCCACTAATATGGTAAGCCATTGCTCTCTAAACTAACATAATGCTGTTAAGAAATTGTGTTCTCATTTGTTCCAATAAAATGACGTAATAATTGTGTGTGTGTGTTTTTTTTTTTAACAACAACAATTGAAGGAAGAATGACTAGGATTTAAATGGGTTGCCTTTAAAAAGAATTTTTGTTTCAAAATGTTAAAGAAAAATGTTTGTGTATGTGTGTGCGTGTCTAGGAACAATTTGGTGAAAGGTATGGTGTGAGGGTAAACAATTTGCAAAAATATAACCTCCTCAAGGAAAAAAATAAAAAATAAATAAAGTTTCTAAGGCACCTATTTCTTGGCCTTTGTTTGTCGATTGGTTCATCAGCTTTTAAGCAAGAGTTTGACTTACTTGAGGTAGTGCAGGGATAATCTTTATAAAATGAGCAATCTCGACCATCTTCATTAGAATAAGGAGGCCCCATAACATCAAGCACCGCACATGGTGTTATGGCGGTGAACGCATGGATGTTCCCCCCAGTTGTTGGATATAATACTGAAGTGTCGCAGGGGGCTGTGAAGACACTGTCAGCTTTCAACTTCGCCAATCTCACTGCAAAAACATGCTACTTGAGTTTAAAACCACCACATCTTTCCACACAATTTACATGGAGAAAGAGAGAAAGAGAGCCACTCACATTGAGAGGATGTTACAGTGCCATACAAATCGATAGGATCAACCCAATCATATGACTTGATGTGCATTGTTCCCAGTAGAAGCTTACTAAAAACAGTCATTCCTGGATGGTTGTGAAGGGGAATTACACCAGTTGCCGGGAGAAAGAATATGCACAACTGCACAAGGAAAGAGTAACAAGGACACATATAAACCATTTGACTATAGATTAAAAAAAATAATAATTTTTTTTAAAAAAAAAAAAAAAATTGAAAATGCTTCATACTCCACTCTTATCTCATCCCGATCTCACTGGGCCAATGGACCAATGCCATCATCAGCTCTTGAATTTTCTTATTTTTGAAGAACGATTCACATCAGGCAAGTGAAATGGAGTGTAGTATTAACATTAATCTTCTAAAAACAACCATAAATGATTTACACCAAAATATGAAGTATTCCTTTTCTTTTTTAGGTACAAAAGCAAGTGGATGATTCATCAGCCTAATTTTGAGTTTATGAAGCACACAGAAAGAATATTTTGAGCCAACAAGAGCAGAGCAGGCTAGTCTTACCGAAAAGTTATCACACTTGTATATGGTTGTGTACGTGACCCTTGAATCCGCATTGAGCACATTTGTAGGTCTAAAGAACTGCAGCTCGCTACTTAGCCCCACATCCTCTGGCTTCATATTGTCTACAGCATGATAAAAGGCTAGTTTAGAAAAAGGACATTAAATACCTAGCCTGCCCAAAAGGGGAAAACGACATTATCTTCACCATGCAATTACTATATATAATCATCTCCAACATTGTATCTTTGATACAGACAAAGCTACCATAGCTAATTCAGTACTTGATCCTCTAGAATTGTAGAGGATCTTTGTTCTTTGGAATCTAACATCCAAAAAACCACAAGACAGTAAAACTTGCTTGAATTGCTAGCAATTTGACTCCATGAATCTCTCACAAATTGCTACGAATTTCAACAGATAATTTTAAGAGAACCCAATCCGGATGAAAAACGTACCAAGAATGTGGCGAAGTTTCTGCACATCGTGAGTAGGAGGAACGGTGCCGGGGCCTTTGAACACGTCTAGGCACGAAAGAAACAGCTCCTGCAGCGCCATAGGGACCACCGCCTGCGCTGGCCGCCGTTTAATCCTCCGCGTGCATTTTCTCTTCCCAATAAAACTCTTCTTCACATACCCAACCCTCTTAACATGCCCAACCCTGTCTCTTCGCCGCTCCACCATCGCTGCCTCCATTCTCACCGACAGCTAAAGAAACAAATATTCCTCCAAATGCAACACAATTTCCCCGATATCTGTCAAACAAGATTTACGCTTTTCTCTAGCAAACCTTGACAACCAACATCAACTTCGCCTTACAAAACAAAAACCCAATCCGTAACACCCACGATTACTCGACACCCAGAAGCCAGAAATGAAGAAAACCAAGTTTTTCCGTTGCCTTGATGAAACGCATAAGATTGAGAGTAGAGATGGGTATGTTTGAGTGAAAAAGAAGAAGCTCTTGGACAAGAATAGAAGGGTGCAAAAGAGGCAAAGATCTGAGAAGGAGAAAGGGAAACCAGTGGAGAGAGGTGGGGAAGGTGTTGGTTGAAATATAAGGAGAGAGACAGAGACAAAGAGAGAGAGAGAGAGCAAAACCAGGGGCCATCTGAAAGAGGAAACCGTTTTGGGCAAAATGCAAAGAAAAAAGAAAGAGGAAAAGCAAAAGCAGTATTGCGTGCTTCTTTCAACTTCCCGCCCCCAAGATTTTGTGGAAACTGGAGGTTGGGCAGACCCTGGTTTTCTGGGTCTGAGTTGGTCACGCGAGGATGGGAATTGACCAAATTGCCACCCAGTTTGCTGGTTTTGTCATGCGGAATTTTTGCCGATAAGGATGCACCGCAATTATGTGTTCCAATTCTTGGTAATTTCGGCAATGAAATATTCTATGAAATTTATTTGCATCCATAAGTGGTCAACAACATAAAATTTATTTCTAACGGCGTCGCTTTCTATTTTTGTGAATTTTTTGACTTTTGTTTTTTTTTTTTCTTTATATTTCTTTTCCAATTTTTCTTTGCTCGTTTTCGGCCTTTTTTTTGTTTTTTTGTTTTCTTGTAATAAATCTATGTCTTCTCTCTTGATCTGCTCACTTGATGATTTATGAGGTATTCCCTTTTGGTCCAGACCTTTGAGTTGTGGATGTAAACGGTATCTTGATTATCGGGTTGAGGAGGATGAGTTTCGGCATGGGGTCTTCTACTCTCAGGGCCGAAGAATAAGAGCTATTTATGTATTGGATTGAATCTGTCTGGATCAGATCTGTTGTTAAAATTGAAGTCTAGTTATGAGTTAGCAAATATTGATGTCACTGATAGGTCTTAAATGTTAGATTTATAATATATGTATCTTTAATGTCTATAACCTCGTAGCTTTGCCTATAATTTGCTTCAGAACTTTTTGTTCTGTTTGTAAGAGTTTTTGCACATGATCTTTTCATCAATGAATGGGTATCAAATGTCTTCCCCTTCAAAAAAAAAAAAAAAACCTTAAAATTTATTTAGACACTTGGATCTTATACTAAGACACTCGTATTATTTGCCTAAATTGTATCAATTTCGATTTAGTTTAAAAACAAAATTGAAAAATAAAGTTATTTAATAGACTGATATAAAATTGTCGAGTAATGCTACATACTCATTCTATCTCAATTTCATATTACTGAGTTGATGTGAATGTGTCTATCAACTATTTGTTCAACCTTTATTAAAAATATTAAAATTAAAAAAAAAAAAAAAAAAAAAAAATTAAGGGTTGATGAACATTGCCACATTAGCCCAGTGATATGAGAGTAGATAGAAAATAAGTATGTATTACATAACATTACTCTTCGACTGTTATATAATTTAGATGACGTATCAGTAAAAATTATCTTTCAATTTTCTTTGTAGAACAGTTTACTAAATACGATTTTTAATATTTAGATCTGCCCTTGTTTATACCATTTAGTCTACACACCTAATTCTCACGCATATTTCATTACGCTGATGTAACCAGCACATAGATCTGCTCTTGTTTAAAAAGAAAAATAAAAAATTGTACCAAAAAATCAACCAAGTAGGATAGAATAAGATAGAGATATCCTTTTTAGCATTTCTTTTCCCCGAGAGAAAAACAAAAACTTAACGACAAAACAAACAAATAAAATACACGTGCCTCACGAGTCACGACAGCCATTTCTTTCTCATTCTTTTTCTTTTCTGTTTTGGCTCATGGAATATGCTGTGACGACGCATGCCTGAATTCAACCCTTACGCCTGCTCTAGAATCAAAATTTTTTATTTTTTATTTTGTTTTACTTTTATGGGAGTGATGTTAACATTATAAATTCGAATTAAATCGTAAAGTATTTATATAAAATCTCACCTATTAAAACGTAAGCCATAAGACTCATTACAAATCGAATATTTTCTATCCAACATTTAGAAATTTAATTAATGAGGTTATTTTTGTAATAGCACACTCATGTTCAAATCAAGTCATTTATTTATGTTGTAAAAACATAAACAAAAAAAAACATAGGGTTCTACCTTTTTTCAAGTACTCACAAACAATGATCTTTTGGTAAGTGTTATACATTGTATAATGATACCTCTCATGTCCAAATTTGAAAGAACTCAACTTTGGTCTTTTATTACAAGAATAAAACATGTATGTCCACAACCTAAATGCTATTCGACAAAGAATAGAAGAGAGAATTGAGTGAGATTCAGAATTTCAAATTTTGAAATGATTGAATGAATAATATGATGTTTTAACTTCCATCTCATGGATTATTTATAACCAACCAAGAGACTCAATTCTTGGTTATGGAAGTTAAAATTCCAAGAGATACAACTCTTGGCATTATATGGACAACCAGCTCCACTGTAGGTATATTGAGGTCCAATTACTAACATCTCTCACTCACACACTCATGTGGTCTTTTTGTGTCTAAAAATATCAATAATAAAAATAACAACTTGCAATAGAACGAGACCTTGTGCAATATGGCTATATAGAGGGTGTCGAACCTTAAGGACTACGTGTGTGTTGTTATCAAGCTTTTCAAGATTAAATATTACTCAATTTAAAAGATGATTGATTTGTTTTGTTTTTAAACTAAATGCATAAAAGTAAAAGTAAAGATAAATAGTATGAGAGATAGAATAGGGAGTTATTTTTACCACTAATCGTATCACAATGGTCAATCATAAATTAATAAGGAAAATTCATACTATGCATGATATAGGGCTCATCTCACTCGAGCAGTCAAGAAAATACCATCATTAAGAAATAAGTATAATCCATTTTCGGTTGGCACGGACCATCCACCTAACCACTAAGATGTGGTACAATTCGTTTTCCCTAGATATGGATTATCTAATTCTTTAATAGGCTATACACAATCAATGAATAAGCATAAGCCATATTCAGTTGGCATGAACTGTCTACCTAAATTACACTAAACTAGGGTGTAGTATAATCCGTCTTCCCAAGGAATGACCTATCAAATCCTATTCATCATGTGTCAGTTCAAATCGTTGTATAACAATCATTCATATAATCATAGAAAATATGAAGGATTGAGTTCAATCAAGATAAAAGACTTTTTAAGACAAAAGAAGAATTTCATAATGATTCAATATAAACATTAAGATCAATTCTCACAATTATAAAACCATCATGTATATAGAATCATCCCAATGGATGAAAGACAATATGGGAATTGAATTATTATCGCTTAAAGCTTGTGCTAAGGAAGTCTCCACTCCATTTTTCCCTTGGAGAGAACTATATGGCTGTAAGCTCAACCTAGAAATAGAAAGATCCATCAACGTTTTGGGTTAGGAAAGACTAACTCCTAACTAGGTTCGACTTTACAAGAGAAAGAACCCTATCGAAACTCAAAAACTTGATCATCTCCTTCATTCTGACCCTCCTCAGAAAGAGCTCTCATGTATATAGAATCATCCCAATGGATGAAAGACAATATGGGAAATAAATTATTATCGCTTAGCGCTTCTGCTAAGGAAGTCTCCACTCCATTTTTCCCTTAGAGCGAACTATATGGTTGTAAGCTCAGCCTAGAAATAGAAAGATCCATCAACGTTTTGGGTTAGGAAAGACTAACTCCTAACTAGGTTCGACTTTACAGGAGAAAGAACCCTATCGAAACTCAAAAACTCGATCATCTCCTTCATTCTGACCCTGCTTAGAAAGAGCTCTTTCATTTCAAAAAAGCAATATGGATGGACTAGACTCAATATATACGCCCCCAATAAATATGGCGTGGTATTATTATCATTTAGCGCTTGTTTTAAGGAACGAGGAAAAGAAAAATTGAATGAATGTCAGAAGCAACTGATCAGTGAGAGCACTACGAAGAGCAAGTGCTTTCTCATTCTTTAACAAAATGGAAAAAACGACACAACGGCCGAGCACGTTGATGTGTTCTAAATATTGTATATTTGGATCCCTTAATTTACATTGGTTAGCTGTGTATTAATCTAATGTTTTGTGTTAGCTCTTTGTTTTCTATGTTTTGTAGGTTGTTGTAGGAAAACTGCGTCTTTAAAGGAAAAAATACAAAGTTTGGAAGAAAGTACACTTTGAGAAGACTTAGATGATGTGATTAATTTTAACCAAATCAAGGAAATGATTAAATCAGAATTTCTCTAATTAGAGTAAAATCGGATTGGATTAAATTTCAGATTCTTCATATGTCTCAGTATTTTGGCCATAACATTCCGCTCAAATATCTGATTGAGGTGAAACTAGTGGTCTTGGAAAGCTAACTCAAAATAATACAATTTATTGTGAAATAGGATTTTCCTAATTCGGACGTTTACTATGCCACAATCGTCCTGCAATAAAAGAACACAAATCTGGACAAATCCTATTTCGCTTTGTACTAGGATTGATTCCTAATTTGATTGGGAGACAGACCTCCGAATTTCCTAGGATTACTAGGGCTTCTAAGACTCTCCTAAGCCATATAAATAGATCTCTAAGTCTTCAAGAAAAAAGAGATTGGAGAGAACAAAATTCCATAGCATTTCACATAATTGGTTACTTGGTTTTATTTGCCTAAAAAAATTGAATATTCATTATGATTTGTTCTACGGATACATATGGTGTTTTGATTGAAATTGGATATCTGTTGTGATTTACGGACACAACTGATGATTTAATTGAAATTGGATTCATTTTTTGATTTGTGCAATGAATGGATACATGTGATGGTTTTGATTAACCTTTAGAAGCATAGTAAAACATACATAGGATTTAATTTGTTAGAACTTCAGATTAATATTTATGAACATAAAGTATGTTGTGATTCGGTGAGTGTGAATTCTTATACCTTAATATTTATCTTTCGATTTATTTTCTTTTATTTAGTTTATGTTTTCTTTTATTTTCAAAATAAAAAATCAAACTCTTTTGGAACTAGGTTAGGATTTAATTAGCTTAGGTATAAATTGTTCTTCAGAAACACAATTCCCTGTGGGTTTGACCTCACACTTACAACCCTCTCACTGCAAAAGATTCATGCACTTGCGAATATATTAAAATTTTACAACAAGTTTTTGGTGCCGTTGCTAGGGAATTGTTCGATTTTTTAAAAACAATTTATGTCTAAATTGCTTCTATCTTTCTATTAGTTATAATTATGATTTTAATTTTCCTTTTATTCCTGTCTCTAATAAAAAATAAAAAATAAAGATTTTGTTTTTGTTTTGTTTTTTTTTTTTTTTTTGGCATATTTCATAGTTTCTGTTGCAGCACCTTCCGCACACCAATACAAGTGCGATCGAGCACACACCTAATACGCTCGAGCGCACTCATGGTGAAGGTAGCATTTGGTCCAGCTCAACAACCTTCCGCATCAGCTCGATTGCATCGCAGCAAACCAACAGCATCAGACTGATCCACGCGCCTGTGCTCGATCCCATCCATCCTGTGGTCGAGCACACCTCCACAAACAGCACCAACGATTGGCAGTAGTTGAAAAATTTTTGCCAAATTTATTTTTGGTCATTTTTGTGAGTTTTTTTATGTTTTAGTTTTTATTGTGTTAGTCATTTTGTTTTGTGTTAGTTTATTTTCTTTAAAAAATAAAAAATGGTTAATGTTTTATGTATATTTGCATGCTAAAGAGTGAGGGTGAATCATGAATTTTCATTTTAATGATTTTAATAATTTTTCTGTACAACATGCTTCTCCTACTTATAGGACACCAGCTCCTATCAACTACCCTCAAAAGTTTTACCCACATGAGCCATGTTCATACTACTCCAATCCTTATCATCATTCTAGTAATTGTTCATCATGGGGACAAGTTTCTAATTTTTCATATGAGCAAATGAACACTAATTTATCTAGCTTGGGGTTTGAATCAAATTCTAATTTTTACAACCTAGACTGAAGCAACCAATCTGATTTCTCATTGTCAGCTTAGGCTACAGGAAATTATGCTCCAAAATTTTATGAACTGTACCATTCAGACTATCTGCAGTTCCGGTCATCTCACCAAGCCCAACATCTGGCTTATCAGTCCACAACACAAGTGCCACAGCCTGCACCACAGTCATCATTGGAAGACACGCTTAAAGCATTCATGCAGACAACTAACCATTCCATACAGTCAACCGACCAAGCCGTGCAGGAGCTTAAGAATATCACCATGAGCAATAGTCAGGGCATACAAGAGCTAAAAGGTCTCGCCATGGATAACACTCAAGCAATTGCAAGGTTGAAAGGACAAATCGGTCATCTAGTTACTGAATTCAACAGAATAGAGGAAGAAGAGCTTCAAAGTCAATTGATGGCTGAAAAGCATTATATGATTGATGAGGATGATTTCGAAAATTCTTATCATGAGTATACCCAAGTCATCACTACACTTGAGAATGAGGAAATTGTGGATAACAATGAGGAGGAAGAAAAGAGGAGCAAGTTGAGCACCCTGAGCAAATTGAGCATCCAGAGAACAGTGAGCCCCCAAAATATCCTAATCTGCTCAATGACAAGGAAGTGAGTACTGAAGCTCCTGCCTGCATCATTGTCCTTCTTAAGACACATCACAAACCCAAAGCTTCATCTCCTGAATGTTTCAAAGAGCCATCTTATGTGAAGATACTCAAGGACTTATGCACACAATAAAGCAAATCTAGGAATCACTTTCCTAAGAAGATCCATCGAAGCAAGCAAGTCTACATAAGATGGCGAAACATCCTTCCAGAGTGTTATGAAGTTTTGAAGAAGAAAGGATGGAAGGGATTTGTTGAATATCCTCATGATCGGGGAAAGCGCTGCAAAATTTTCTTTTCTAGTTTATTTTCTACACTTCACTCCACAAGTTCTTTCTTTCATTTTTTTATTACATTTTTTTTTTTTGTTTCTAATAGCAATTAATTTTTTTGATGTTTGTTTTTGTGAGAAAATATTGTTGTTAGTGTTGTGATAGGTCTTCTGGTGTTTAAGTTTGGGGGACGCCTTGGCCTTGTTCACACTCAGATGTTTCTTTACATTTGGTAATGTATTTCTATATTACATATTGGGGACAATGTGTAAATCAAGTTTGGGGGTATAGAAAAACACTCTGTCTGTTTGTTTGTTTTTATTTGTCTTTTTGTTCTAAAAAACTTTTGAAAAAAAAAAAAAAATTGTGCTATGTTGTTGTCAAATTTGAGTTAAACTGAAACTATAGTTTGCATTTTATTGGCTTGCTTAAAGTGTTGAACACATCATCATGTCATTAGGAGTCTGAGTCTTTTGACTTATTTTTTAATAAAAGAGATTTCACTTGTTTTGAGTTGAATTTTAATGAGCACATTAGCATGTATTATGTGAGGTATGATGTTTGAACTTAATCATGTTCTTTTTGAGATTTGTTGGATGACCTATTGATGAATAACCTTGGCTTGCAAGATAAAAAAAGAAGAAGGATAGATCATATTGAGTTTTTCGCTGAGTAATCGGATCTCTTGCCTCATTAAGCATTGAGTGTTCGCGTCAAAAGATGTGAAGTTTAAGTTGATTGATGGTATGGCTAGTTTGACTTTGTAACCTTTTTGACTTGAGTTAATAAGCCCTTAGGGATGTTCTACATCTAGTGTCCTAAAACCATTTGGTTTGGAAGTTACAGGCCTAACACTTATTACATGGGTCAACTAGAAAGCTTAAGAGAGTTAAACAATGCACAGCCTACACACACACACAAAAAAAAAAAAAAAAAAAGAGAGAAAGAAGGAAAAAAATGCTAATCTTGCCTTGGTTGTTTCATCTAATAGAGATTCTTACAAATTTTGAGGAACTTGTGTTGAGTTTAATTTGAAAGCATCATGTTTGTATGTTAATTTCAATTTGCACTTATCAAAACATATGATGTCTCAATTGTTCATTTATGAGTGATTTGATTTTGGATTCCCTTTTGATTGTGATGATGGTGTTTGTCTTTTTAAGCTTGCTCATGAATAAGAACCATAGTTTGTGTGAAACTTCATTTTTGTTAACAACATAGTGCTACAATGTTTGTGGATATCATTCATCTTAAACCCTCACGAGACTTCACTCGTCCACTAGGGATGCCTAGGGATTTAAAAGGCTTGTTGCATATGATAAATGTAATCATCGCTCCCACGACAAAGGACTTATGTTTCATGCTTTCATTTTATTTTTCATTTTGTTTCGCCAAGGGACTAGCAAAATGTAAGTTTGGGGTGCTTGATGTGTGCTAAATATTGTATAATTGGACCCCTAATTTACATTGGTTAATCATTTAGCTGTGTCTTAATCTAATGTTTTTGTGTTAGTTCTTTGTTTTCTATGTTTTGTAGGTTGTTGTAGGAAAACTGCGTCTTTAAAGGGAAAAATGAAAATTTTGGAAGAAAGCACACTTTGAGAAGACTTAGATGATGTGGTTAAGTTTAAAAAAATCAAGGAAATGATTAAATCAGAATTTCTCTAATTGGAGTCAAAATCAGATTAGATTAAATTTTAAATTCTACGCATGTCTTAGTATTTTGGCCATAACTTTTTGTTTAAATATTGGATTGAGGTGAAACCAGCAGAATAGGAAAGGTAAATCAAAATACTACAATTTATTGTGAAATAGGATTTTCCTGATTCGGACGTTTACTATTCCAAAATTGTCATGCAATAAATGAACGCAAATCTGGACGAATCCTATTCCAATTTGTAATAGGATTGCTTCCTAATTTGACTGGGAGACAGACCTCAGAATTTCCTAGGATTCCTAGGGCTTTTAGGACTCTCCTAAGCCCTATAAATAGATCTTTAAGTATTCAAGAAAAAGAGATTGGAGAGAACAAAATTCCATAGCTTTTCTTTTTTTTAGTTTAGTTTTTCTTTAGGTTTAGGTTTTGCTTTTCATAGTTATGTGAAACTAAATTCTCAACTAAGGTTGAGGATAAAGCCTCACCGATGAAGAACAACACTACTTTCATGTAAGTCTTTATTGTCCGATTTTATTGGGTTTAATATTTCAATTGTTTTATTTCTTTTCAACGTGTGAAATGATTCTTGGATATCTTTAGTGATTCAAGGATACATTTGATGATTTGAGATAATTTCACATAATTGATTGCTTAGTTTTATTTGCCTAAAAAATTGGAAATCCCTTGTGATTTGTTCTACAGATACATATGATTTTTTTTATTGAAATCAGATATCTTTTGTGATTTACAGATACAACTGATGATTTGATTGAAATTGGATTCATTTTGTAATTTGTGAAATGAATGGATACAAGGGATGAATTTGATTAACTTTTAGAAGCATAGTAAAACATACATAGGATTTAATTTGTGAGAACTTCGGATTAATATTTATGAATTTGGAGTATGTTGTTATGATTCGGTGAGTGTGGATTCTTAAACCTTAATATTTATCTTTCGATTTATTTTCTTTTATTTAGTTAATGTTTTCTTTTATTTTCAAAATCAAAGTCAAACTCTTTTGGAACTAGGTTAGGATTTAATTAGTTTAGGTATAAATTGTTCTTCAGAAACACAGTTACTTGTGGGTTCAACCTCACACTTGCAATCTTTTCACTGCAAACGATTTGTGCACTTGCGAGTGATAAGTGCTAAAATATTCATATTTTTAGTCCTTAACTTGCATGTTTTAATCCTTTGGTTTTAGTTAATTAGGACATTTTAATTTCTTTTTGTGTTTTTCATACTTTTATAGGCTTTTGGAAGAAAATGAAGTAAAACTAGGTGATTTGGGCTCAAAGAGAGAATATGGAGAAAATTGGAGCTCCCTGACACTGCGATTAATCGCAGGGTACCTGCGATCGAGCGCAGTACCCGAGAGGATACAGCACAAAGCAGGCCAGGAACGATTGAGCGCATGCTAGAAGAAGGATCGATCGCAGACCTGTGATCGAGCGCACACGGGCTGCGATCGATCGCACCCGTGCGCATGAGACACATCAAGTGGCAGCTAAAGTGTCACTCTTTCCATATTAGGGTTTTCCAACTCCCAATTGTGATAGGTCTCAAAACCCTACGAAATCCATAGGTTTACTACTTTGTATAGGAGTTCTAAAACCTATAAATAGACCCTTAAGCCTCTAGAATTGATATGCTTGGTAAGGAGAAGAAGATGAGCTCTTGAAGTTCAAGTCTCGGGTTTATTCTTTTCTTTTATGAAGATGTTTAATATTAATTTTATGTGTAGCTCATTTATTTAGTAGGGCTAGATTGAAGCCCTAGTTATGTTTAATTAATATTTTAATATTGACGCCTTTGTGATGATCTTGTTGTGCTATTTAACTTGATTAATACCTGCTTGCATGAATTCCTCATATGTGTGTGCCTGGTCAACATGTGCATGTGGTATGGACTAGTTAGTTAGATCAATTTGGATGACCGAGTCTTGAGTTTAACTTAAGTAACAAAAGAATCCACACCGCGATTCTTGGATTAATCAACATAGGGAACCGGGAGTATACACCCATGCTCTAGGCCTCGTGTGTTTGTCGATTTCCATAGAACATATGCTTTTTTAAAGAACAACTTAGTATATACCATGCTAAATCCTTTAGGAAAGAAAAGAGTTAGAGTATACACCTATGCCTAACTCGTTGCTTAGGAAAATTTATAGCTTAAGGAGTATACACTCATGCCCTGAGGTTGACAAACATTAGGCATGCATAACATGATCAAAGCATTAGCATATTGTTATATTAGTTGAATATAATTAGTGGTGGATATCAAAGCCCTACCTTTTTATTATTATCAACTCAATCTCTATTTTACTTAAGTAATTTATTTTTAAACGGAAATTCAGCAATCCTCGTGGGAATGATCCTGTACTTGCACCATATACTACTATGTTGACCTTGTGCACTTGCAGGTAAAACGTACAATTATTTACCTATTAATTTAGGTAGATATTTGCACAACAGTGAGTACATTAAAATTTCACAAGATGCGTAGAGCAACAAGTTATTACAGGTAGGAGTTTAAAATCCACGAACTTCGTACAGAGCATCTTGGAGGAAGATGAGCCATTGGAATGAAAAAACGAAGATTATGTCCATTTACCACCGAAATAATACCTTTGTAACCATTACAGATGCTAGGGGGAATGAAAAAACTAGGGCTTCCGTGGGTTGTTTGGAGGAAATCAAAGGGCGGTCTTGTCTTTCTCGGTATGCTGCTGAAGCAATTGCAAAACATGTCGGGCGATCTGCCAAAAATCTGGGGATGAAGTCAGTTGTAATGAAAGTGAATGGTGCTACTTTTTTTTTAAGGAAGAAGAAAGCAGCAATCTTGAGCTGGAGAGAAGCTTAGACCTTTGCTGAGTGTAAGCGAGGAGATCAATCTCCAATTATGCACATCCACGATGTGACCCAACTTCCACATAATGGATGCCGACTCCCTAGGAAACGTTGTGTTTAAATAGTTCTATGAAGTTCTCCATTTTCACTTTACAACAATTTCAGAAAAAAAATCTGACTCGTCTGGAAGTGGGAGGGAGTACGTGCCCTAGCGCAAAACTATTGCAGATGAATAGAACACGAAGAGGAGAAAACTCATAAAAAAAAAAAAAAAAAAATGTCAGGACCCTTTTAAAGGGCAGTTTTGTTGATGCATTCCTGTTGAGAATGAAGAAGAAAAGAGAGACTAAAGTGAGCAAGTTCACAATGTGGTTCAGTCATCCACAGATCGTGAACCTTCATCTTGACCTCAACATTTTCACTATCCAGGAGGGAATCTGTATTCTCTATGCTTGGATTTTTAGGATTCCCTTCGTTCCCCAGATAACCTATAT
>NC_081549.1:13951959-13956357 GCF_901000735.1 Corylus avellana
CTTAAGTCATTTTGCCTTTTTGGGAAGATCATCTAGTTTGTTGTTAAGTTCCCAACATCGATCCACTGTATGATTTGGCTTCCCACAATGAGAGCAATTGGGCCGATTTAAGCCCCCATCCCTTCCTCTTCCACTCTGAGTTGCATGATTGGTAAAGGATAATGGCCTTTAGCCAAAAGGGCTGAGGCTTAAATGAGAGCATGGGGTTCTCCATCGCAAGCTATCTTGCTTCCTCAATGAGTAGAACTGGAAGGACGTTGTCTCTTCTACTCAAGTGCTCATTTGCAAGTATCTGGACTTTGATTAGCTCGTATTCCGGCAATCTATCATGCCAGCCAAGGTTTATCTTGTTAAATTTGAGTGGCAAGCATGTCATGTGTGCCACATGTGCATAGTGGAAGTGGTTGGTATGACTCAAGCTCGGCCCAATTTGACATCTATTAATTATAGAAGGCATTTATGCTCCAATCTCCCTATCTAGTTGAGGATATCTACTGCTTGATTTGATAGATCCTAGAAGCAAAGCCGTGGGAATACAATCGATTGACATGTTCCAAAATGAAATGTGCAGACTTCATCCAAAATAGGCTGATGTTAACGGGACTAGGGTTTCGAAAACCCTATTCATAGTAGAATTCAGTCAAGGGATCAAATGACCTTCCTTGCCCTTCTACATATACACGGCCATAGGGAAGAGATTACTCTCTCCCCTTGTGCCTAGGGCTAGAGTTTGAAACCCTAGCCCACTCCACTTGGTTTAGCACTTGGGCTTGGGTTTTATCCTCAAGCGCAATGCTCCGTAGACTTAACTTTAGCCATTTGGATTTAATTCCCTTGGGCCCAAAGTTTACTTACTAGCTACAAGAACTAAAACCAAAAAGCCCAAAGCTTATTTTAAAATTCTTTAGCATGTAGGAATTTCCAATTGCTCTATTTAATTTCCTAAGTCTAATTTCTCCAACTTGGCCCTTTAGATTAATAAATCTCTTTTGCCTATGTTTTATAAAATAAAACATCCCAAGTAAATACACATAAATATAACTAAGGCCCAATATTTATACTAGTCAATTTACATCAACTCAAAGAGGGACACAAAGGAAAAAATATCATTAGCTTAATAGGTATGCGAATATTTCTACATTGATCATATCACACGGCTCTATTTAATCACAATTAATACTGCTACATAACTTTGACTATACTCTAATGAATATTTTTGATTTAATCAATTAATCCTCGTGACGTACTTATTATGTATGTTACCCCTCCATGGAATCATTCCGTAGTCGAACCAAAGTCTATATACTGTCACTTTGTTCACTACATCTTTTCTTGAGTCACCGATTTAACTTCATGATTATCCTTATGCACCTTGTGAGAAATATTCTCACCTTGTACATGCATAAGTTTCAGTCATACCTATTGAAACACTCAGGCCCGAGCTTCAGGATAATCTTTTCCATTAAATCTAAAACAAGGAGAATGTTCCTTGTCGCTTTGTCTTAGATAAAGGATTTGGATTCCTTCTTGAAATCAGTATTCCCACAATGCTAAATGCAATCACCCAACGTACCGAGGTTAGATCGACTGCTAATAGGTCTCACTCTTTTAATACATCAAAGTAATATACACTTTACATCTGAGTTCAAAGAACTTCTCAGGATTTAGAGTCAATACTATAAGCTGTCGTGCACATACATCATTGTTAAGACAGTATTAGTAAACGAATGATGGCTCATGTGGTCCTATTCGGTGTATGGCCCAAACCTGCCAATACCCTAAAATATTAACCCGAAGCCTACCTGCTTCTCCCAACCAAGACAAGTCGTTGTGTTTGTTATAGTCTAGATGGGGTTCTAAATTCCATTTACGACTACGAACAATTAGTTTATAAGTTACAAGGACCTTTGAGTATGATCTTCTGTGATACACACACCATCACTCAAATACATTGCATCTTAAGGATCTTACATACATATAATCGGATAATACACAATCACACATATATGTCATGCAAGAATATAACCGTATATGTCTATTGTTCTTTATCATAATATTTAAAATATTATCCAATCAATTGGAGTTTTGGACACCATTTCCAACATCTACTCCCGTCACATCCTCGTCCTGATGTCATTCCTGATGAGAACCCAGTAGCTTCATTCTTCACTCCCGTCACATGTCTCGTCCTAACGAGACTCTTGACACAGCGACAGTAACTCCCCGTTACATGTCCCGTCTTCACAGCATATCTGATGAGAAAATAGAAGCTTCAACATCCAAGCCCGTCATATGTCTTGTCCTGACGGGGGTTCTGATGGGAAACCAGTAACTCTTTAGTCCCATTACATGTCCTATTCTGACGAGGGGTAGGTTCTGACGAGGGGTAGGTTCTGACGAGAAAACAGAGAACTCTTCTGAAGACCCTAAAAACAATACAGACTACCCCTCAAACAAACCTTAAGGTTTTACACACAAATACTCAAAGTTTTAAACACACAGACATTACAAGAACAATCATTGAATTAGGCCAATCTAAAACCTAACATGAGAAGAAGAGTAGTGGTATTTTATTAGGATATATAGTAGTTAAGTGATAATGTTCTATGTATAATAGACATCTATTACCTAAGGACTATTTGTATTATTTAATGGCATTTGCTAATGAATGAAAGGGAGTTGAATATTAGTATTATAATACAGTCTTTGTATTTTGGGAGTTCTAGGCTCACTCGAAGTAGCCATTGTAAGTCACAGCTCCCTCGAACGAGCCTATCTATCATTTTCCTCTGTTTTGAACTAATTGATTCACATCAGCCCCACATCTCTCCTCTTTGGTTTCATATTGGACAATCAACACCGCCTTTCTTCTTTTCTTATTTGGATTTCCACGTGCTTGACTTCTTCTTGTAAGTGGCTAGGCTTACTTACTTTTATTTTGGCTTGGCTTGGCTTGTCGTTGTCCTTTTTCTTTTTATTTATTTTTATTCCTTTCTTACCTACAAAAGGCAATAACTTGCATTATATTATCATTTTAAGCTCACATTTAATAATCAAACATTATTTCACAATTAAATATAAAATGCAAGAATATGTATAAAATACACTATGATAAAGCTTATTTTAATAGAGAAAAAAGATACTTTAAAGCTATTATCAGCAATGCATATGAGTAGCTAGCAACAATTCTAAAAACAAAGGGAAAATACATTTTACCCCCATGAAGTATCCACGCATTTGCATTTTGACCCCCAATGTCTAAAAATTGACGAAAGACCCCTACAATGTATTTGACATTGGCAAAAAAACCATCCGTCCATCAAATCCGTCTATTGGGATGGAAACCAAGTCACATGCGTGGCACGTGACATTTTTCAACCAAAATTTTTGAAAATACCCTTGAGGTAAAGTGTAAACATAAATGACTTCGGGGCGCCGCGGGGTGGGGGGTTAAAGTGTAAATATAAAAAATAAAATAAAAAAAATAAAAAAACAATAAACTTAAAACTTAAAACAAAAAGTTTATATTAAAAATAATAAAATTAAATTAATAGAAAAAACCAAAACTAAACCTAAACTTAAAACAAAAAGGTTTATATACAAAATAAAAAATAAATTAAAATAAATAAATAAATCTAAAACTTACACAAAAAAAAAAAAAAAAAATGTGGAGGGTGGTCGAGCCATTTGGGGGTGGCTTGGCTACCCCTATTCGGCCGGTATGGGGTACTGAATCACCCATATGTCGCATGGGGTGGTCGGACCACCTCTTATGCCCAAATGGGGGTGGCCGAAACCACCCCAAATGGGTTTGGGGAGAGGGGTTGGGGTGGTTTGGCCAAAGGGGATGGCTTGGTCATCCCCCACTATTTTTTGTTTTTTTTTTTTTGTTTTTAATTTGTATATAAACTTTTTGTTTTTAGTTTTAGGTTTAGTTTAGTTTAGTTTAGTTTTTTTCTTTTAGTTTCTGATTTTTTCTTTTAATTTCTTTTTGGAGAAAGTCCACATACCTTCCTCAAGCTACCACCTAATTGACAATGTCCCCCTCAATTGTGACAATGTCTTCCCCAAAACTACGAAAACTTTCAATTGTGACAATGTCCTACCTAAACTACCAATTCATTTTAACCACATGAAGTATCCACACATTTGCGTTTTGATGCCCAATGTTTAAAAATTGACGAAAGACCCCCACAATGTATTTGACGTTGGCAAAAAAACCAACCGTCCATCAAATCTGTCTATTTAGATGGAAACCAAGTCACGTGCGTGGCATATGACATTTTTCAACGAAACTTTTTGAAAATGCCCTTGGGGGTAAAGTGTAAACATAAATGACTTCGAGGGAGGGGGAGGGGAGGGGGGCTAAAGTGTAAACATAAACATAAAAAAATAAAA
>NC_081549.1:13956533-13968616 GCF_901000735.1 Corylus avellana
AAAAAAAAGAAAAAAAAAGTGAAGGGTGGTCAAGCTATTTGGGGGTGGCATGGTTACCCCCATTCGGCCAGAATGGGGTACCAAACCACCCATATGTTGCATGGGATGGTCCGACCACCTTATATGCCCAAATGGGGGTGGCCGAAACCACCCCAAATGGGTTTGGGGAGAGGGGGTGGGGTGGTTTGGCCAAAGGGGATGGCTCGGTCATCCCCCACTATTTTTTTTTTTTTTTTTTAAAAAAAATGTATATAAACCTTTTGTTTTAAGTTTGAGGTTTAGTTTAGTTTTTGATTTTTTCTTTTAATTTCTTTTTGGAGAAAGCCCACATATATCCCTCAACTTACCACATAATTGACAATGCCCCCTCTAAATTTTCAATTGTGACAATATCCTCACCAAACTACCAAAACATTGTCAATGTTCCCTCCTCGCCCCCAATGATGAAACTACCCTTAGTAAAATTAATATATATATACTAAAACTTCTAGAAAAAAAGATAAAACTAAAAAAAATTTTTAAAAAAAAAATCCAAGGAGTGGCCGAATTTAGAAAAAAAAAGAAGAAAAAAAAATCGTTTTTATGAGAAAAGAATTAAAAAATTTTCTTATTAGAAAAAAAAAATAAAAAAATAAAAAAATTAAAAAGAATTAAAAATTTTTCTTTTTAATTTTAATAGCAAAAATGAAGAAACATTTTAGAATTTCTTATTGTCAATGTAGTAGCACAAATGGCCAATAAGGCATTTGTTCTTAATATTTTTTTTTCTTGGCTCAAATCTACTAACCCTTTTGAAATACCCAATGGTTGATGGCCCGTTCACAACTTGATGTGGTATTAGCATAATCAAAGCCTTAAATAAATGGACTTCTGCTATAAATACCTTAGTTTTCCATTGTATTTAGCACAAGGGAGAAGAAGTATGGCTAAAATTACAATATCCCTTCTTATCTTTGTTATCCTTTTCATCTCCAGCTTTCTTGCGAACGGAAGTAAGTAGTTTTAATTTCTTTATTTTTATTACACCTATATGTAGCATCCAATATAACTTGTAAGTTGGAATCCATCGAGCCAAAAATAGTTTGTATTATTATTGTACATGTTATATAAGGTTTTTTGATTATTGTGTATATTTAAATGTGATTTGGATTGTATACATGTTATGTCCTCAATCTTAATGATTTCAACTCTCTCTAACATTGACTTCAAAACTTTCATCTAGATATATATATTCACGAAAACAGAGAATTCAAGGGAAAATGTAAATGGAGGTCTAGGTCTAGGTCGACCAATCGTAGAATTACTTGCATCGAATTGGAGCACGCAAGTGGTGGAGTATGCTTGTTCAAGAATTGCTTATGCATTTACGAGCACAAGGAATCCTAGACGCCAAGGGTTCAAGCCCAGAAGATAGAGATACAATGAGATTAAGCTGCATTTGTTTAAACATAAGTTTCTGCCATAAATGCTTTATGTCAAAGCAAAGGTAGCCTAAAAGAGAGAAGGCAGAGAGAGATATAATGCACCATTATTGTTATCTAACTAAAATAAGTTGGCACTTGGTTGTGACTGTCTATACTGCATGATCAAAAAAAATTAAATAAATAAATAAATAAGCTTTATAGTATTGGTGAAGTTTAAACTGGTTTGTAAGAATAACATGTGGGAATTACTCGATAATATAATAGGTTGTGATGGTTTTTAGAGATCTGGAAAAACTTATGTGGCATTTTGCTTCTCTACTTTTTAAAATCCTTGGACCTTTT
Organism: Corylus avellana; assembly: GCF_901000735.1. NCBI lineage: Eukaryota > Viridiplantae > Streptophyta > Magnoliopsida > Fagales > Betulaceae > Corylus > Corylus avellana. The sequence goes on from NC_081549.1 coordinate 13,958,300, forward strand.
CTCATGAGGTTAAAATACCGTCCAACAATGCCAAGGAAGAAACTTTTCTTTTCAAAAAAAATCTAACAAAGAAGTGTTACATGCAACATTTTGTTACTCAAAACAAAGAGGCCGGCTTATATTATTTTTATCACATTTCTAGAATTCATTTAAAAAAAAAAAATCAAATAAAACTTCCGATTCACATGAAGGTACAAGACAACTTCAGATACCACTCTACTTAGTAATTAATGTTGCTCCTAATTTTCATCGCTAATAAAAAGAATTTGCCACTTGATGTAAAGTGAACTACTTGCATAACAAACCCAAGGCACCTTTAAAGGTAACCAATGGTACGATTTTATTTAGCGCTATTAATTAGCATTCCAACCGTTGATGTCCTACACAAAGAACCAACCACTTAACTTTAGACTTTAGCGATGACGGATCAGAAAACAGCTGTTGGAACTAGAAAACAGTTGTAACATCAGAGGGTAACGACTCTAAAAAGATTACCAATGGACCGAGCGGAAATCTCATGAGAATCCTGTAGCTAAAACGGCTCGTAAGATACCTTGGTGTAAAGGTTCAAGGATTTGTGGTGTTTTGCCCCTTGCTCAAACGAAGGAAAGCCTGTAGTATTTATAACAATATTTTTACATCAAAAATCGAGAAACATATCTTATCCTCTTTGTACAACATTAGAAATTGACAAACAAATCTTATCCTTGCTGTAATTTTTCTTTTGATATTACACATGCCGGTTGGCTGTGATAAGATGGCGTACTGCTGCATTGTGTTGTAGAAGTTTTGTCATATCTTTTGGATATTGCTGCTATCAGTTGATTTTGATGAGGAGAAAAGATATTAGTCTTAACACACCCCTCAAGCCCAATGTCTATGGAACGACTTTGAGCTTGTCTCGAAGAAATGCAAAACGAGCCAAAGATAATGGCTTTGTGAAAATATCAGCAACTTGATCACGACTTGAAATGAACCGAATGTCAAGGGACTTGTTGGATACCATGTCGCGAACAAAATGAAAATCGATTTCTATGTGCTTTGTTCAAGCATGAAAAACCGGATTGGATGATAAATAAGTTGCACCAATGTTATCACACCAAAGAATGGGTGACCGAGAAAGAGTGATGCCCAGTTTAGAAAGAAGAGAGCAGAGCCAAGAGATTTTGGCAGCAGCGTTAGCAAGAGCTTTGTATTCAGCTTCTGTGCATGATCTAGCTACAATTGCCTGCTTCTTGCAGCTCCAAGAAATTAAATTAGCACCAAGGTAGACACAATAACCACCAGTTGAGCGTCTGTCATCACGGGAACCAGCTTAATCAGCAACAGAAAAAGCTTGAAACAAATTAGATTTGGATATTTGACTTTGGAGTCCAAAATGAATTGTGTGTTTGAGATACCGAAGAAGACGCTTTGCAGACTACCAGTGAAACACTGTGGGCTTATGCATGAACTGAGATAACTTGTTCACTGAATAGACAATATCAGGCCTGGTAATAGACAAATATTGTAAAGCCCCAATAGTACTTCGAAACAAAGTCTGATCAGAAAAGGTTTCACCATCAAATGCAGTGAGATGGGTTGACAAAGCCATAGGACTAGAGACTGGTTTAGCCTCTAGCATATGGGTACGTTTAAGAATATCACAGATGTAACGTTTTTGAGACAATATAATACCAGTGGAGTTCTTCACAACCTCAATGCCAAGAAAAAAATTCAAGCTCCCCAAATCCTTAATAGAAAAACCCATCTTTTAGAGAGTGAAGAAGATCTTCAATTGCTGAGGGTAGTGAGCAAGTAATTAAAATATCATCAACATATATCAATATGTACATGATGAATTTTTTAGACTTGTAGATAAACAGAGAGGAGTCAGAACGACATCCTTGAAAGCCAAGTTCTATGAGTCTGTTGCTCAAATGGGAAAACCAAGCCCTAGGGGCTTGCTTGAGGCCATAAAGAGCTTTTTGAAGTTTACATATATGATTGGGATACTGAGGATGACTAAAACCAGGAGGTTGAGTCATGTAGACCTCCTCAGTTAAAAGGCCATGTAAAAATGCATTTTGCACATCAATTTGTCTAATAGACCATCCAGAGGATACATCAATCGATAGAACTAACCGAACAATAGTAGGTTTGATAACAGGACTATATGTCTCAGAGTAATCAATACCTAGGTACTAGTGACCTTTGCAACAAGTCTGGCTTTATATCTATCAATGGAGTTATTAGCTTTTCTTTTTATCCTAAAAACCCACTTATAGCCAACAATGTTTCGTGTAGAAGATGGAGGGACTAGAGTCCAAGTTTGATTTTTCAACAATGCATCAAACTCTAAATTCATTGCTGCACGCCAATTTGGATCTTTCACAGCAATGGTGTAGCATGTTGGTTCTGAGCTATCATTTTCAGATTCTGCTAGGAGAGCTCGTGGAATTGGGTAACGGGTAGTACCATCACTGAATAGTCTTGGCTTAGAGATATTATTTTTGGAGCGGGTTACCATGGGATGGCTGGGTTCTGGTGGAGTTGGGTGAGAAGGTAAAGATTCATGAGTTGGGAGGGAGGGTGATGTAGAGTCGAAAGTAGTAGGTGGTTGCTGGGAAAGTGGTAAAGATAAAGATGTGTCAGATGGGTTGGGCTCACTTGCAAGAGGTGTGCTTAAAGGGCCTTGTATGTGTGTCAAAGTAGAGGAGACCATGGGCTATATTACACCAAGAGAAAAAGAAGACGTGGACAATTCTGGAGACGCAGAAGACAGATCAGAAGACTTGGAAGATAGAGCCTTATAGGAAAAATCATGTTCGTCTCGTGACACATAAAGACGACTAGATGAAGTGTTTAGACACTTGTAACCCTTATGGCATGAACTATATCCTAAAAAGAGACAATGTGTTGACTTGGGTTGAAGTTTATTAGAATTATAAGGACATAAATTTGACCAACAAGCACATCCAAACACTTTCAAAAGGAGATAGTCAGGAGATGATTTAAAAAGGATCTCATAAGGAGAAGAGTTATTGACAGTATGAGAAGGAAGCCGATTTATCAAGTAGCAAGCAGATTCAAAGGCATCATCCCAAAATTTGAGTGGGACTTTAGCATGAGAGAGTAAAGTTAGACCTGTCTCTATAATGTGTCTGTGTTTTCGTTCAATTGCACCATTTTGTTGGTGTGTATGAGGACACGAGATGTAATGATTAATGCTAATTTGTTTAAAATAAGCATTGAGAGGGCGGAATTCACCACCCCAATCAAAATGAATAGATTTAATTTTAAAATTAAATTGTCGTTCAACATAAGTGAAAAACTCTAAATAGATAAATATCATAGTTTATGCGGAATTAACAGATATTTATCAAAATAAACAATCACCAAAATATAAAGAATCACACACAAGGATTTTGGTGACAAAGAGAACCTTTTAGAAACCGATCTAAAAGTAAAACCTGGGGCAGCCAAACACAGGAAATCACTATCAAAAGATTATCTAGAAATTACAAACACTACGAACACTTACAACCCTTTGCAAGACCATGGCTTTGTAAGATCGACAAGCCTACAATTCGTCTCCTTGCTTACAATCTTCTTCAATGTGATTCTCTTTTACTGGACCCTTCAGATAGACTTCTCAATAAAGCTCAATGAAACTAACAATAATCCTCTAAGAGGAATAAGTACAGGCTCATACAGATTTTCTCTCTAAGTACAGCCTCACACGAAACCTATGGTCAAATTTCGTCCATCTCTCTCTATAAAGATATATATATACACCCCCAAGAAAACCCTAGACCTACCACACTTAAAATCATGTTTTTGGGCCTAAAACTTACGAGGTGTCCGGATAGGTTAATGGGCTGTCCGGACAGGGCGTTGCAGAGTAGAAACAGAGTTTCTGGAACTGCTGTTCGAACATGGGCAAGGCCTGTCTGGATAAGGCATGCAATGGGTGAAACTGCATTTTAGAAATGTTGTGCAGTCTTGATCAACAGCCCCGATCGGTGGGTGTTTGGGCTCCGATTGAGCTAAAATTTTGCAGGGACGTTCATGACACATGAATCTACATTATGAATGGTGAAGATTGGATTCTGAGCATTCAATATCAGTGCTTGAGACCGTGAACAGTAGCCTCTGCATTTTGGAACTGAATTAAGCCAACACAAGAACTAACAATAAGATTGAAATTCCATAAAAATGGCATAGACATCACTTTTGTTTGACATTGGAAAATCCAAAGTATAACGACTGAAGGTGTCCAAAAAAGATAAGTAATATCTATTGCCAGAGATAGAACAAATAGAAGATGGGCCCCATACATCAGTGTGAATTAATTCCAAAGGAGCTGTGACACGTGGAATTGAAAGAGAAAAGGGTAGTTGGTTTGCTTTAGAGCTGAGACAAGCATCACACATCTGGGCTGCTTTAGTGGTTGACAATGGAAGATTAGACTAAGACAAAACACGTGAGGCAACACGGTGAGTTGGGTGCCCCAATCTGGCATGCCATCGATTGAAGGATGAGAGTTCCCCAACATAAGCAGCCGCATGGCTAGTTTGAGCAGAGGACTGGGAGGAACAGGGAGTTGATGATGGAAAAATGGGAAATGAGTACAACCCAGGGTCATTCCGACCGTGCAGAAGGACCTTCCCCGAAGCCCGATCCTTCACAAGAAAGAAAAAGGGGTGAAATTCAAGGTATGTATCAGTGTCTTTTGTGAATTTAGGAACTGAAATGAGATTTTTTTTAATTGAAGGAACATGAAGAACATTTATTGAAAGACAGGAAGAACATGGAGTTTTAAGGTGGGTATGTCCAATGTGTTCAATGGGTAACCCATTACTGTCACCCATATGATTCTGATCTGGGCCTTGGAATCGATCAACCTGAACATTCAGATTAGCAAGATCAGCAGTGAGGTGATGGGTGGTGCCAAAGTCCATGTACCATTGCTGATCGGGTGGAGCTTGAGAAGAAGCAAAAAGGGCCTGGTGATTTGTATTGTTGTTTGTCTGATAAGACTGGTCATAACGGTGGTAGCAATCACGAGCAGCATGGCCTGGCTTGTTGCACACCTGACAAACAATTCTTGGATAATTTCGGTTGGAGGAAGAACCATGACCAATACTTCCGCCATAATAGTAGTTGTTGTTGTTGGTATTTGTGAAATGTCCTCTACCAGGATTTGAGTTCTGTCGAGAATGGCCTCCACGTTTGCCACGGAAAAAAATCCATTTTGAAGCAAAATTGGTGCCTGCAAGAGAGAGATCAATAGAGGGCTGATTTTGTTCCAGTCGTTGATCATGAGCTAGCAAGTGCCTATAGAGTTCTTCAATGGTGAGAGGGTCTACACTTCCTGTGATAGAAGTCACAAAGGAATCAAAATCCGAGCCAAGACCTGCTAAGAGAAATGATGTTCTCTCAAAGTCATTCAGAGGTTGATCTACGGCAGGCAAGGTATCCACAAGATTAGTAAATTTGTGGAAGTAGTCAGCAATGATAGAATTGCCCTTCTTGAGGGTAGCAAGCTGAAAATGTATCTGCATAGTGCGGACATATGATTGTGAGGTAAACATCTTCTCAAGACCACACATCACAAGAGGTAGGGCATCTTATAATATGGGTAACCAGTTTTTCAGAGAGGGTTGAAATTAATGCACTGAGGACAAGTTGATCTTGGAGATGCCAAGTAATAAATTCAGGATTAAGAGATACCGTAGTGAATCTATTGGTGGTGCTGGAAATGGACTCTGGAGGGGGAGAGATTGACCCATCCACATAGCCAAATAGATCTGTACCTTTAAGGTAAGGAATAATAGAAGTTTTCCACAAGAGATAATTATCTCTTGTGAGTTTGATGGTATTTGAGTTAAAGAGAGATATAACAGACGTGGGAGGAGGGGCTATGGATGTGGTAGGTGGCTGGGTAATAGACGTGGGAGGAGGGGCTTCGGATGTGGTAGGTGGCTGGGTAATAGACGTGGGAGGAGGGGCTACGGATGTGATGGGTGGCTGGGCAGAGGTGGTGGAAGAAGAGGCCATTGGATTTCGACGTTAGTCACAATAGCTTTGATACCATGTAAAGGTTCAAGGATTTATCGTGTTTTGCCCCTTGCTCAAACGAGGGAAAGGCTGTGGTATTTATAAAATATTTTTACATCAGAAATCGAGAAACATATCTTATCTTCTCTGTACAATATTAGAAATTGACAAACAAATCTTATCCTTGCTGTAATTTTTCTTTTTATATTACACCTGTCGGTTGACTATGACAAGATGGCGTACTGCTGCATTGTGTTGTAGAAGTTTTGTCATATCTTTTGGATATTGCTGCTGTCGGTTGATTTTGATGAGGAGAAAAGATATTAGTCTTAACACTTGGCAAGAAAAACATGAGAATCAAAAGTATGGGCCTAGATATCATTGATTCACCCGTCTAGGAGACAGGATCATTGATTCACCCGTTGGTTACTCCTGAATCCCAAATTCATCGCCCCGTTACCAGCTTTAGCACCAGGCAACCCGCTCCATAAATAGGCATACACTATGAAACCTAAAGTATGTGATATATTTCTCACACAACACTCTATAGAACCAAAAGAAAGGAATTAACTTTAGCATCGGAGTAGGATTTGCCAGACACACCCCCAGTATATTCTCTTAACCCCCGTTTTCTATCTTGTAGATTGGAGAAGGAGTAGAATTGGAGAGATTACAAACTTACACTTATGTTCACCAAACTGGAAACTGTTTTACAGACATTAATGTTCTACAAAGGAATAGAAGGAAATTTGTTACTGCAGCTTTATGTTATAATGTTTCTAATTTTGGAAAATATCTTAATGCATGAAAATTATAATCAAACAAGATAAAGTGATGATTGATTTGAATATATTTATATATGAACAAAAGGTAATTGCATGGAATGCTAAAGAATGAGAAATGCTTGATGCAATGGAAATAGAAATCATGATAAATGAAGAAAGAAACCTATGTATTTTTTTTTTTAGGGGAATCTTTTATATTCATTTCTTGAAAAAAGATAAAGATCATGAGGATAAAGGTTTTACATTAGAGAGCATAAAGCTTTGATAAATCATAGCCAAAGCTATGAGGTTACAACATCATAGAGACAAACATAAAAATCTTACAATCAAGTTCGATCTATGACTTCAACATTCGCGAACCTATGTCCAAACTTTAGTTATAAAACATATTTGATCCAAGTAAACTCAATCTAATACATAGGTAGCCCATACTCCGAAACTAATCATCCTCGACCCAAATGCCAAGATAAAAACCTTCACCGAAAAATTGCTCATGAAAGTATATTTAAGGAGAAGTCAAATCCTTATTCAAAAAAAAAATAATAAAAATAGCAATAACATAATAAAAAGGGGAAAATCCACTTTACCCTCTGAAGTTTCAAGGGTTTTTCAATTTGAACCTTAACGTTTAAAAATTGGCAATGTACCCTGCCCCCAATGTTTCAAAAAATTTTAATTTAAACATTCCGTTACTGATTTCTGTTAAATTGGACGAAATTTTTTTTTTAAAAAAAAAGCCTGAGGGTAATTACATAATTTTAGAGATTTTCATCCAAACAGCTACAACAGCCGGGGTGAGGGAGGCAAAGCACATTAGCCGGAGCGTGGTGGATGAGATGGAGTCATTTTGCGACAATAGGCAACTGAGGAGCGGGGGAGCATGGCTGAGCGAAACGAGTTCAGGAGACTAGATCTAGATTTGAAAAACTATATCTAAAGCCCAACCGATTCCGAGGAGGCAAAAAGCGGTGTAGCACAATGGAGGACGGATGGAGACAGCGCAGTATAAGCAATGGGATGGCCGAAGCATCTGGACTGGTCGGAAAAAACAAAAAGAATAAATTGAAAAGAAAATAAATAAAAAAACAATAAGGGGAGGGGAGGAAAGAAAAGGGTAGTGGGGGGAGGGGAAACCTCCCATAGGTTTTTTCACACTAGGTTTTCTCTCTAGGGCTGGCTATGTTAATTCTCTACAATGTTGTGTAACAATGATGTTCAAGGAATTGACCAGTGTGAAACCTATGTATTATTAATATAAGGGATGGGTCGATAAGTTCTATGTTTTGTTCTTTCTAGCCGTTAGAGAGAGAAAATAAGGATAAGCATTCTATGAGGAAGGAAGAAATTACATTCTTCTGTTCTTCCCTCCTCTTCCCTAACTTTTTTCTACTTCTGAAAAACACAATGGTGAGTCTAGTGTCGCTCAGGTTACTGTAGTGGTTACTGTTTTGTCTTCTCTCAAGATTTGCTATTTGCAACAATCTACAAGGTGAAGTTTTTTTCTGCCATTTTGAGATTCAATTACCCTTAGTTGGTTTTAAGGTTTTATTTGCACGAAACCCTCAAAGTAGCAGTCTTAGATCTCCGATTTGTCTTTCGTTTTTTTCTCTAGTTCTTTTTTGAGAGCAAATAATTGATAGGTGACGGATGAATTATCAGACATGTGGAAGAATTTGTCATTGAAGTTTAAGGAAGTGAAGGTGATTTCGATTGTGAAGACACTGTGTAGCAGAGATGGAAAAGAGAGGAAATCATTGTCTAGTTAGGAAAGTTCTGATGGACCGCGCTGTGGACAAGGACGTGATTTGCCGGAATATGTTGCAGATTTGAAAACTGATTTGGACGGTGATATTCAAAGAGTCAATATGAACTTGTTCCTTGTGTAGTTAGATATGATTGGGTCTAATTCAATGTTCTGCCCGGGTTTCGAAATCATGAAGGATTAAATGATGGAATTTTTTTTTACTTGTAATTTGTGTTGGGAGATGTCTATCAAATGATGGGTGTGTAAGACTCTTTTAGTATTTTGGGGCCCTATGTATTGTTATGTTATTTAACTTATTTGAGACTGCGTTAGTGGGGTTGTGATTTAAGACATTGTTGATGTTATGGTATTTTTGGTATTGGGAAAATGTGGCCTATGTTGCTATGATGTTGTGCTCCGGTAATGTTTAAGTAACGATGCATAAAAAATTTAAAATAAAAAATAAAAAATTATGTTAGGTTTTCCTAAGAATTCCTTTATCACCCAAACTTAATTGTAATGTTAAGGTCGCACCCTCAGCCTACCAATAATGTTGGAGGATCCACAAATATTTTTATATCGGAAAAAGTTCACATACCTTCTTAAATTACTATTCAATTGATAATATTGTCCTAAACTTTTAATTGCGATATTGTCCCTCCAAAACTGTCAAATAATTGACATATTCTCCACGGCCCACAAAAAGACAAAAGTGACCCTAAATTTTTTTCAATAAGACAAAAATACTCCAATAATTTAGAAAGAAAAAAACAAAAAACACAAAACACAAAAAAATAATTGCTTTAAGAAAAAAAAAAAAAACGAAATTGTTTTAAATTTTCACACCCTAAATTTTTATTTATTTTTTTAAAATTGTTTTATTTTATTTTTTTATTTTATTAAGATTATTTTTGTCATTGTGTGACAATGTCAATTTTTGGTAATTTGATACAAAATTATTGTTATTGAAAATTTTAAGAAGAACATTATCAATTGATTTGAGGGGCATATGTACTTCCCCCCTCCATGTCTTGCTGCCCTAGATCTCTCTCAAATCTTCCTTTTTCACTTGCCAAACAAGTAGACACCATCTTGCATCTTTGATCTCATCTTTTGTACAAGCTTGAGTTTGTCTCCGGCCCATCTATGACTATTTTGACCGACTTTGACTCTAAGCCTTTTAGAGGCAAAGGCGGCTCAAAAATCATGTTCATCAAAGCTGTGTCGGAGGTTTTTTCGATTGTTCTGACTCTGGCAGAGGCGAAAGCCGAAAGAAGCCATTACGACCTGGTCGGAATTGGTTCACATACTTATTTCTTAAGAATTTTCTTAAAAGAAAAATGAAAGAAAACGATAAAAAATAATTCAACCAGCTCTTTTTACATATTGCAGAGCCTCGACACCTATAGGTCGATAGTGGAAAATGCTTGTAAGATAAATGATTATTTAGCATGCTATTAAAGCTTGGATCCTGGAATCAAAGCATAATTTCACAGTTTACTCTTTCTTTTAGTTCAATATTCTTTGTATTTGGCCATTTGTTTCATGGAAGTTTGAACTTACACTTAAAAGGAGAAGTTTTAAAGTTTTAAAAGAATAATTAAATTTATCATTTTTTATCAACTTAAACTTTTAGAATAACTTATAATTTTACACACACTTGTACTATTATAGCACCAAGATACTCTATAAATACATATGACTGTAATACAAATAGAAATTATTCAAAACAATAAAAAAGTAGCC
>NC_081549.1:13968636-13969977 GCF_901000735.1 Corylus avellana
CAGTTAAGGATTTGACAATAGAGATACTTAGGATCATTTGCATGATGGTTGGTTATTTATTATTATTATTTTTCATGAATTTCAAGATAATGGAAAGGTTGCCACCATGCTGACAAAAAGGGTCCTGTACTCTTCGATACACTTAAGCACATATTTTAAGGTCCTATATGAAAGGGCACTTGTTTTCCTTTTTTTAGTGAAAGGTTAGATGCATTAATGTTATTTGAGAGGTTAGAAAAGGGATAACAAAATAAAAAAGAAATCTTTCGTCTAGTTGGTTATCTCTATCTTGCTAAGGCCTACGAGCAAGGGCTTTTAAAGTGCTCAAAATACCGTCGCTAACTGGAAAATATATATATATATAATTGGGATTTAGTCCTTGAGTTTTCAATTTCAATAATAAAGTCCTTAAATTTTACATAAGTTTTAAATTGATACATCTATCACTTTACCATCAAAGTTAACATTTTTCATCTACCATGTGTCTCATTTGATATGTGAGGGTCTATGTTAACACCCAATATCAATGCCAGCGTCCATGCCAGCGTCAAGGTTAACAGTTTTTCCTCTAATGCTACAAATTCAAAAGATTATGATGACAAACAAGGTTTTTTGTTTTAAGAGTTGGGTCTTTTTGTTTTTTCTCTCTTTTTTTTTTTCTTTCTATGAATGATTTGGCGCTTAATGATATAGTTTTAATAATAGGTACTAATATGGACACCAAGATGTCAATTGAGCCATACGTGATGGATGAAAAACATTAACTTTGATTGTAAAATGATAAAGGAACCAATTTAAAACTTAGGCAAAACCTCGAGACTTTATTCCTGAAATTAAAAACCTAAAGACTAAATTTAAACTAGATGAAAACATAAGGACTTAAATATAATTTTTGCCTAAAAAGTTGCATAAAGAATCACAAGACCTATAAAATGCTAATTTTATGGTGAGTTTGATGCTTACACTTATGAGAACTATCTATCTATCAACTTTTACATGCATTGAAAAACAACATTTTATGGAGTGGCTTGTAACATTACACAAATTAAAGTTAGGGTTAAATACCTCAAATCCCCTTAGGGTTTAACAACTTTTTTTTTTTCCCCCTGGGGTTTCACTTTTATCACAGGACCCCCCTGGGGTTTTGATAAATGACCAATTTAGTCAATCTGTTAGTTGACCGTTAAGACTGACATGTGGACCAATCAGATGTTGACATGTGGCACCTATTTAATTTTTCTTTTTTAAAATTAACAAAAAAAGAAAAAGAAAAGGAAAAAACTGGGGGTGGCCTGGCCACCCCCATCTAGCCGGATGGGGGTGGCTCGGCCACCCCCTTGG
>NC_081549.1:13970050-14108470 GCF_901000735.1 Corylus avellana
ATTGGTCTTTATCAAAACCTCAGGGGGGTCCTGTGATAAAAGTGAAACCCCAGGGGGAAAAAAATAAAGTTGCTAAACCCTAAGGGGGTTTGAGGTATTTAACCCTTAAAGTTATTCATAAGGTTAGAAAGCTTCTAGCTAGCATTAAAGCGACCAACCAATTTGGGAGGTTTCATGTCTCTTTTTGGTTTCATAAATCTACTATAATCCATGCTAAAAAACCTTTTGGCTAGTATTTGGAGAGCCTTTCTATGCTAGCATTATTTAAGCCTATCGACCCCCACCACCCTTTAAATGTTGTTCTTTGTGCTTAAATATTATAATCCTCAAAGGCTAAAAGGAGAAGAAAAAAAAAAGAAAAAAAAAAAGAAGTTATTTTGGTTTTTCAATGATTATTTGTTTTGATGGAACTTTATTTGAAAGTAAGGAAACAATACTGAATTTTAGATGTCAAAGATTTTTAGTACTTCTACCACAATTAAAATGGAGTTGATGAAAAATATTTAGTGTAGGAGAATTATTTTCAATCAAATTGTAAATGTAAGAGTATGCCACAAACATAAAATTAAAGAACCGTCCACCGACACATAATATATTTCTTAGATGGAGAAAAACAATTAATAGTCAATAAATTTTAATATATCAAAAATTAATCATTGAAATGTTAAGTATTGTTTATCATAAAAACCAAAACTAGGTCTCACAATGAATTTTGTGTGTCGGAAGTGTTTCGGACCTACTGGGCATTATTCCTTAACATTGAGTTTTTGCTTACTTCAAAAATAAATGTACAGAAAATGGAATTAGTTTTACATGCTTGTTGTGTAACGCCCCGGTAATTAATTAACTAGTAATTAATTTCACAGTTCGTCTTCCAGCCTTATTCCACTCCAGACAAGACTTAGGAACCTTTACTCCTCGGAAAGAGAGGATACTAAGTAGCGGAAAGTATTAAAGTTCTATAAACATTAATCATTACAATTAGAGCATCTACCAAGGAACATCAAAGTAGCTGAAATCATACTATACACATTATCGATACAAGGGATATATGCTACACCTTAATATGCAACCATACATCAAAGCCCCTAGATCTACAGCATAACTCAAAAGTACTAGTTACTATGAGTACCTGCCTATGCTTGCAATAAGTCTTCAAGTATCTCTTGGGTCGAATCCTCCACAATAACCGGACTCTGCTAAACTATCTATAACCACATAGTAGTACAAATGGAGAAAAAAAGGAAATAATACAAGGGTAAGTCCGATGACTTAGTGAGTATAAATGCACATGACGTACCTATCATTAAATGGTGAACTCAGTTGTTTATAAAGCACATGCAACATTATGAGATGACAGTTTAGCATGGATGTGCTATAGATATAATATATGCTTATAAACATGAGTAACAGTAATAGTTCAACCGTATGGTCTACCCGAGATATTACCCCTTCTCAGCAGGGTCAGCATTGTCCCGAGGGACCTGTAGTACAACATCGGTACCCCGGATATTGCACGCTACCTTACATACCATTAGTGGCATGACCGAGTACGATCTCGGGTAGCCCACACCACTAATGATGTTCGTCCTATAGTGACCATCCATTAGGGAATGGTTGTGCCTTGGTCTAGAAACCATTAGATCCAAAGCCCACACACACACACATTTGACCATAAAGTTAACCTGTATAGTAAGTCATGCCCGTTATCCCGCACGTATCAGTGTACCATGTCATACGATGCAATTAATCTTATCAGTCTTTTACATGCATAGTTTTACAAGCCTCATTATCATCTTATTAATCAACACAAGTTTTCGCGAAAAAGAGTTCAGTGTAGTTCTAAAATGTATTTCATGAGAGTTGCAAAATATGCATGTTTTATATAAAGAAAATGGATGTGCAATGCAGGAAAAGTAACAACAAGCATCCATGTGAGTTTGTACTCACCTAGGTTGTAAGGTTCCTCCATAAAATTCCCTTGAAGCTCCATAACCTCGAATACTGAGAAAATACCTATCATTAGTTCTAAATTCAACTAAAACGAACCTAGAACATGAAAACAGAGGCTATCGAACGACTTGGTCAAAACATCGTTTCCCCCGAAATGCTTCTGACCGTACGTCTGGGCTCGAGGCCGTACATCCGCCCTAAAAGTTTCAGGTAGAACTTTGTTTGTTCCAAAAGTCCACCTATCCTCTCAAACTACTTCTAAACCCAACTAAATGGATTTCTATGACCTCCTATCTCCGAATAAGGTCTCTATGCAATAGAAAACACAATGGAATGCTAAGCGCAACTCTAAACAACATCAAATGTATAATATGTCTAAAGTTTCAAACCAACACCTAAGCTACTCTAGAAAGCATTAAAAGAGCATAACAACTTAGAAAGAAAATTTAAGTGCAGAGGATTACCTCCTAGAAGCTACCTTCAAGAAAACACATCTCCTTCTCCACAAAAAACACAATCTCACAAGAACACACTCACAAAAAGGGTTTCTGGGAGCCTGGGGGCGAGTTTGAACTTGAAAAGGGCGAGGAAAGGGTTAGTATTTATAGAGGAGAAAAGTTGGAGATGCTCACCAACTACTCTGGAAAGTAGCAAACGTCCAGTACTATAGGGGCATATATCCTGTACTATTTACCCAGCTATCCAAAGGCTATAGCGTACGTCTAGGTATTATCCAGAGCTTAACCAAAAGTAAAGTACGTCCAGTACTATTTACAGAGTACGACGTACTATTATCAGCGTACATATGGTAGTCCCCGTGCGTACGTCCACACTAAAAACTAGAGCGTACATCTGGCAACCCTAGTGTACATCTGGTCAGACAGTCTAAAATTTGTAAAATGCCATTGTAGCTGTCCCTAGTGACCCAAAGTCCAAATTAACCCTCTAACTAAGCTACCTAAGCTTAGTTAATTATTTGGGTCACTACATTCTCCCCTCCTTATAAAAATTTCGTCCTTAAAATTTCATAGCTCTAAAACACAAGAAGAAACAGTAACATCACCTTAACGTCAGTAGTTTTCCAAGGTTCATGCTCAGCCCATCCTTGGAAAAAAATCTTATCCCATCTGTTCTTTTGTCACTGAACTCCTTCGTCCAACATAATGTGTTCTACACCGACATCCTCAAAAGTTGTCGCAAATCCACTTGTAAGTCACCAAGGGTGTCATAGTCGATGTTATCCACACTATATTGACCATCATCAAACTTGACAACCCCTAAATTCACCAAAACAGGTAGCTCTACGTGGAGTCTGATAAGCACCGAATGTTGCACATTCAAGTCCCTTAATTTGCATATGTCAATTTCTTAGCATTGTTATTTGTTTGATTTTGTATTGTTTTATTGTTTTCTGGTTTTAAATAAAGATGCAATTTATTCCATTGATTTTGGGCTTAAAAGCACACTTTGAGAAGATGTACAAGATATGATTAAGCTTAACTAATCATAATAGAGGACCTATATGATGTTGTTATGTCTAATCAAATAAAGGAATGGATTAAATCGGAATTTCTCTAATTGGAGTCAAAATTGGGTTGGATTCAAATTTGAATTTTGCAGATGTCTCAGTATTTTGACCATAACTTTCTGCTCATGTATTCGATTGAGGTGATTTTAGAGGTCGTAAAAAGCAAACTCAAAATACTACAAATCATTGTGAAATTGTATTTCCTAATTCGGACGTTTGCTATGCCAAAATCATTCCACAATAAAAGAACACAAATTTGGACGAATCCTATTCTGATTTGGTACTAGGATTGCTTCCTAATTTGACTAGGATATTTAATTAGGATTTTTCTGGGTTTCCTAGGGTTTCTAGGCTTCTCCTAATCCCTATAAATTGGCCTCTAAACATTGTATAAAACACACCGCTTTGAGAGAAAAAAAATCACTAAATAATCATTGAAGCCTAGTGGGGTCATGAGCGGCTAAATCCCTTCATGGGGTGTTGATGTAACCCTATCCTAGCACAATGGTTTGGTTGTATTTAATTTCTAGATTTTTAGTTTATGTATATTGATTGTATAACTATGAGAATTGCTACCTTTTGATTCTGTTCTTAATATTAAATGCAGTTGTTCTTAATTTCTAAATCAATATTTGTGAAATTCTTCTCTTGTCTTAAAAAGTCTTTTTACTTTTATTGAACTCAAATTACTCTTGTTTTTTGTGATTATGAGGGTGATGGTTATACAATGGGTTTAATTGACATATGATTAATAGGATTTGATAGGCCATGCCTAAGGAAGACGGATTGTACTACACCCTAGTTTAGTGTAATTTAGATAGACAGTCCGTGCCAACTGAAGATGGGTTACACTTATTCATTGATTTTATGTATCCTGTTATAGAATTTGAAAATTCATACCTAGGGAAGACGGGTTAGGTGGACGATCTGTGCCGACCGAAGATGGATTATACTTATTCATTAATAAGGTAGTTTCTTGTTTATTTATAACATGTATAGAATGAATTTATGGATTAAATCTAGTTAACCATTGTTGTGCGGATAGAGGTGAAGTCAATACCCTACTTCATATTTTAATTCTCTTTTATTTTTATGCTCTTTAGTTACACAAATCAAATCAATCTCTCTTTAATTAAGTTACTTTTGATCTTTTGAATTTGATAACAAAATCCTTGCAGTCCTTGAGGTTTGACACTTTCTCTTTAGCCCTATTCTACAAGTATTCATCCTATTCCGAGTGGTTAATTTTATAATTGATATATTTTGGTATACAAAACGACCACATCAGAGTCAAGCCCGTGGGTATCTAAGAGATGATGCCATACTTCCTAGCCGGAAGCAAACTTATCTTAATCGACTACTCTTAGACAATCCCAATATAACGGTTACCCGTAACTGTAATGGATAGGCATACAGTCCAAGACAATAGAAATTAACCATACAAATAAAATCCTTGAACCTCAATTTAAAGACATCGTACTCAATGTTTCTTATACTGTACCAGTCCTCGTCAATCTCGATACCCAAGTCGAGTAATTCTCAATACAGTCCAGATTGATAGGTATCTATGCCATAAGGAAAACAAACTCTTTCTTAGTCGACTATCCCTTTAACCAAAACATGAATAGGTATACTGTCCAAGTATAATCTTAAGAAAAAGAGTCATACCCAATCAAGTGTTAAGAAAATGCGGATTACGGTTCCGCATATCCTACTCCACTCCTCACCATGATGCTTCCTTGACACCATGATTACGCCACAATACATTAACGATAGGAATCGTCTTGGTGCGTAGCACTTGCTTCTTATGATCCATGATCTTCACTGGCTCCTCGGTGTACATCAGTCCTTCTTGGATCTTCAAAGGTTCGTACTTCACCACTAAGCCTAGATTAGCGATGTACTCCCTTAATACCAAGACAAGAAAACATCATGTTTTCCTACCAAGTTTGAGGGTAAGGCAACCCTGGATGCCAATCTTCCTTCCTTCCCAAATCACATCACTCCCCTTATCGATGATATCTTAAGGAACACATGATCACCTACTTCGAATTCTGAAGATCGTAAGGCGGCATTCCAATAGTTGCCTGTAGCTAATATTGTAGGCTCGATCAAAGGTAGATACTAACTCCAACTACCTATGAACTCCAATACGCAAGCCCATGACATGTCCTCCAGGATTTGGTTAGCCAGCTCCAACTGACCATTCGTCTGGGGGTGAAAATTAGTACTAAACTCCAACTACGTCCACTTCTTTCATCCTCATACATCTTGGTACTTTCGGGATGTACAACATATAGAGAATGATGAGTCTTGCTCAAGGTCTCCTTCCTTAGTCCTTCATCTTCCGACACACACTCATTTGAAATGGGTGAGCAATCCATCATCCTTAAGGCAAAACCCTTGTCCCTTGGCAACTACTTGATCTAGGTACACTCAGAGGGAGCAACCTTAATCCTAGCAAGCAATTCCGATGCAACCACCAGGTTAGACACGCGTGCTGGCGTACCTTCATCTAAGACTTCTACTTCCATCCTACCTAATTCCATAACCAACTGGGATTGGAAAATTCCAATAGCGGCAAGCTCTACCGTTGACTTTCTACTCAATGTGTTAGCTACTATGTTAGCCTTTCCAGGATGATAATCGATCTTGCGATCATAACCCTTAGATTAGCTCTAGCCACCTCCTTTGTCTCCATAGATATCTGTATCCTATAACTCTTTAGTCCATTCAAGTATAGAACGATTTGCTAGAATCTCTTAGCTCATATGTAACCCAAAATCACGTAATCCATGCATACAAGATCCAAAGGTACACGATTCACAAATTGCCCTTTACCAATATACTAGAATCCAAGTTCAAAAATATCATGCCTTAACATCCTTCTAATGAGTAATTAACGAAATCATGAAGCGTATCATCAACACATCAATCATAGTGTAACAAGCATCATGCACTAACAAAACTCTTAATTAATGTTATACTTTTAAGTCCAAAACCAAATTAAGTGCAAGTACAAAACAAAATACAATTGGTTGATACCTGAGTATACATCCAGTAACTCAACCCCTAACTCCAAAACAAAGCGAACCCGCATGCCTTAAACAATTCTAGTGGTTACGCTTATCCCTGGTTCTGCCATCATTTCCTTCCAAGTAGACCAGTACCATTCCTTTTGGCCTGGTTGCAGTTTCGAACGAAGTGTCCCACCTTGCCACATCCGTAGCACAAATTATTCCTTGATCTGCATCTCCCAAAATGCAGCCTGCCACACATATGGCACAAACGACTCTGTTTCTTGTTGAACTGTGACTATTGGGGTGTCCTCCTCCTTAAGCTCCACAAGTACTCTCGATAGAACTCTTCCTTGAATCGGGTCCACGTAATGGCATCCTCACTTCCTAACTCCATCACTAGCGAGTTCTTCTTAGTGTACCACCATTGCCTTGCTT
The DNA here is from genome assembly GCF_901000735.1 of Corylus avellana. Taxonomy (NCBI): domain Eukaryota; kingdom Viridiplantae; phylum Streptophyta; class Magnoliopsida; order Fagales; family Betulaceae; genus Corylus; species Corylus avellana. Next base: position 13,976,987 of record NC_081549.1, read on the forward strand.
CTCCAAAGAACTTGTAGGCCGCATACTTGACACTTTACTCCTCAGTGCAGTCCATAACTCGTAGCAGTTCCTCCAAGTTCGTAAGCCAATCCCTCGCCTCTCCAGAGTTCAGCTTCCCTTTAAACGCAAGGAAATGATGCTCATAAAATTCCCTAAAAGAGCAACCTTTGTTCCCACTTGAAGTCCCTCCTCCTCGTACATTGACCAAAGCCTCCACTAGAACACTTGCCACAGTTTCCAATGCTTTAGTGGCTTCCAGAACGTTCCCCGTCTTTTCATCGGGCTGACATGATAGAGATTGTTATCGCGTTGGCATTACTCAAGATTAGGCGTTAATTTTATTACCTTATTACCAGACATTTATATTTTGGGATGTAATGTTTTGTTGATCACACTTTGACCAGCACATTGGATGACCTATTTATATTATGATGTTTTAGCGTAACTCTTGTGGTTTTATGTGTTAATTTAGTTGTTGCTTTATATTCCTGTAGTTCAAAGTCTTCCGTTGTATTCTCTCATCTAGGAGAGATAATGATCACTGAGTCTTGTCCTGTGAGGAATATAGGCTGGAGATGAACTATGGAGTCAATTACGAGTTAATTGATTTCCACGGGACGTTACAATTGGTATCAGAGCCATATGCTCTTTTAGTTGAATAGTCCTTGTGTTCAAAGCCTAATTTCACAGTTTACTCCCTCTTTTAGTTCAATATTCTTTGTGTTTGGCCATTTGTTTCATGGAAGTTTGAACTTACGCTTGAGGAGAAGTTTTAAAGTCTTAATAAAATAATTAAATTCATCATATTCTATAGACTTAAACTTTTGGAATAACTCGTGATTTCACACACACTTGTACTATTATAGCACCAACATACTCTATAAATACATGTGATTGTAACACAAATAGAAAATATTCAATACAATAAGAAAGTAGACCTTTGGTCATTTCCAATTGTAAAATAAGGCCTCTAAGATCAAACCACTTTAGTCTTTTTTTTTCTTCCTTTTTTCTCTTTATTTTCCCTATTTTATATTTTAATATATTCCATTAAATTATGATATGATAGAGTCCGTGCATGACAATTAATTAAAGCTGAAAGGAATGGAGACACTTAAGGATTTGACAATGGTAGAAAATAAGTTTGGCAACTCTAGATTATTAGGATCATCTGCATGAAGGTCGGTTATTATTATTATTATTTTTATTTCATGAACTTCAAGATAATGGAAAGGTGGCTACCTTGCTGACAAAAATGATCCAGTACCCTTCGATACACTTAAGCACATATTTTAAGGTCCTATTTGAAAGGGCACATGTTTTCCTTTTTTCGTTAAAGGGTACTCGTTTACTTTTGAAAAGTATCTAATTGCTTAGATGTATTATTGTTATTTGAGAGGTTATAAAAGGGATAACAAAAGAAAAAAGAAATCTTCCATCTCGTTGGTTATCTCCATCTTGCTGAGGCCTAAGAGCAAGGGTTTTAAAGTGCTCAAAATACCCTTGAGAATAAAAAAATGGAAGAAAAAAAATTATATTTAGTCCTTCAATTTTTATCTAATTTGGATTTAGTCTTTGCGTTTTCAATTTCAAGAATAAAGCCCTTAAATTTTACATAAGTCTTAAATTAATCAATCTATCACTTTACCATCAAAGTTAACATTTTTCATCTACCACGTGTCTCTTGATATGTGAGGGTCTATGTTAACACCCAATATCAATGGCAGCGTCAAGGTTAACAATTTTTCTTCTAATGCTACAAATCCAAAAGATTAGGATAACGAACAAGATGGTTTTTGTTTTAAGAGTTGCGTCTTTTGTTTTTCTTTTTTCTTTTTTTTTTTTTTTTCATGAATGATTTGGCGCTTAATGGTATAGCATTAATATTAGGGGCTAATATGGACACCGACATGTCAATTGAGACATACTTGGCAGATGAAAAATGTTAACTTTGTCCGTAAAGTGATACAGGGACCAATTTAAAACTTGGGCAAAACCACAAGACTTTATTCTTGAAATTGAAAACCCAATGTCTAAATCCAAACTAGATGAAAACTTAAGGACTAAATATAAGTTTTGCCTAAAAAGTTGCATAAACAATCACAGGACCTTTAAAATGCTAATTTTTATGGCGAGTTTAATGCTTACACTACTTTAAAAGGTAGTCGTTTACTTATGTGAACTATCTATCAACTTTTACATGCATTTTTTGCAACAGAATCTTTGAGCAATTGATGAAGAAATATTTCATCACTCACAAGGTTGCCACTCCATATCAGCCACAAACGAGTGGACAAGTGGAAATTTCAAATCAAGAGATCAAACATATTTTGGAAAGACTTTGAATCCTACAAGGAAAGATTAGTCTCTACGATTGAATGATGCACAGTGGGCTTACCGTACAACATTTAAGACTTCGATTGGCATGTCTCCATATCGTCTTGTGTATGGCAAAGCATGTCACCTTTCAGTGGAGTTGGAGCATAGAGCATACTGGGCCATCAAGCAGCTGAATTTCAATCTTACAAAGGCTGGCTCACAAAGGAAGCTCCAACTCAATGAATTAGAGGAGTTGAGAAATGATGCATATGATTGTGCAAGGTTGTACAAGGCATGAATGAAGAAGGCTCACAACCAGAGCATTTTGAGACGATCTTTTGAACCTGGTTAGAAAGTCGTTCTCTACAATTCATGTTTGCATCTCTTCCCAAGCAAGCTCAAATCTCAATGGACAAGCCCATTTATTATTCGATCAGTTTTTCCTTATGGGGCCATTGAGATTGAGGATCCAAAGAATGACAACACTTTCAAGGTAAATGGACAAAGGCTGAAACCATCCTTGGAATTGAAGAGTTCGAAAATTGAGATGACACTATTGGAGGATCCTAGTTATTCGGAATGATTGTCGTCTACTGTGGAGAGTCTGGCTGAATACTGTAAACTTAGCGCTTGTGGGAGGCAACCCTCGTTCTTTTTATTCCTTGTCTTTTGATTTTGTTAGTTTGTTTTGTTTTTGTTTTTTGTGTGTTTTTCAGGACGAGTGTCTTACATTCAAGTTTGGGAGGGACGTTCTCTGACGTGATGCCCGACATGTGCCACCCATTCGGTATTGTATTTCTAGCCACATTGGGGACAATGTGTCATCTTAGTTTGGGGGTGGGAAAGACATTTCTGTCCATTTCTTGTTATTTTTGTGTCGTTGTTTGTGTTTGTGTTTTTTATTTATTTATTTATTTTTTAAATTTTAAAAAAAAAAATAAATTGTGCTATGTTATTGATTGAGCATGAGTTACACTGTAACTGCAGTTTGCATGTCATTGGTTTGTTTAACATCTTGAACACATCATCATCATTAGGAATCTAAGTCCTTTGACTCATTTTTGGATTAGAGAGACTTCACATGTTTGAGTTGATCATCACAAGCACATTAGCATAGAGTCTGTGAGGTATGAGATTTGAATTGATTAGGGTGTATCTTGAGATTTGTAGGATGATGTTGATAAAACCTTGGCTTGAAAATAGATTAAAAAAAAATAATAAGTTTGAGTTTTTTATTGAGTAATCGGACCTCTTGCCACACTAAGCATTGAGTGTTCGCGTAAAAAAATGTGGAATTCAATTTGATTGATTGTATGGCTAGTTTGGCTTCGTAGCCTTTTTTAATTGAGAAAGTAAGCCCTTAGGGATGTTTTCACATCTAGTGCCCTAAAACCATCTGGTTTGGGAGTCGCTGGCCCAACACTCGTTACATAAGTCAATTATAAAGCTTAAGGGAGCCGAACATTGCATAGCCTACACAAAAAAATAAATAAATAAATAATGCATATCTTAACTTAAGCCTTGGTTGTTTTCATCTGAGAGAATTCCTATGAATTTTAAAGTACACACAACTTTGCGAAAAATTAAAGCCTCATGATTGTAAGTTAGTCTCAATCTGCACTTATTCATGCATGTGTTGTCTCAATTTTCCATCTATGAGTGAATTTACTTTGGATGTCCTGATGATGTGATTGTGGTGTTCATTTTGTTAGGCATGCTCATGATGTAAGAACCATATGTTTGTGTGGAAGTCCATGTTTGTCAATAACATACTGCTTAAAAAAAATTGTTTGTGGGTATCATTGCTATTAAACTCTCACGAGACTTCACTTGTCCTCTAGGGATGCCTAGGACAGTGGACTTATGTTTCATGCTTTGATTTTGTTTTTCATTTTGTTTCGCTAAGGGAGTAGCAAAATGTAAGTTTGAGAGTATTTGATGAGTGTCAAATATTGCATATTTGGACCCCTTAAATTGCATTCGCTAAACCTTTAGCTTTTTTTTTTTCTAATGTTTTTATTAGTATTGGTGTCTTAGCTTTTTGCAGGTTGTTAAGAGAAAACTGGGGTTTGAAGGTGAAGATTGCAAAGAAGTTGTGAACAAGTGAGATTCTAGAAGATGGGATCGAGCGCACAGCACCATGCTTGAGCGCATCTACGCTCGAGCCTAGTAGGGAGACGCTCGAGCGCACTTTCGCATACACCCAAGCAAGCAGCGCCCATGCACTGCGCCACTGAAGCCTTGAAGAATTCCTGAGTATGCTTGAGCGCTCCTAGTGTGCGATCAAGTGCACTCAGGCTGACCTAGCAGCGCCGAAGCCCTAAGTTTTTAGTATTTATAGAATTCTTTTCTTTTGTAAACACATATTGGGAGGTGCAATTCAGTCGAGAATTTTGACTTTTGTCGCTTTTGAGCTCTGAATTCATCTCTCTTTGCAAGTTTGTTGATTTTTATGTTTTTGATTCAATTTAGGATGTTGTTTTTAGTCATGAGAGGCTAAAACCTTCAACTAAGGTTGAAAATAAAGCCTCGCCATTGATTGGCAAATTCATTCTCGTTGTTTTATTCATACAATTTCGATGTTTAATAAAGGTGTTGTTTTATTCCAATTCAATTAGTAGGTTAATCTCTTTTAATTGAATGCTTTATTATTATTTGTAACAATGTTGGATATTCGATGTGGTTCAGCCAACGGATACATCGAATCATTCGATTGAAATCAGATATCCATTGTGATTAGTAAATCAAATGGATACATTGGATGATTTGATTTCAATTGGGTATTCATTGTGATTTGTTAAACGGTTGGATTCGTTGAATGTTTTAATATATGTTTTTATGGATCATAAAACGATGCATAGAGCTTATTTGTTTGTCAGTAGTATGAGTCAAACACGAGAATGGATTGCTTTGATTTAGTTAGGTGAATTCTGAAAACCATAGTAATTTTATTCATTTGATTTACAATCATCTTTCATTTAGTTTACCTTTTTGCATGACAAAATCACACGAAATTCAAAACTAGGTTAAAATAGAGTTGATTTAGATAGAGATTAAATTTCATGACACAATTTCCTGTGCATTGACCTCGCACTTGCATAAACTGTACTGCACATGACTCATGCACTTGCGAGTATCATTTTAAAACTCACAACGAATATGATCTTTTGTTTTCTTGTTTCACTCTTTTTCTCTTTGAGAAAGTGTCTTTAAACATTTGGTGCTTAAAGCAAATAGAGGAATACTTGAATTTTTAGGTCCTAAGTTCAACTAACATATGGTCAATTTGATAGACACAACTAGCCAATCTTCCTCATATGGTTGCTGATGCGGTCTTTTTATGTCCAAAAATAATCAATAATTAAAAGAACTACTCGCAATAGAACGAATACTTGTAGGATAGAGGTATGTTGGGGGTGTCAAACCTCAAGGACTGCGGGGTGTTGTTATCAAGCTTTTCAAAATTAAATATAACTTAATTAAAAGGAGTTTGATTTGATTTTGTTTATAACTAAATTAAATGCATAAAAGTAAAGATAAATGTGATGAGAGATAAAATAGGGGGTTGATTTCACCACTAACCGCATAACAATTGTCAATCACAAATTAATGAGGAAAATTCATATTGTGCATTATATAGAGCTCGTCTCACTCGAGTAGCCAAGAAATTACCATTATTAAGAAATAAGTATAATCAATTTTTGGTTGGCACGGACCGGCCTCCTAACCGTTAAGATACGGTATGATCCGTCTTCTCTTGGTATGGATTATCTAATTCCTTAATAAGCTACACACACAATCAATGAATAAGCATAACTCATCTTCGGTTAGCACGAACTATCTATGTAAATTACACTAAACTAGGGTGCAGTACAATCCATCTTCCCTAGGCATGACCTATTAAATCCTATTGATCATTAAAACCGTTGTGTAACAATCATTCACATATTCACAAAAAATATGAAGGATTGAGTTCAATCAATATAAAAGATTTTCTAAGACAAGATAAGAAATTCATAGTGATTGAATATAAATATTAAGATCAATTCTTAAAGTTATACAACCATCATATATATAGAAAAGCCCAAATTAAAATACAATTAAGCCATTGTTTCTTGGGAATGGCTACATCAACACCCCATTACGAATTTATTGCTTATCGGGGTACTGGGATAGCCTTTAGCCATGATCTTCTCCTCTTCAACTTGTCAACCCTCCAAGAATATTATTATTTACGTCTAAAACTAAGTGATAAGTGCTAAAATATATATATTTTAGCCCCTTAATTTACATATTTTAGGCTCTTAGTTTTGTTATTATTTGATGTTTTGTTTCATTTTTGTGTTTTATGTCTTTTTCTAGGTTTTTGAAGAAAATGAAGCATTTCTGGAAATTTCAAGCTTAAAGGGCAATTTGGGAAAAAGCTGGAAGCTTTGGGCTTAAAGCACACTTTGAAAAGATCTAGAAGATTTGGTTAAGCCTAACCAATCATACTAGATGACCTATATGACAGGGTTAAGTTTAATTAAATCAAGGAAATGATTAATTCAGAATTTCTCTAATTTGAGTAAAAATCGGATTTGATTCAAATTTGGAGTCTACATATGTCTCAATATTTTGACCATAACTTTCGGCTCTAGTATTGGATTGAGGTGAAACCAATGGCATTGGAAAAATAATTCAAAATTATACAAATCATAGTGAAATAGGAGTTTCCTAATTCGAACGTTTTCTATGCCAAAATCGTCCCGCAATATAAGAATGTAAATCTGGACGAATCCTATTCCGATTTGTAGTTGGATTTATCCTAATTGAACTAGTATATAAACCTCCAAATTTCCTAAGATTACTAGGGCTTCTAGGTCTCTCCAAAGCTCTAAATAGACCCTCTATTCTTCATAATCAAGTGGGGAGAAGTAGACACAAGCTTTGGAAAAGAACTGAAGGCTAGATCAAGAGGAGTTTGGGTTTTTCTTCTCTTCCCCTTTTATTTTTGTTATGTAGTTAGTTATTTAATTGGGGTTAGTTTGAAACCCTGATCATATCTCTGTAAGATTACAATATTGGTGCGTCTGCTACAATTATCTTTTGGATGTTTTACATGATTAATTCAAGTTTGATCGAATTCTTCATATGCATGTGTGTTGGATTTGTGTTATTTAAGTCAATTTGGATGACTGAGTCCTGGGCTTAATAAAGTGATAAAAGAACCCCATCACAGGTTCTTGGATTAATCAACATGGGGAACCGGGAGTAGATACCATGCCTTAGGCTTCATTTGGTTGTCGATTTCCATAGATTTATGCTTTCTTAAAGAATAACTTAGTAGTTACCATGCTAAATCCTTCAAGAAAGAAAATAATTAGAGTAGATACCATGTCTAATTCATTGCTTAGGGAAATCAATAGCTTTAGGGATAGATACCATGCCCTTAGGTTGACAAACATTAGATATCTAGAGATAATTGGAATATTGGCATATTGTTAATCTTATTTGAGTATGGTTAGTGGTGGATTTCAAAACCCTAATCCTTTTTAGTTTTAGTATTTCTTTTATTTTATTTCTTTAGTTTAATTCAATTTGTGACAATTGTTTTAAACCCGTTAATTAAATAGAAAATTACATTCAAAGCATAATTTACCAATCCTCGTGAGAATGATCTCGTATTGGTTTGCTATACTATCGTTTTGATCTTGTGCACTTGCGTATAAAACGTAATGAATATTGTCTATTAATTTATGTGGGTATTTGGCACAACAAGTATTTTGCGGCATTGGCGAGGATTGTGTTAAAATTGTGTTTAGAATTTTTTTTTTTTTCCCTTTAGTTTAGTTTAATTCTTTTTAATTTCAATTTTGTTTATTTTATTTTCTCTGTTTTTGTTCATTTCTAATTTTTTTGATTTTATTTATTTTGTTTTCGCTGTTCTGTTTTTTTTTTTTATTTTTTTTTTTTTTATGTTTTTAGTCGTTTTTGTTTTCTGTCCACAACTCTAATATTTTATGCGGTAGTGCGATCAATCGTAGGTGGATAACGATTCAACGTATCACTGCCACACGGTAGTATTGATGCTGCTGTGAGTCTTTCATGAGTTAGTACTACGACAGTGCGCTGGAGCTCCCATTCCAGGGAGATCGAGGGCAGCTATGCGACCGAGTGCAAGTGCATTACGATCGAGCACACAGCCAAACAGGAGTACTGAAGCTGTTGTTATGTCGAGTCTGTTTTTGTTTTTTTTTTTTTTTTCTTTGTTTATGTAATCTATTTCTGATTTCTGTTTTATTTTTTTTTATTTTTTTTTATGTTCCTATTCTTTATTTATTTATTTATTTTTGTTGATTTCCATTTTTTGATTTATTTAATTTTTTTTCTAACCTTTTCTGTTTACTATTTTTGTGAGTCTGTTTCTGATATGCAGCAGTGCGATCAACCGCATGTCCTTTGCAAGCCAGCGCACCACTTCCAGTCAGCAGCAGTGAAGCTACTGTAGCCTCTATTCTACTGCTGTCCACAACAGTGCTATCGAGCGCATGTCCCCTGCAATCGAGCGCACCAAGCTACTCTATTTCTATTTTACGGCAGTGCAACTGAGCACCCAATCAGAGGAATCGAGTGTACCACTGCGATCGACCACATGTCCCCAGCAATCGAGCACACCTCCAGGTAGCAGTACTGAAGCTGCTGAAATTCTAAATCTGATTGGTTTCTTTTTCATTGAGGATTGTCAATCTCAAAATTTATCCATACGATGCTTGCTCTATGCACTTGAGTCCTCCATTAGGCCATGGTACATTATCTCTTTCCTGGTTTTATTTTCTTCATTGTTGTTCAAATTTTATTCTTTGATTTTTTTCCAACAATGTGTTGCACTTGACTGGTATTTGGTTGGAGTATATATTTGTTTTAGGGACAAGTGTTCTTGCAAAAGTTTGGAGATATGCTATGAGCCATACCTATTTCAACTAACATCTCACAGGGAATAGTAGCACTGAAGCTACTATCAACAGTCTGCCTGAAGACGGTAAACTTAGCGCTCTTAAGAGGCACCCCATTCCACGACAAGAGTTCATAGGTTGAACGAAATTACTCCAACCCAATTTGGAGGAAAACTTTGTCCCACTAAAAATATGTTTTTTTACCATTTTTCCCATTTTGTTTACTTGAAGGGGAAACTTTACTTTAGACCTCTAAGTTATCACGCGTTTTGAGAAAACCCCCAAAATTTAAACTCTTAATTTACACTCTTAAACTTTCAATTTCAATCAATTTATCTATTCCGCCAGATTTTATATGTTAAAAGTGGTAAAATGAAAGTTTATACCCTTGACTTTTTTCTAAAATTTCAAATTTACCCTTAAGTTCAAATAAAAAATAATAATAAAGTTATTAAAATAAAATAAAAAATTTGCCCACCCAGGTGGGTCACCTAATGAACTAGGCGAGTCTCCTAGTGACCCAGGCGAGTCTTGGCTAGAGACCCACTGTGGGTCAGCGGGTCTACAGACCCACGCAGAGTCACGGCCGCGACCCAACCTAGGTCTGTTGGGTCACAGCTAGCTATGGGTCAACAGACCCATGGTTCACGGCCACGACCCCAACCTGGTCATGGCCAGACCCACTCTGGGTCATGACCGCGACCTGTGTGGGTCGTGACCCATGTAGGTCATGGCCAGACCAACGAGTCACAAGGTGACCGTAAGATCCATTTTTTTCTCTTTCCTTTTTTTAAAAAAAAAAACGAAAATCAAATGGTAATTTGGTCCTTTTAGGCATTTTCGTTAGATGTTAACGGCTAAAACTGAGTAGGGTAAATTGATTGAAATTGAAAGGTCAACGATATAAATTGAGAGTTTTTAAATTTTGGAAAAGTCTTCTTAAAACGCGTGGCAGTTCATGAGTTTAAAGTAAAGTTTCCCATTACTTTAATCATTTAACATTTCAAGTTCTAAGCACTCCATAGCAAAGATAAAATTAACTTTCAAGTAATTTAGCCCTTTTAAAGGATTTTAATTCTTTGAATTTCCGAAAAAACAAACACGCCCGACTATTATCTTACTCTCTTTTCTTCAATGGATGTTAAAGAATATAATTCAAGATAATTCAAACGTTTACCGCAACAAATATGGTAGACAGCTTCCGTATGTAAATTAATTTTATAGAATTGCATTATCCAGGGTGGCCTATATATGTACAACCTCCTTACCTTTTGCAGTATGAAACTACTTTAGAAATACTACAACTCATATATATCTTCCTTTCCAGAGAACAAAACAAGAAGCATCTGGAGTGCCATTGAATCGATCATCCCGTCCATCTCCAAATAATGAACATAATGATGAGTGTCAAAACCATGCCTGCATATTTTATCCAATTATCAACACGGTGCCGCCTCTCAATCAGCCGCAATACAGAATTCGAAAGCCCCACTGTGTTAAGGACATCCAGTGCTTTTCGATGTGCTTTCTGAAAAATTTAATGAAAAAAAGAAGTAAAAAAAGTGTATATCAGAAAAAGTACTTACTAGCATCATTCATGTCATTGCATAAGCAATTTAGCCCTTGCTTTACTTCTACATATTTTAACTCAATCCATCTAACAGAAAAAATATAATACCACCGAAAAATGAATACAAAGAATAATTAAGAACCCCAATTCTCATGAAAATTATGCAGGGATGCCCAATTAGTGATTAAAATCTTAAATCATTATGGGATTATCAAAGAGAAAACCTATTGGGATCAAGATCTAATGTAAGTTTCAAATTCTAAATGTAAATGCACTTGCTATGAGAGTAATCATATGCACAATCATGAAGAACTGAGATTTTGAAGCTTCAGTTTCTCTTTTCGAAGGGGGAGGGGGATTAAAGAAAAAAAAAAAAAAAACAGAATTACTGGAAACACGTTCATCAGAATTGTTGATAAATATGAGAGTATTTTATTTAAAGAATTTAAATATTTTACCTAGAAAAAAAAAGAATCAATCACAACCACTGCCACCACCAAATCTCAAGGCTGCTGCAGCTGCAACTATCAGATCTATCGCCAGCAAACCACAAATAACTGAACAGAAAATTATTTTGTTGTCTATAATAACCCAATATGCCGAATTAGCCTATAACAACTATAGAGAGTTTATTGACAAGCTTTTAACAGAATTCAACGATAAAAGTTAATATGGACATTTTTTCTCTTAATTGCAATTTCACATTGCCATCCTCTCAAATGTTAGTTATGTATGAACTCTATGCAGAAATGAATGTGTGAGTGCAGAATGGTGAGCAGATGTGGGTATACTGGGGCTGAATTGCAGATACCTTTAAACGTTCCCTTGACCCCGACATTGCCAACAGGATGGCCTCTCCAGTTGAACTAGCTTCCTCCAACATCTGGGCGGAATTACGACATGATTGCATTGCTTGTGCTTCCTCATCAAATATCTTTAAAACATGTGACTCCCCATTCTACAAGTTCAGTTGCCAAACCAAAGGGATCTTTACTGCTAACTTACTGCATCTAAGAAAGAAAGAATTACATACAGATCTTCCAAGCAATTCTGCCCTCTCTTTGGATTCCGTCATCCTCTTCTGATTCCTCAAAGAATACCTATCCAAACTTCGTTTCAAGGATTCTGCCTCTTCTGCTAATTGTTCCACTTTTCCGCATGATAGAAAGACGATTCCGTCTCATCAAGATACTAATGGCGTGCTCTGTCGCATTGCTGCAAACTAGAAATACAGCAGCTTAGTACTGCTGTATGCCAATGGTGCGGTCAATTGCTAAGGACTTGCGCTTGATCGCGCTGCCGCATGGTAGCTCAAAGTTGTAAACAGAAACTAGAGAAAAATTAAAACCACAAAATAATAAAAACTAACAGAATTTAAAAACAAAAGGCAAAATAAAAATAAAAATAAACAAAAAACAAAAAATAAATAAAAATAAAATTAACACAAAACAAAAATAAAAGCAAAATTGGAATCAACAGCTTTAGTACTACTGTCTGGCTGTGCACTCAATCGTAGTGCACTTACACTTGATCGCAGAGCTGCGCTCGATCTCCCTGGAATGGGCGTTCAAGCATACTATTGTAAAACATAAACATATAGGGCTCATAGGCAGCAGTGCGCTCGATCCCACTACCGCAAATTAACTCAGATTTACGGACAGAAACAGAAACATAAAACAAACAAAATTAAAAACTAAAAAAAAAAAAAAAAATAGAGAAAAATAAATAAATAAATAAATAAAAGAAACTAAATTAAACTAAAGGAAAAACATTTCTAGACATAATTTAATACAATCCCCGGCAACGGCGCCAAAAACTTGTTGTGCCAAATACCCACCTAATTAATAAACAAATACTTGATACATTTTACTTGCAAGTGCACAAGATCAAACGATAGTATAACAGGCGAATACGAGATCATTCCCACGATGATTGGTAAATTATGCTTAGAAGTAATTTCCTATTTAATTAATAGAAAAAGCTCAATTGTCACGATTAAATTAAAATAAAGAAATAAAATAAAAGATAAACTAAAACTAAAAAGGATTACGGTTTTGATATCTACCACTAATCAGACTAATTAAGATAACAATATGTCAATGCGCTAATCATACTAGCATATTTAATGTTTGCCAACCTAAGGGCATAGGTGTATACTCTTTAAGCTATAGATTTTCCTAATAAATTATTGAACATCGTATATACTCTAATTCTTTTCTTTCTTAAAGGATTTAGCATGGGTGTATACTAAATTGTTCTTTAAGAAAGCATAAATCTGTGGAAATTGATAAACACATGAGGCCTAAGGCATGGGTGTATACTCCCAGTTCCCCATATTGATTAACCCAAGAACCCGTGAGAAAATTATTTTGTTACTTTATTAAGCCTAGGACTCAATCATCCAAATTAACTTAACTAACTAATCCATACCACATGCATATAATGGTCAGTTACACACATATGAGGAATACAAGAAAACATAAATTAATCAAGTTAAATACACAAAAATATAATTGTAGCAAAGGCGCCAATATTGAAATCCAAAAAAGACATGATTAGGGCTTCAATCTAGCCCCAATTAAAATACAAACTACATAACAAAATAAAATGTGGAAGAGAAGAAAAACCCAAACTCCTCTTGATCTAGCTTTCAGTTCCTTTCCAAAACTTGTGCCTTTTTCTCCACCATTTTCCTAGAAGCTAAGAGGTATATTTATAGGCCTAAAGAAATCCTAGAACCACTAGTACACCTCAAAAATTCGAAGGGTTTAGTCCTACTACAATTAGGACTAGGAAATCTCTATTTTGGAAGGAAAAAGGAGTCTGACCGCAAGTCTCTTTGCTCCAACGCACGAGTGCGCTCGATCATAGCCCGTGTGGGTTGGATCGCAGGCTTGCGATCAATCATATGTCTTCTTCGCTCGATCACAAATGCGATCGAGTCTTCTTCTTGTGTGCGAGAGCACAAGCCTGCGCTCACTCCTTGGCTTAGGCGCTCGAGCGCAGGTATCGTGCAACTGATTGCACTGTCGAGCGCAGGTATCGTGCAACTGATTGCACTGTCAAGAGCTTGGTCCGAAACCTCTAGCTTTCCCAATTTTGTCTCCTATGCTCGAACTTTCTAGAAGTGCTTCCTTTTTCTACCAAAAACCTATAAAACAAAGAAAATACAAAAAGGAAATAAAATTGCACAAACTAACAAAACTAAGGAATTAACAAATATAAATTAAGGGGCTAAACTACATATATTTTAGCACTTTTCACACCCCCAAACTTACATATTGCTAGTCCCTTAGCAATACTAAACTAAAAACAAAATGAAAAAACAGAAATAAAAAGATAAATCCATCTTTCGTGGGATGTATGATTGCATTTAGCATATGCAACTTCATGTTTATCCAAAAATTGAAGTATCCCTCAAAACCATGATTTTCATTTATGAGCAAGCTTAAAAAGATAAACTTCATATTCACAATGAATTGGAATTTTAAAGTCTAATCACTTACAAAAGGGGCAAAGGCATCACAATTTCAAACAGTGTCGGGTGAACTAGCACATAAATATGAAGCTTCCAATTATTTCAAATGTGCAATATCTCAATATTTCAAATCCTCATCAGAATGAACAACTATGGCATAACCTTTTTTTTTTCTTTTTCTTTTTGTTTTTCCTTTTTTTTTCTCTTTTTGGTCAAGCTGTGCAGTGTTTGGTTCCCTTAAGCTTTCTAATTGACCTATGTAATGAGTGTTAAATCAATGACTCCCAAACTAGATAGTTTTAGAGCATTAGGTGTGAAGACACCCCTAAGGACTTACTAACTCAAGTGAAAAAGGCTACGAAACCAAACTAACCATGACATTAACCAAATCAAAATTCTTCACCTTTTGACATGCACACTCATTGCTTAATGAGGCAAGAGGTCCAGTTACTTAGTGAAAAGTTTATCAATAATTATTATTATTATTTATTTTTTATTATTTTTATTATTTTTTATTTTTTTATTAAATTATGCCAAAGTATCCAACCAATAGGTCATCCAGTTTCACCTAAGACATCGAAACATACACATCAGACTCTCATATCATACCCCACAAATTATGTGCTAATGTGCATGTTGTGCCAGATCAGATCAAACAAGTGAATTCTCAAATGCCTAAAACAAGTAACCAAACTTAAAAATTCTATCATCAGATCATGTGTTCAAAATTTTAAACTCACCAATGAAATCAAATCACAATTTTTTAGATCAACCAAAATTTTAAGGCAAAACATGAACATGCAATATATATATATAAAGGGGGGGACAAAGTGTGTGTAAATGACTCTCATACCCCCAAACTTAAATTACATATTGTCTCCAATGCGTGTATAACATGGAAAGATTTTATCCGGGAGATGGGAAAACTGGCTGGAATGGTATGGTTCATAGCACAGCCCCAAACTTGAATGCAAACAGACTTGTCCCTGAAAAACAAAATACTTGTTAAGTGCCAAAATATTCATATTTTATCCCTTAAACTTATATGTGTTAATTCCTTGGTGTTGTTAGTTTATGCCATTTTATTCATTTTCTGTATTTACTGTGTCTTTGTAGGCCTTTGGAAGAAAAGGAAGAAAACTTGAAAATATTGAGCTTAAAGAGCAAATTTGGAAAAAGTTGAAGGCTCTGATAGTGTGATCAATCGTAGGAGACTTGCAATCGAGTGCACTACAGGCAAGAGAACCAGACGAGCGCAAGGCGAGCGCTCGTGCGCGCAAGCAACAGCCTCGATCGCACCTACGATCGAGCGCCTAACACATATGATCGATCGCAGTCCCACGATCGAGTGCACACGGGCTACGATCGATTGCACCCGTGCGCTGGAGAACAATGAGTTGAGCCCAAAATGCACTTTCCTTCCATATTAGGGTATTCCAAGTCCCACTTGTAATAGGATTAAACCCTACGAATTTTCTAGGTTTACTAGTGTAACAAGGACTTCTAAATGCCTATAAATAGACCTCTTAGCTTCTAGGAGTAGGTGTGGAGAAAGAGGCACAAGCTCTGGGAAGGAACTGAAGGCTAGATCAAGAGGAGTTTGGGTTTTTCTTCTCTTTCATCTTTTATTTTTGTTATGTAGTTTATATTTTAATTAGGGCTAGATTGAAGCCCTAGTCATGACTATTTATCATTTCAATATTGGCGCCTTTGCTACAATTATATTTTTGGTGTATTTAACTTGATTAATTCCTGTTTTCTTGTATTCCTCATATGTGTTTGCCTAATCAACATATGCATGTGGTATGGACTAGTTAATTACATCAATTTGGATGACCGAGTTCTGGGTTTAAAAAGAGTAACAAAAGAAATTCACACCAGGTTCTTGGGTTAATCTACATGGAAAACTGTGAGTATACACCTATGCCCTAGGTTTCGTGTGTTTGTCGATTTCTATAGATTTATGCTTTCTTAAAGACCAACTTAGTATACACCCATGTTAAATTCCTTAAGAAAGAAAAGAGTTACAGTATACACCCATGCTAAAGTCTGTTTGTTTTATATTTCTATTTTTAAAGTCTGTTAGTTTTTTTTTTTTTTTTGTGGTTTTAATTTTTCACTGTTTTTTGTCTACAACTTTGAGCTACCATGTGGCAATGCGATTGAGTGCATCTCCATCCAGCAGTACTGAAGCTGCTGTACAATCTGGCTGAAGATGTTAAACTTAGCACTCATGGGAGGCACCCCATAGTTTATCCTATTATTTTTCTATTTGATTTTCAATTTTTGTCTTTAGTTTTGTTTTTGTTTCCTTTTTATTTGTTTTAGTGTTTTATTCTGCAGGGACTAGTGTGCTTCAGTTCAAGTTTGGGGGTGTGCTGTGAGCCATGCTCTTCCAGACAATTTCATCCATATCCCGGGTAAATTCTTTCCATGTTATAGACACATTGGGGACAATGTGTAATTTAAGTTTGGGGGTATGGGAGACACTTTACACACACTTTGTCCCAGTTTCATTTTTATTTATTTTTTGTTGTTCATTTTTATTTATTTTTTGTTGTCCTAATTTTATTTTATTTTTATTTTGTTGTTTGTGAAAAGAAATATATATATATATACACGCATAATCATGTTTGTCTTAAAGTGTTGGTTGATCTTAAAAATTGTGATTTGATTTCATTGGTAAGCTAAAAATTTTGAACACATAATCTGATAATTGAGTTTTTCAGTATGGTTACTTGCTTAGGACAGTTGAGAATTCACATGTTTGATATGATTTTACACAAGCACATTAGCACATAATTTGTGGGGTATGACATGAAGTCTGATGTGTGTGTTTCTATGTCATTGGTGAAACTGGATGATTTACTAGATGGATACTTTGGCATATATATATATTTATGTGTGTGTGTGTGTGTGTGTGTGTGTGTGTGTGTGATAAAAAGAAAAAAGAAAAAAAATATATGATCATTGATAAGCTTTTCACTAAGTAACTGGGCATCTTGCCTCAAAGCATTGAGTGTTCACGTCAAAAGGTGAAAAATTTTGATTTGGTTAATGTCATGGTTAGTTTGGTTTCGTAGCCTTTTTGACTCGAGTTAGTAAGTCCTAAGGGTGTCTCTACACCTAATGCCCTAAAATCATCTGGTTTGGGAGTCATTGACTTAACACTCAATACATGGGTCAATTAGAAAGCTTAAGGGAACCAAACATTGCACAACCTGACCAAAAAAAAAAAAAAATGCCATTGTTATTCATTCTAATAGGGATATTGGTGAACTTTGAGATATTGAGACATTGTACATTGAAAATAATTGAAAGCTTCATATTTATGTGCTAGTTCACTTTACACTGTTTCAAATTTGTGATGTCTTAGCATGTCTTTTGTAAGTGATTAAATTTTAAAATTCGAATTCATTGTGAAGATGGAGTTTATCTTTTTAAGCTCGCTAATGAATGAGAATCATGGTTTTGAGTGATACCTTAATTTTTGGATAAACATAAACTCTTGCATGATGTTTGTGGGTAACATTCCTGGAAAACTGTTGTGCTAAATACTACCTAAATTAATAGATAATATTTAGTACGTTTAAACTCGCAAGTGCACAAGATTAAAACAATAGTATAGTGCAGCAAATACGAGGTCGATCCCACGAGGATTGTGATTTTATTTAGAATTGGGAAAAATATTAATTTGTCACTAAATTAATATTGTGAAAAAGAAATAAAAAGATATAAAGATAAATGAAAAACTAAAGGTAGGGCTTTGATATCCACCACTAATCATACTTAGAGAATATAACAATATGCCAATGCTTTGATCATGTTATGCATATCTAATGTTTGTCAACTTAAGGGCATGAAATATACTCCTTAAGCCATAGATTTTCCTAAGCAACGAGTTAGGCATGGCGTATACTCTAACTCTTTTCTTTCCTAAGGGATTTAGCATGGTGTATACTAAGTTGTTCCTTAGGAAAGCATATACTCTATGGAAATCGACAAACACATGAGGCCTAGGGCATGTGCGTATACTCCC
Source organism: Corylus avellana (assembly GCF_901000735.1). Lineage (NCBI taxonomy): Eukaryota > Viridiplantae > Streptophyta > Magnoliopsida > Fagales > Betulaceae > Corylus > Corylus avellana. Next base: position 13,995,328 of record NC_081549.1, read on the forward strand.
GGTTCCCCATGTTGATTAACCCAAGAACCGCGGTGTGGATTCTTTTGTTACTTTTATTAAACCCAGGACTCGGCCGTTCAAATTAATTTAACTAACTAGTCCATACCACATGCATATGTTGATCAGTCACACACATATGAGGAATTCATGCAAGTAGGTATAAATCAAGTTAAATAGCACAACAAGATCATTACAAAGGCACCAATATTGAAATATTAACTAAACATAACTAGGGTTTCAATCTAGCCCTCCTTAAGAGTTAGTTAGACACAGTTAAAATAAAACTAAAAAGAAAAGCTAAAGAAAGAACCGAAAACCGCTCCTAGAAGTAGCCTCCAATCCTCTCCCCAAAATTGTCTCCTTTAAAATTGTCCTAAATTGTCTCTTGAATTGTGAGGCTTAGAGGTCTACTTATAGGGCTTAGGAGAGTCCTATAAGCCCTAGTAATCCTAGGAATTTCGGAGATTTAAGTCCAAGTCCAATTAGAATAAAGAAAACCTAAGTCCAAATCAGAATAGGATTCGCCCAAAATTGGAGTCTTAACTTTCGGCGTGATTTTGGCCTTTCGACACTCCGAATTGGGAAAATACTATTTCATAGTGATTTGTATAATTTTTAGTTAGCTTTCCAATGCCGCTTGAGTCACCTCAATCGGATATAGGAGCTGAAAGTTATAATCCAAATACCGACAGGTATGCAGAATCCAATTTTGCCTCCAATCCGATTTTGACTATTATTTGAGAAATTCCTATTTACTCCGTTCCTTTATTGGATTAAACTTAACCATGATTGGCTAAGCTTAACCATATCTTCTAGGTCTTCCCAATTTGCCCTTTAAACTTGGAATTTTTCCAGAAACACTTTCTTTTCTTCCAAAAAACTATAAAATAAAGAAAATACAAAAATGAAGTAAAATGGCATAAATTAACCAAACTAAAGGATTAAAACATGTAAGTTTAAGGGCTAAAATTATGAATATTTTGGCACTTAACAAAAACCCTCACGAGACTTCACTCGTCCTCTAGGGAATTCCTAGGGGTTTAAAAGGTTTGTTGTATATGTTAAATGCAATCGTACATCCCACGAAAAATGGATTTATCTTTTTGTTTTCTGTTTTTCCATTTAGTTTTTAGTATTATATTGCTAAGGGACTAGCAATATGTAAGTTTGTGGGTGTATTAAGTGTCAAAATATTCATATTTTAGCCCTTAAACTTATGTGTTAATTCCTTAGTATTGTTAGTTTATGCCATTTTATTCCCTTTCTGTATTTTCTGTGTCTTTGTAGACCTTTTGATGAAAATGAAGAAAACCTGGAAATGTTGAGCTTAAAGAGCAAATTTGGGAAAATTTGAAGGCTCTGGTAGTGCGATCGATCGCAGGTCTCCTGCGATCGAGCGCATTACAAGTAAGAGAACCAGACGAGCGCAAGGCATGCACTCGTCTGCAAAAGCAACAACCTTGATCGCACCTACGATCGAGCGCCTAATACATACGATTGATCGTAGTCCTGTGATCGAGAGCACACGGGTTGCGATTGATTGCACCCATACGCTAGAGAACAATGAGCTGCGGCCAGAATGTCCTTTCCTTCCATATTAGGGTGTTCCAAGTCCCACTTGTAATAGGATTAAACCCTACGAATTTTCTAGGTTTACTAGTGTAACAAGGACTTCTAAAGGCCTATAAATAGACCTCTTAGCTTCTAGGAATAGGTGTGGAGAAAGAGGCACAAGCTCTAGAAAGGAACTGAAGGCTAGATCAAGAGAAGTTTGGGTTTTTCTTCTCTTCCACCTTTTTATTTTTGTTATGTAGTTTAAATTTTAATTAAGGCTAGATTGAAGCCCTAGTCATGACTATTTATGATTTCAATATTAGGGCCTTTGCTACAATTATATTTTTGTGTATTTAATTTGATTAATTCCTGTTTTCTTGTATTCCTCATGTGTGTTTGCCTGATCAACATATGCATGTGGTATGGACTAGTTAATTAAATCAATTTGGACGACCAAGTTCTATTTTTAATAAGAGTAACAAAAGAAATCCACACTGGGTTCTTGGGTTAATCAATATGGAAAACCAGGCGTATACACCAACGCCCTAGGTTCCATGTGTTTGTCGATTTCCATAGATTTATGCTTTCTTAAATAACAACTTAGTATACACTCAAGCTAAATCCTTTAAGAAAGAAAAGAGGTAGAGCATACACCCATGTCTAACTCGTTGCTTAGGGAAATCTATAACTTAAGGAGTATACACCCATGCCCTTAGGTTGGTAAACATTAAATATACAAGTATGATTGGCATATTGGCATATTGTTATCTTAATTAGTCTAATTAGTCGTGGATATCAAAACCCTAATCCTTTTTAGTTTTAGTTTATCCTTTATTTTATTTCTTTATTTTAAATTCAATCGTGACAATTGAATTTTATCTGTTTGATTAAATAGGAAATTACTTCTACACATAATTTACCAATCTTCGTGGGAATGATCTCGTATTTGCCTGCTATACTATCGTTTGATCTTGTGCACTTGCGAGTAAAATGTACCAAGTATTTGCCTATTAATTTAGGTGGGTATTTGGCACAACAATACTAAATAAAAATGGAAAACAAGAAGAAAAAAAATTAAACAACATAAACAAAATGAAAGTAAAAAAAACAAACAAAAAAAATGTTGTGGGGTACCTTCCATGAGTGTTAAGTTTAATGTCTACAGCCAAACTACAGTGCAGAAGATGTTGCCCCTGAAGCAGGTGGCAATCGTGCTAGTAAGGACTGCATCAATTCTTCTTGTTTTGCTAATCTTTGGTCTGCTAGGAACTTATCCTCCCGAGCCTCCCCTCTTTGATCGGCCAGCTCATACCGCAGGAATGTGAACTCATCACAAATGTATTGATATTGTGAAATGCCCATGGTGATGTTCTCCTCCTCCTCCTCTGCTTGCTCAGCTGCAGGCTCATCCATGTCCATAGGTTCTTCCTCACCCTTCTCTGCTTCGGCTACTGGTGTTCGAGGTACCCGTGGTATATGGGAGTCACTTTGTTCCCACTGAATTCTGCCAAATTGCTGGTGCTCAGTAACATGTCCATCCGCTGAAGTGCCCTTGATGCCCTTTTTCCAAAGTATATGAGTGAGTAAAAATGTAGAAAGGGGCTAAAATACATATATTTTAGCACTTATCAGTGGAGTATTTGGATTAATCATTTGAATGCCTTCAAGTAATTAGTGGCCTCAAGTTTTTGAGAATTATGGGAGTAGTTAATGTGTCACAGAAATCAAGGGGTGAATCCATGGCCATCATCGAATTCGGATAAAATACTGAAATCTACTCGGACTAAGGTGCATAGCTTGAGAGGCTTGGTACAGTGGCAACCTCAGAATACGAGGTTACCAACGTAAGAAATAGTTAAAGTTTCAGGGCTAGGGTATTTTGGTACTTTCAATCACAAGTGGGGATTCTCAAAGATTCAAGGTTTAGTTTAACAAATGGACATGACTCATTTGACAAAATTGGGCCATAAGGATGAAAATGCCCATTTTGGGAGGAAGGGCATTTTGGTCATTTCATGGGCTTGGACAAAACGTTAAACCCAAACAGTTAGGTTTTCAATCAAAGGGTCTAATGGGTAGGCGAAAATACCCAATTTTTAAGGACAAGGGGTATTTTGGAAATTTCTGGATTCGGATGAACATTTCTGAACCCAATCGGTCAAAACTATAGATCGGGTTTCTCACTATCGATCTTAGGCTTTAATTGTTTCATAGGGCCCAATCGAGGTTAGAAAATCAACAAAAGTCGAATTTAGGCATAAACCCCTAAATTCAAAGATTAGGGTTTGGTTATAGCGAAATCGATCCAGATCTGTCAAAGAGGTGAGTGGATCTGGCTCCTAGGTCATCATAGGTGTATTTAGGTCACAACCCATGCATCAATTGCATTGTGGAGTCAAGTAATCATATGGATTTCGGATTTTAGGGCAAAAACCCCCCAAATTCAAATGGTTAATGTTTTAAACGAAAATGATTCAAAAATGCAATCATAACTATCCTATTACAAGATCCTAGTTCACAACCAACCAGCTAGATGTCGAGAAATACAATAAATTCGAAGATTTAAATCAAAACCCTAAAGTTTTGAAAATTTGAAAAATCTTCATACCTCATTTTACACCATGAAGAGGGGTGAAAATCTTCAAATCCTTGGGAGACTTGGTTGAAAATAGGTTTGAGGGTGTTTGGTTTGTGAGGAAATGGAGAAAAATCAAAATGAATAGGGTTTAGAGTACGTTCGGCCATTTCTAAAGAGGAGGCCCTGGGTTTCAGAGTGTACATCCGATCACGGGGGCATAAGTCCACTTAGAAGATTTTTTTTTTTAAAAAAAAAAAAAAACACACACACACACACAAAGAGAAAAAGGGCTAAGTAGGTTTCGATGTGCAAATTGATTTCACAAAACTCGAGGTATGAGTGAAAATTCCTTTGCTTCAAAATTCATTTGGAGATACCTAAGTACAAAATGTACTACGACACGAAAGCTAGTTACCCAGTGTACTATCTATGAAAATACTACCCCAAGGCCTAGCACTCCCTGGTCGATTCTGCTTCTGGGTCTTCTTCGTCCTTAACTAGTGCCTCATAATCCTTATCGATACTAGAGAGGAAAGCGGTTCTCTGTCAGTCGGGTCCTTCTGGCAAAGCTCCCGCATTCAGTAGTCGAATCTCTTCCTGCTCCATCTGGGCATACTTGTCCGCAATCTAAGTTAGTTAAATGTGTAGTTCTCACCTCTTCTCTGTGCTAAGGCAGGGGTTCAACCTCCCGGGAATAGGTGGAAAATCTCGTACTACTGAGATGCAGCGACGCTTCCACTTCACAGTTGCTTGGTACTTCTTGGAATCAACTAGTACATTCTCTTCTTGGGTCGATTTGGCAGGGGTTTCAATCTCTGAAAGGGTAAGGCCAAAACCCTACGCTTACCAAGGTGAGGCTTGTATCCAGGCGCACAAGGTCTGAACTCAATTGGCCATTCTCGAACAGTCAACACCCATCATGCAATTGAGTGTGAAGCAGGATTAAGTGCCTGTAATGCGGAATAGGCGATCCTGTTCAACTCCAAACTAAACAATCAAGAAGGTCGTTACCATAGCCTATACCATCAAACAGACAACAAACACTGAAACTAAATCTATCATATGCTCTTGTCTTTAAGATTTAAACCTAGGGTATTGCAGCCTATTCTCAGATTGTGAGCTCCGGTCAGCAAGACCGTATGCTCTGATACCATACTGTAACACCCCCACAATTAGCCTTGGCAAACCTGGCAGAGTTACTGGCAATTACCCCAATTAAACCAACTTGTGGCTAAATGAGGAATCGCCCATCTAAGCATTATCAGAATTAATGCACAGGAAGGTAATATAAATCTGATAAAACTATTAAATCATTAAATGGACAAGCCTATTCCTTTAAATTAAGACATGGAGCAACTAACAAACCTGATAACCATTAAAGCAAAGTCTGTTGAGGCAGTCGTGCCACCTTTGGGATTCTAGCAATAGCTAGAAAGGTAATAACAGCGTAACTCTAAAGACTTAGTAAGAAAACCTTACAATTAGGCATGATATGAGTCCAGGTAAGCATAAATAAACGTGTAGTTTTAGTAAACATTCAAAAGGAGGTGTTGTCTTCGTTAATACACCATAAAATAGTATTTTAGTTTTTAGAGTGTAATGTACTACTAATAAGTGCCAAATATTCCATATTTGGACCCTTTTATTTACATGAGTTAATCCTTTAGTTGTGTCATTATTCAATGTTTTGTGTTAGTTTTGGGTTTTTACTATTTTGTAGGTCATTGAAGAAAAACTACAGCTTTAAAGGAAAAAATGCAAAGTTTGGAAGAAAGCATACTTTGAGAAGACCTAGATGATGTGGTTAAATTTAACCAAATCCAAGAAAAAGGTTAAATCGGATTAAAGATCAAATTGGATTAAAGTTCAAATTTGATAAAATTTCGGATTTGATTCAAATTTAGATTCTGCACGTCTTAGTATTTTGATCATAACTTTCTATTCAAATATCAAATTGAAGTGACTCAAGCAGCATTAGAAAGCTAACTCAAAATAATACAATTCGTTGTGAAATAGAATTTTCCTAATTCGGAAGGTTACTATGCCAAAATCGCCCCGCAATTAAAGGATACAAATTTGGACGAATCTTATTCCGATTTCAGACTTCTATTTTGACTGGGAGACAGACCTCCAAATTATCTAGGTCTAATATGGCTTTTAGAACTTTCCTAAGCCTATAAATAGACCTCTTTGCATTAAAGAAAAGATATAGAATTCCAGAGAGCAAAATTCTACAGTTTTTCTCTTTTTAGTTTAGGTTTCCTTTAGATTTAGGTTTTATTTTTATGTGGAGCTAAATTCCCAACTAAGGTTGGGGATGAAGCCTCACCAATAAAGAGCATCAATACTTTTATGCAAGTCTTTATTTATCTAATTTTATTGGATTTAATATTTCAATTGTTTTAAAAAATAAAAATAAATAAATAAATATTAAAAATATAACGGCGCCACAAAATTCTATAGTTTTTCGCTTTTTAGTTTAGGTTTTCTTTAGATTTAGTTTTTATTTTTATGTGGAGCTAAATTCCCATGGATGAATCCTCACCGATGAAGAACATCAATACTTTCATGTAAGTATTTATTTATCTAATTTTATTGGGTTTAATATTTCAATTGTTTTACTTCTTTTCAATGTGTGGAGTGATTCTTGGATATCTTTTGTGATTCAAGGATACAGTTGATGATTTAAGATAATTTCACATAATTCAAATATTAAACTCAATAAAATCAGATAAATAAAGACTTACATGAAAGTGTTGATGTTCTTCATTGGTGAGGCTTCATCCCCAACCTTATTTGGGAATTTAGCCCCACATAAAAATAAAACCTATATCTAAAGAAAACCTAAACTAAAAAGAGAAAAACTGTAGAATTTTGCTCTCTAAAATTCTATATCTTTTCTTTAATGCAAAGTGGTCTATTTATAGGCTTAGGAAAGTCCTAAAAGCCCTATTAAACCTAGATAATTCAGAGGTTTGCCTCTCAGTCAAAATAGAAGTCTTAAATCGGAATAAGATTCGTCCTGATTTGTGTCTTTTAATTGTTGGGCGATTTTGGCATAGTAACCGTCCGAATTATGAAAATCCTATTCCACAACAAATTGTAGTATTTTGAGTTATCTTTCTAATGCCACTTGAATCACTTCAATCCAATATTTTAACGGAAAGTTATGGTCGAAATACTGAGACATGTGCAAAATCTAAATTTGAATCCAATCCGAAATTTTATCCAATTGAACTTTAATCCAATCTGATCTTCTCAAAGTATGCTTTCTTCCAAACTTTGCATTTTTTCCTTTAAATTTGTAGTTTTTCTTCAATGACTTACAAAATAGTAAAAACACAAAACTAATACAAAACATTAAATAACGACACAACTAAAGGATTAACTAATGTAAATAAAGGACTCCAAATATGGAATATTTGGCACTTATCAACTTCCAACGGCATTCGTCTAAGCATTTTAATCCAGAAGAATAATGCTTTTATAGGTCATAACTCTCATGTATGGTCTACCCGAGGTATTACCGCTTCTCAGAGCATTGTCCCGAGGGACTTGTAATTAGGGTTGGCAAAACAGGTATCTGGCAAATTACCCATTGATCCTATGCATGTAACTATTCTTTATGACGCCTAGAAGAAACTTATTATAAAAATACATGCATAGGATAAACGGGTTGTAAATGGGTCATGTCAGGTACCTATTTTGTATGCCTTACCTGTGACACAATGTCGGAGCCCCAGCCATTGTACGCTACCGTACATAATATTAGCGGCACAGTCGAGTCTGACCTCAGGTGGCCCACACTGCTAATGATGTTCATCCTATAGTGACCGCCCATTAAGGCTGCGCTGGCCATGAAACAACCATTGGAACCAAGGCCCATATAACATTCACATTGGACCATATAAGTCTATACAGTAAGCCCATGGCCATTATATCGCACGTACCAGTGTGCCATGTCATATGATGCATTTTATTAATCAGTTTATAATGTTGTTACCATGTAAATACGAAATGTAAACATGCTCATATCATAGTCGTGGTCAGTCAACTGACATATCCCATGTTTTTAAGGAAAAATGTTCGTAAGTGTTTACTTACCTCGCACACTCGCTTGAATCCTCCAACATTGCTAAATCCTGCCATAATTGAATATAACACACCATTATACATAGTACTAGAGGACCCTTACAAGTAAGATACTAGGTTAACCTAATGTAAAGGGTTGCTAGGGCCTAAGTTGCACAAATGGGGCTAAGGCGGATGTTTGACCTCTTGACCGTACGTCCGGGCTCGATAGCGTATGTCCGGTCAGTGAGTAGCATTTCGGCCAAAAGCTCCTCAAGGAGTTTTATGGTTTCTATAATGCATATAGGCTATCATATCTCCTCCTAGGCTATTAAATAAACACATGCATCGTAAGAAAACTCACATCATGCAATACAAGGAATCAAAGAAACTTTTAAAACTCTTTTAGAAACATTTCTTGGTTTTGTAAGGAAATGAATGCAAGAGCTTAACACAGTGCCTTTGAAACTAATTACATAGCAAGAACAACATTAAAAACATAGAAATGGGCAAGGGTTACCTTGGAAAAATAGCAAGATGTAATACCCCGATATAAAAAATAGTTTTTCTTAGTAAAAGATTTTCTACAAGGAATGGTTAAATGATTTATGAATGACCCGGTTTTATAACACAGAACCTAAGCCCATGTTTATAACCTAAAACTCCATAGGCGTTTTGAAGCACAAACCCAAGCTTAACCCTTTCTAACCGAAGGTGCACTACGGTTACCAGACGTATGCTACTGTTTTTAGTAGAGGACGTACGCAGGGGGACCACCATACATACGCCTATAAAAAGTACAAGATCGTACGCCTGGGAACCACCACACGTACGCTACTTTTTGGAAAACCACTAGATAATACCTATATGTATGATACACTCTTTGGACTGTTGAGTAAATAGTACCGGACGTACGCCCCAATAGTACAGGACGCCCGCTACTTTTCAGAGTAGTTGGCAGCATCCTTAGCTTTTCTGGCCTATAAATACCCAACCTCTCATTGCCCTTCAAACATATTTCTCGCCTCCAGGCCCTCTCAAACCCCTTGAGTGAATATCTTTGTGAGCTTTGTGACTTGAGAAGGAAGAAAGCATTTGTGTGCATTCTTGCCAATTTCCAAGATAACCCCTTGCCCATTATACGCTTTCTCTATTGTTTTTATTGCTTTCTTAACTTGTGTGAGTTTCAAAAGATGTTATGTTAAGCTTTTACTCTTTTCCTTACAAAACAAGATATGTTCTTCAAATAGTTTCGAAAGCTTCTGTGATTCCTTGTATTCCATGATGTTATGTTTTCCTGCGTTGAATGTGTTCATCCCTTAGCCTAGAAGGAGATATAATAGCCTATAGATTTTATAGAAGCCTTAAAACACAGTTTGGAGCTTTAGATGGATGACCTAACTCACTGACCAAACGTACGCCCCTGAGCCCAGATGTACAGTCAGAAAGCCAGGCACCGGCCCTTAAGCCCCACTCGTGTGTATTTTAGAGTCTAGCAATCCGTTTGTTAGATAAGGTTTAGTATTTTACCCGTAAGGGTCCTCTAGAACTGTGCATAACGACGTGTCATGTTGTGTTATAGCAGGATTTAGCAATGTCGGAGGATTCAAGTGAGCGTACGAGGTAAGTAAACACTTACAAACTCTTTCCTTAAAACGTGGGATCTGTCAGTTGACTGACCACGAGTATGATATGAGCATGTCTACTTTTCATAATAACTTGGTAGCTGCTTTATCAACTAATTAATAAGATGCATCGTATGACATTACACCGGTACGTGCGGTATAATCGCCATGGGCTTACTATATAGACTTCATTTTATGGTCAAATGTGTGTTGTTATATGGGCCTTGGATCTAATGATTGTTTCGTGGCCGACGTAGCCTTAACGGGCAATCACTACAAGACATCAATAGCGGTGTGGGCCACCCGAGGTCGGACTCGGTCATGCCATTAGTGTTATGTACGATAGCGTACAATGGCTGGGGCACCAGCATTGTATTACAAGTCGTTCGGGACAGTGCCAACCTTACTGAGAAGGTCTAATATCTCGAGTAGACTATACATGAGAGTTATGACCTACAAAAGCATTATTATTCTTGCATTAAAATACTTAGGCGATTTTCGCCGGTAGTACACCACACTTTTGAAAACCAAAATGCTATTTTCTGGTGTATTAACGAAGACAACACCTCATTTCGAATGTTTACTAAACTGCACGTTTATTTATGCTTAACTGGTCTCATATCTTAACTAATTGTGAGGTTTACTTACTATGTTGTTAGACTTATGCTGTTATTACCCCTTTTAGGATGTTTGTCAGTAGAACCCAGGAGTGGCCCGGCTGCCACTACGGACCTTGCTTAGAACCTGCTTGCGGTTAATAGGTTTGTGTATTATTGTTATTAGTTGCTTCATGTCTTAATCTTCAAGAATATGCTTGTCCATTTTATGATTAGATAGTTTTCTCAGATTTATATCGCCTTCCTATGCATTAACTCTGATAATGCTTAGAGGGGCGATTCCTTATTTAGCCACAAGTTGGCTTAACTGGGTAATTGCTAGTAACCCTGCCAGGTCAACCAAGGCTAATTTTGGGGGCGTTATAGTATGGTATCAAAGCCTACAATCTTGTCGACCAGCATTGCTAATCTGAGAATAGGATGTAATACCTTAGGGATGATATTAAAGAATGGAGCATAGGATTGACCCAGAATCTTTAATTGTTTGATTGATGGTGCGGGCTATAGTAACAACCTTCTTGATTGCTTAGTTTGGAGTTGAACGGGATTTCCTGTTCCACGTTACAGGCACTTGATCCTGCTTCACACTAAGATACACGATGGGTGTCGACATTGGGCGACTGTTCGAGAATGGCCAGCAAAGTTGGGCCTTATGCACCTGGATACAAGCCTCGCCATACCAAGCGCAAGGTTTCCACTCAACTCTTTCGAAGGCCGAAGTCTCCATCACGGAAGAAGGTTCAAGAGAAAGGAGCCCGGGCCGCTTTCAAGGATAGCCCAGCTATAGCAAAATGGGAACGACGCATGGTGTCGGCTGTACGAGATTTCCCACCTATTCCCAGAAGATACAACCCCTACCTTAGCACGGAGAAGAAAGTGGAAATGCATTTACTACTGACTGAGATTACTTACGAGTACACACAGATGAATCTAGAGGAGATCCGATTATTGAAGGCAGGAGCACTGCCCAAAGGGTCTGACCAACAGAAAGACACTTTCCTTGCTAGCATTGATAAGGATTACGAGGCACTAATCAAGGATGAAGAAGACCCGTTAGAAGAATCAGGCGAAGAGTGCTAGATCCAGGAGTCGAGTAGTTTTTGATCGAGTAGGGCACTAGGTAGCTGGATTTGTGAAATCAGTTTGCACACCAAAACCTACTTAGCCCATTTGTCTATCTAAAAAAAAAAAAATTGCTGTACGTATGCTCCCGTGACCGAACGTACGCCCAGAAACCCCAATTCTTTAGTTCCTTTTCATTTAAAACGGTCGAACATACCCTAAACCCTATGCATTTCAATTTTCTCTTATTTTCTCTCAAACCAAACACTCCCAACCTCATTTTCAGCCAAATCTTCGAAGGATTTCAAAGTTTTCTACCCTTTTACAAAAGATTAAAACAAAGTATGAAGATTTCCACGCTCTTTTTCAAATTTTCGCAACTTTAGGGTTTTGAACTAGATTTTCAATTTTCTTACAATTCTTGCATTTAGCTAGCTGGTTCTGAACTAGGGTCATGATATAGGGTAGTTGTGCTTGCATTTGTGCATCTTTTTCCCTTAAAATCTTACCCATTCGGATTTGGGGGTTTTTGCCCTAAATCCGAAATCCTTGTGGTTTCTCAACCTCACCATGCAATGGATGCATGGGTTGTAACCCAAACCCCTCTATGATGACTTACGAACAAGACCCACTCACTCATTTGATCCATTTTGATCAACCCAAACCCTAACGTTGAATTTATGGATTTTTTCCTAAATCCAAATTTGATTGATTTTGTGACCTCCATTGGGTCTTATGGACCAATTGAAACCTAAAACCTATAGTTGGGGACCCGATCTACCTTTTTGACTAATTGGATTCGGAAGTTTTCACCCAAATCCAAAATTACCAAAATAACCCTACCATTGAAATTGGATATTTTCGCCTAGCTTGGAGATGACCCATTTCTGTTGAACGATTGAGCCTACCCATTGGACCCTTTTGATTTAAAAACCTAACTATCTGGGTTTAGTGTTTTGTCCAAACCCATGAAATGACCAAAATACACTTCCTTCTTAAAATGAGCATTTTGTCCTAATGACCCAATTTTGTCAACAAGTCAGGTTCACTTCTTAAATTGAGCATGGAATTTAATGGCCCACATTTGTACGCCTAGCTATTTTCAATCTCATCCATTTTCGGTAGTAGCCTTGGACTTTACCGTAATATCCCTAGTCTTGATACCCTAAGGATTTCTTGCCTTAGTAAACTCACATCGCCACTATAAAGCGCTTGACTTTATAGCAGCACCAAACATCTCAAGACATGAACCCTTTCTGATGCATTCACCTAAATTGCCAAATCATCCAACCCATTGATCATGTTCAACCTCAGTTTGGAAATGATCCCGAAATCTCCACTAAACATGCTTTGCAATATCTCTTACATTTTTGCCATGCCAAGGTGAAGTTTCATTAGGATGTTTTTGCATATAGTTGGGGTAGGATATTACATGTGAGAATAGTATTGATAGAATTTTTGGTGCAAGACGATGGCACGAACGAAAGCCAGTGCGGCAGCCTCATCCTCTTCACGCCCGCGATCCCACCGACTCCGAGCTATGATGAAGGACGCCCAGGACCTCGAGTCCAATTCCGATTTGAGATGGAGGATGTTCCCCCGACATCTCACCGGTCAGTAGTCTAGAGCCCAAGGGGCCAGTGAAGGAGATCAGCCGCGATACTGATAGTGACGATGCCGATCACACCTACGATCGCACCCGCTTTAGAATCGGTAAGGCTCGGTGCCGGTACTAGGTTCTTTACAAAGGGTGGAAGATTACAGTCAAAAGAGGGATCGACATGACTGACGTAGCTCACAAAGCTCCAAGGGTACGATACTAGATGCCCAGGGATGGACGGACATGGTGGCAGATCACTGTCCCACAATCGAGGAGCTGGTTCACGAGTTCTGCCAATATCCACATGAGGTGCGGCGAATCTTTCCATACTTGGCACAGAGGCAAGCCGACCATAGTGACCCCCACTCTCATCAACTGCATCATAGGGGCACCACGAGTACGCGACCCAAGGTACCTTTACCCAGTTGATGGCCTCCCCACCCGTGCTCAATTGGTAGACCGTTTCGCCAATGGGCATCCCCACTAGATGGAAATAGAGGGAGAAGGAGGTTTCCAGATGAGTGACCGCAAGGGCGACGACGACCAGTGCATCTACCGCATCATGGTTAGTCGGATATTTTCAGTAGTGAGCCTCACATCCATCACTATTGAGTGAGCTCGCTACTTGTATGTGCTTTTGACTGAGACCCCCATCGATTTCGGTTCCTTGGTCACGACGACGATGATGGGAGTATAGTTAGTGGATCAGATCACTGCCCAGCCGTATGGAGCCCTAGTCACCCCGATTGCCAAGTACGTCGGAGTATCTACTAGAGGGTTGAAGGAACTACCGCCATCCAAAAGGAATTATATCCTCGCGATTCCTCAATGAGAGTAGCGCTCAGCTCCGAGAAGCTGAGCATGAGCATAGACCACCACAACCCCCAAGAGCGGCCAAAGCTGATGCGGCACCCTCATCTGCAAGCCAGAACCAGCGTATGGACCATATAAAGGAGATGCTCCGAAAGGTGCAGCAGTCCCTTCAGGAGATGTGCACGACACAAGCAGAGGACCACGCTATTCTTGTGCAGCTTCGAGACCACTTGATGGGATCCCTTGACGTCAAGGATTACGGTATCCATAGTCCAAGCATTAACCGGGGGAGAGGGAGCCCAAGTACGAGGGGCACACCTGGTCGAGGATCTGCAGAGCCCAGCTCTAGGAGATGATCCCACTCGTAGAGCGTCTTATGTTTGTGATGGTCACCTTCTTTTCGGCTGTTTTTGTAAGTCCACCGCGGTGGTGGCAATTTTGTCTCCCTTGGTTACATTATAAGTCTACCTTGGTGGTGGTAATTTTGATACACAATGTATGACTGTTTTACTATGTTCGTTTATGCAATTGTATCTCTTACTTCTGCGGATTTAATTATGCATGCCGATCTTTCCAGAGACCATGTGTTCATTTTAAACTTTTAATTGTTTTTTAAAACCCTTTCTACCAAGAGGATCTTGTTTATAACTAAAACCAAATTTCGAGGACGAAATTCTTTTAAGGAGGGGAGACTGTAATACCCCGATAAAACAATAGTTTTTATTATTAAAAGATTTTATATAAGGAATGGTTAAATGATTTATGAAAGACCCGGTTTTATAACAAAGAACCTAAGCCCATGTTTATAACCTAAAACTCCTTAGGTGTTTTGAAGCACAAACCCGAGCTTAACCCTTTCTGACTGAACGTACGCTAGGCTTATCGGACGTACGCTACTGTTTTTAGTAAAGGACGACGTACGCAGGGGGACCACTATACGTACGCCTACAAAAAGTACAAGGACATACGCTTGAGGACCACCGGACCTACTCTACTTTTTGGAAAACCACTAGATAATACCTATACGTATGATACACCCTTTGGACCGTTGAGTAAATACTACCGAACGTACGCCCCAATAGTATCGGACGTCCGCTACCTTTTAGAGGAGTTGGTAGCGCCCTTAGCTTTTTTGGCCTATAAATACCCAACCTCCTATTGCCCTTCAAAAAATATTTCTCGCCTCCAGGCCCTCTGAAAACCCTTGAGTGAATATCTTTGTGAGTTTTGTGACTTGAGATGGAAGGAAGTGTTTGTGTGCGTTCTTGCCAATTTCCAAGGTAACCCCTTGCTCGTTATATGCTTTCACTACTGTTTTTATTGCTTTACTAAGTGTTGTGAGTTTCAAAAGATGTTATGTTAAGCTATTTTCTCTTTTCCTTACAAAACAAGAGATGTTCTCAAAATAGTTTTGAAAGCTTCTTCAATTCCTTATATTGCATGATGTTAAGTTTTTTTGCATTGAATGTGTTCATCCCTTAGCCTCGAAGGAGATATAGTAGCCTGTAGATTTTATAGAAGCCTTAAAACATATTTTGGAGCGTTAGACCGATGACCTAACTCACTGACCGAATGTATGCCCTCGAGCCTGGACGTACGATCAGAAAGCCAGGCACCAACCCTTAAGCCCCACTTTTGTGTATTTTAGAGTCTAGCAATACTTTTGTTAGATAAGGCATATTATTTTATTCGTAAGGGCCCTCTAGAACTGGGCATAATGACATGTCGTGTTGTGTTAGAACAAGATTTAGCAATATCGAAGGATTCAAGCGAGCGTACGAGGTAAGTAAACACTTACGAACTCTTTCCTTAAAAACGTGGGATATGTCAGCTGACTGACCACGAGTATGATATGAGCATGTCTACTTTTCATAATAACTTGGTAACTGCTTTATCAACTGATTAATAAGATGCATCGTATAACATGGTACACCGGTACGTGCGGTATAAAGGCCATAGGCTTACTATATAAACTTCATTTTATGGTCAAATGTGTGTATTATTATATGGGCCTTGGATCCAATAGTTGTTTCGTAGCCGGCATAGCCTTAACGGGCAGTCACTTCTGGAAGAACATCATTAGTGGTGTGGGCCACCTCAGGTCGGACTCGGTCGTGCCACTAGTGTTATGTACAGTAGCATACAATGGCTGGGCACCGGCATTGTATTGCAGGTCCCTCGAGACAGCACCAACCCTGCTGAAAATGGGTAATATCTCGAGTTGACCAACATGAGAGTTATGACCTATAAAAGCATTATTTTTCCTGCATTAAAATACTTAGGCGATTGCCGCCGGTAGTACACCACACTTTTGAAAACCAAAATGGTATTTTATGGTGTATTAACGAAGACAACACCTCATTTCGAATGTTTACTAAATTGCACGTTTATTTATGCTTAACTGGACTCATGTCTTAAATAATTGTGAGGTTTTCTTACTAAGCCGCTAGAACCCAGAAGTGGCCCGGCTGCCACTATGGACCTTGCTTAGAACCTGCTTGCGGTCAACAAGTTTGTGTATTATTGTTCTTAATTGCTCCATGTCTTAATCTTCAGGAATATGCTTGTCCATTTTATGATTAGATAGTTTTCTCAAATTTATATCACCTTCCTATGCATAAACTCTCATGCTTAGAGGGGCAATTCCTCATTTAGCCACAAGTTGGCTTAACTGGGGTAATTGCCAATAACCCTGGCAGGTTAGCCAAGGCTAATTTTGGGGGCGTTACACAAGAATACAAGCTTTCTTCTTTCTTTCTCCCGAATCACAAAACTCACAAGACACTCACACAAGTGATTCCAGAGAGCCTGGGGCGGATTGATGGTTTCAAAGGGGGTGGTGGGGGTTGGTATTTATAGGCCAGAAAAGTTGAGGGCACTACCAACTATTCTGAAAAGTAGCGGACATCCGGTAGTAATTAGGGCGTATGTCTGGTACTGTTTATTCAACGGTCCAAATGGTGCATTGTACGTACAGCCATTAACCAGTGGTCAGCCGAAAAGTGTCATACGTACGGTGGTCCCCCATTGTACATCCTCACTATAAGTTAGAGGCGTACGTTTGATGGTCCCTCATCGTATGTCCGGTACTAGAGACAAGGGCGTACGTCTTGCAACCCTAGTGTACGTACGGTCATAAAGGGTTAACCTTGGGCTTATGCTTCAAAATGAATTTAGGGGTTTTTAGGCTATAAGTGTGGGCTTAGGTCCTTTGTTATAAAACTGGGTTTTTCATAAATTACTTAGTCATTCTTTGTAGAAAATATTTTAATGAAAACAAATGTTTTTGTCAGGGTATTACATAAGGCCCCTAGCCCTGATGGCTTCCCTACAGATTTTTTCAAGTCTGCTTGGTCTGTTGTTTGACAAGATGTAGTTGCTACCATTAAGGATTTTTTTTCATTCTGGTATGCTGCTGAAGGAGGTGAATGCTACCATCCTTACTTTGGTTCCTAAGAAGGTTAATCCTTCTGCTATGGGTGATTTTAGGCCTATTGCTTGCTGCAATGTTATTTACAAGTGTATTACAAAGATCATTTCTAATAATAGAATGCTGCCTCTTTTGGGAGATCTGGAAAGTATGAATCAATCTGCTTTCATTCCTTCTAGAAGCATATCTGAAAATGTCATGTTGGTTCAAGAGATTGTTAGAAATTATCATAAAGACAAAGGTCATCCTAGATGTACTTTGAAAATTGATTTGATGAAGGCTCATGATTATGTTAATTGGGGGTTTTTGCTGTATTGTCTTCACTGTTTTGGTTTTCCATAAAAATTTCTTAATTGGATTAAGGTGTGCATTACTTCTCAGTTTTCTGTGTGCCTTAATGGTACTATGGTTGGGTATTTTGAAGGGAAAAAGGGGTTGAGGCAGGGTGACCCTCTCTCTCCTTATCTTTTTGTCATAGCCATGGAGGTTTTTTCAAAGATTATGTGTGATCATACTGGGGACAGGTTTGGTTTCAAGTTTCATCCAAGTGTGTTAGTCTTCAGCTCACTCGTCTATGTTTTGCAGATGTTCTCCTCATTTTCTCTAAAGCTAGCCTTAGCTCTATCAAGGTTATTAAGAATGCTCTTCTTGAGTTTGAGGAGTTGTCTGGTCTGAAATCTAATCCCTCAAAGAGTTCATTTTTCTGCATGATGAGATGTAGAGTGGGAAGTATTTCTGTGAATTGAGATGATATTGTTCAGCAAGGTTGCACTACTTGGATTCATAAAACTCTTAAGTGTTTGCTCTGCCATTTGGTTTTGGGATCAATTGTCTACAATCTTTGCCTTACTAGAAATGAGATCATTCATGTTGGCCAACAATGTACAGAGGAGCGGCTTTTGAAGAATATTGTTTGGGAAGTTAGAAATCGTATTGCTAGAAAAGGAAAATTTCCTAGAACTCGTGAGAATATTCTTCTTTGTTCTATGTGGAACTTACCTACAGAACTCCTTAATTAGTTGCCGGGATGTAGTTTGGTTTTGTTTTCTGGTTTTGATCTGTTTTGGTCTTCTATTAAAACTTGTTTTGGGGTTTTGTTGTTTCTTATAGTAAGCTGGGTTGCAGGTTTCTTGCTGTTTTCTGGTTGTGGCCTTTTATAAAGGCTTGTAATGGGGTTTTGACTTGTTGATTGGTTAGTTTTGTGCTCAATGAAATTTCTTATTCATCCAAAAAAAAAAAAAAAAAGATAACAGTACAAAAAATTGAAAGTTCAATGAAGTTAATAGAAAGTTTTTTAACTTTAAAGGAGTAAGAGTAAATGTCGTGAATGTTCAATTAGGTTCAATGAAGTTTCATATACCAACTCATATCTTAATTTGAACTTTTATGAATTTACCCTTTTGTCCCTATCAACCTTTAACTTTATTAAATAAACATATAAAATAATTAGATTTGACAGTAGAAAAGCTTTTTTCTTTTTTCTTTCTTAAAAAAAAATACTTTAACTCCAAACTACCACCCATTTCACACCGACTACTTGACCTTCTCCAACTAATATTCCATTACAAATAACCTCATCCGATAGTATTTGGCATTAAAATGGACGGAAAATCACTCACGTATATCACACTTGACTTTTTTTATTTAACTTTTCAAAATGTCCTTAAATTTTAGGGTAAATATATTATAAGTCCCTAAGTCAACCACCCAAAACTAAAAAATCCATAAGTTTTTTTTTTAGACTTTTTACTTCCTGAGTAAATCGAAATGCCAAATAAATCCCTACCGTTAAATTTTTGTAACGCCCATTAGTCCCAATCAAAACCCACTGTTTTACCACATCAGCATAATAATTCTTTATTGATTCAATTTAAAAATTAAATATAAAAACAAAACAAAAAACAAATTGAAGGGGTGGCCAACAGTGGGGCTGCCACCTCTAGCCATCCCCCAACCCCTATGGGGTGGGCAAGGTGTTTGCCCACCCCTAGGGTGGCTTGTGGCACTCCAGGGGGTTTGGGGTTGCGTGCGGGCCACCCCAAACCACCTAGGGGTGGCTTGCGCCCACCCCATGGGTGGTTTAGGATGGCCCGCACGGAGTAATAAGAGGAAGAGGAAGCAGAGTTCCCCTCAAAACCCATTGCAGGATCTCAATGCCTTTTCCAGTAGCATCAATAGCAATAGTAGTGAGGCTTCTTCTCTGTTCATTGAAGCTCTCGGAGGTTGCCTTAGGTTTTTTCGCTCTCACCATTCTTGTTCATCTTCTTTTTCTTCGTCTTCTTCTAATTATAATTCAAAAACCCCTATTCAGAGACTCAAAACCCTCTCCAGGATCAACAAATCTGCTCCTAATGCAAGGTTTCAAAGATATTCAAATCTAAGAGCATCTACAGCAAGGTTTTTAAACTAACTTTTAAGTTAAATTTAACAATTTTGGTGCTCCAGCAAACCTTCTAGAATAGCAATTTTTCTAAAATTTGCTACAATATTTGAAAGTTCACTATAGCACCTTCTAAACATTTTTTATTCTTTCTTTCTCCTCTCTCCTCTCTCATCTCTCTTCCTCTCCCTCTCCCTCTCTCCTCTATCTATAATAAAAAAAATAGATTAAAAAATAATATTTAAATAAAATAGATAGTTTACTGGAGTTCATTGTAAAAAATTAGTAACTAAACTAAAAAAGTTGATTTTCAGTGGCTAAAATATCCATCATCTACTGGAGATGCTCTAAGCCCTCAAATGAGAGCAACCTGTCAAAATCAACTATTCAAGAAAACCAGATAGACCCATATCATAGAAAGCTCATAAGCTCAAGAAAAACCCACCTTGCCTGTACTAGTGGCAATTTGGGGAAAAAAACCCATACTCCCTAGGGGTGGCCGCAAGCCACCACCATACCACTAGGGGTGAGCAAACCACCCCTTGCCCACCCCTGGGGTGACTACAAGCCACCCATAGGGATTGGGGGTGGCTAGTGGTGGCAGCCCCACCGCTGGCCACCCCTTCAATTTTTTATTTTTTATTTTTTTCATATTTTTAAATTAAAGTAGTAAAAAAATTATTATACTAACACAGTAAAACGGTGCGTTTTGATTGGGACTAACGGGCATTACAAAAATTTAATAGTGGAGATTTATTTGGCATTTCGATTAACTAAAAGAGTAAAAAGTCTAAAAAGTCTAAAAAAAAAAAAAAAAACTTAAGGATTTTTTAGTTTTGGCTGATTGACTAAGAGACTTATAATATATTTACTCTAAAATTTATTGAGGAAACTTCTCTTAATGCCATTGAACTTCAATCACTTTTGCAAATAACCTTCAAAGTTCAAAATTTCTCAATTTTTTTTTTTTTTTTTAACTCAAAAATTCTCAATTTAGTATATCAAACTTTTAATTTTTTGCAATGTCACTCATCTATTAGGTTTTTCCATTAATAAATGTTTCATTTATTTACAATTCAAATAAAAATGTTTTATTTATTTGGTGTCAATATTTTCTTACATAAAAATATGAAGATATCATTATTCACCGAATACATTACTCTCACATATTCTTAGGAAAAGATCTACGAATAGTCATCGAAGATTACAAAAAAAAAAAATTATGTCTGGCACCCTAGATAAACATCTTGCCTCATGGCAACTCAAACATTTATGTGCTAAAAACGTTCATTTTTTTATTCCTACGGGAAATCGAATTCATTTCATAGCTTTACTTTGTTACCTTGACCTAAATTTATACGTAATGCCATAAGTTTCTCTTGTGTCCCTTCAAAAATTATGCAACTTTATCCTCAAGAGGTAACTCAATCGACTGTGTACCACGCCTTATGAAGCGGAGGTCACTAGTTCGAATCCCCCCTCCCCCTTCCCTTGTATGGACATGTCCAAAAATATATATATATATAACTTTGTAAATCATCATTGGACGTGTGATTTTAATCAAATTATTATTTTAAAAGTCACCTTATTTTTTTTCGGGACACGAGTGATACAAAGAAGACTTTTAAAATTACTCTACATTTATTGCATAATAAAAGACCCACCAATAGAAAACAGATCAGTCTTCATTTGCTTAGCGTGAATAGTTCTAAACCCTAACCCGTAAATTCACATAACTAACCGGCGGAAAAAAGAGAAAAAAGAAAATAAATGAATAAATAATTTCTTGGTTAATCAAATGGTGCTTGGCACTGCTTCGCTACTCGTGCAAGCTACCATCCAGATCATTTGATTCATTTGAGGTTCCTTTGGAAAGACAACATACATTGTTTTCATTTCTGTTATACAACCCTTAGACCAATGCAAGGACTAGTCATATACTCAGCGAAACGTTGAACTACGGTTCCCTGTCGCCGGAAAAGCTTGCCGTCGTCTGCCCTGTGGAAGAAGTTCTGTTGTCCCATCCTCTCTTTGGACGACTGCACCTATAACTGAACCTTTTTTCTTATTCCCAGAATTACCCAACCTCTTTAAACCTTTGTTGTCACTTCCTGATGCCGACCGTTTCTCTGGATCTTCTCCAAATCTCACCTCTTTCCTTGCTGCTTCATAATCAAATGGCTTCACCTGCAAGACGCCGGATTCTTGAGATTTGTCAACTTGTCTGCCCTTTCCATTTTGATTAATTGATTCGAAGCATTTTTCGAAGCTCGAAGACAGTTCTGAGAGAGACATAGCCTCATCTCTGTTATCCAACTCCAAAGCAGACATCCCAAAATTGTTCTTCTGGTCATTTGTACCTTCTGAGTTTCCACCTATCGACTCCTCTGCCTTTGAATTATCATCTAACAATATAATTTCATCTGTTTTAGAGCTGGAAGCCGGCATGGCAACAGATCCTTGAGGATCACAAATTTCCACAGCCATATCTTGCACTTCTATAACTGGTTTTGACTGCTCACTCGTGCCCCGAAATGAGTGGAAGGGAAAGTTCACTGAAGATCTGATTTGCTCCAACTTCATCTCTTCCTGGAAAAAGATAATTTTTATTCAAAAGAAAAAACAACGCAAAATCCAGGTAGCATAGCAATTTATCAAAGACGCGCACAGCAATCACAACATACGAATTCAAATTTTTTTTTTATAAGGTAATTGAAAATTCATTAAAAACTGCAAAGGCGTAAACAGAAAGTATACAAGAAAAACACCTAACTAGGAAAAGAGAAATCAAGAAAATCATAAAAGCACAACATATGAATTCAACTTACAGCCATTAAATAATTAGAAAGAAAGGAGCCAATGACAGAAATACCAAATACTGCACAAATATGTCACACAATACATCATCAAATATATTAAATAATTAAATATATGGATGAGTGACACTCAGCAAACAGGCACAGGAGAATTTCACATTGTAAGCAACAATCATTCCCCCCCCCCCCAAAAAAAAAATTAAAAAAAAAAACCACTAAAAAGAAAAAATCCCATCTCTTTCTGGGATATTTAATATAGCAAGCCAGGTTCAAGTATTAACTACCCTAGAAATTGAAATTCACAAAATAAAAAGGTCGGCAAACCAGAAGAACGACTATGCTGCATTAGCTAGGTGAGTATATATACAACCCACCTTTTTATCAGTATTAAACTTTCTCTTTGGGGCTGAACTTCCCAGCAGCGCCCCAAAAGCACGGCTAGGCTTCTTTAGCATCTGAACAGTAGCTCCAGTAGCCTATAAATGAAGAGGTAATCAGTTCTAGGCTAAACCACTACCAATAAGAATCGGCATTATAAATATAAAAAGGAATCATACTTTACACAACCTTAGCTGAATGCAACACCAAGGTATCATCATTTGTGTCTCTGCTCTGCCCAGAAGTAGTGAGGTCTCCCCTAGGGAGCTCCAAAATATGACTATCAGAATCAATATTTAGTTTACCATTTTTATCTGAATGCTCGTTATGAGAGCCTCCTCGTGCATCTCTGCCAAGTTTAAAGGCACTGCATCCAAGCTCCAAAGACTCTGCTTTCAGCACAGAAGAAGCAGGCAAAAGCAGAGACATATGACCATTTATCGTATTGCTACCATCAATGCTTTCTTTTCTAGCATTTGCAGCTTCAACTTCTGTAGAAGTATCAGGTGAGAAGACTTCAGATCCGTCAGTAACCACAATATTTTCTTCCGCTGCCTGAATAATGAAAAAAATACTGCTATTTAGAAGAATACCAGTTAACATTGTGCAGTGAAAGTAAAAAAAGTTCAAAAATCTGAGAGCACAATTTCTCCACTATAATGGGACAGCCCAATCAAAATATCAATTTTCATGGGCATTACCCATTTTCACTTTATTACCACTTGTATAAGAATCCTTGACACATTGAATGTACTAAATTTTCATGTAATTTCACCAATATATGTAAAAAACAGGAGAGAACAAATCAAAATTGAAGGAACAGCGTCTCATCATAGTTTATCCCCCTTCATAAATAGGACAGTCACAGTTATGGCAAATGGTCAACCAAGTCAACCTCTCAATATCCTCTCCACTTGCTCCAATTCAACGCATAGCCTTATGGACTCACTAGCTTTACAATTGATTGTTTGAGCATGACCATAGAATATTTTTGTATGCATAAGTTTTCTCAACCTAAGAGGATCAGACATTCTAACGAAGAGAATTATACTTGGCAGCATTAAAGCTATCTGAACCCCTTCCCATTGGCAAACCTACAGAACCAGTGCACCTTTAAGGATTAAATTTCAGGGACGCATGATAAATTGAGTTAGACCACAGATAATAAATTAAACAAGTCTTTCATAACAATTGATAACAACCAATATCTTCCAATTTCTATTTTAACTAATACATTTGTAGAACTCACGGCCACATTCTATGGATATCAGATTCCACATGATCCCAATGAATTCCTACTCATAATTATTGACTTGAATTTATTTTGGTAGATAACAGACAAGACATGATGACATCATGAACTGTAGCTCCATACTAATGCTTTAATCAGTTAATGTTGCAAAGCCTGTTCCAACAGATCAAATTTTGTAGTCTTCACTTTTTATGTCTGAATGCTTTTACCTACCAAGTTAGTCTTTCCAACTTTTAAATTCTATGTATGAACTTTACCTTTGTAGATAATGACTCATCTTAAGACTACTTTATGATATGATCAAACAATCGTTCACAATTTATGCAGCAATTTCAATTTTCACTCTATCATCAAACCCCACATGGGCCTTACCATTTCAATGTGGCCCACCTTCAGATGTTCAGCAACAGCTTCAAATGCAGCAGCATTTTGCAGAGAATGCCTAATGATGCTAACAACAGAAGCAAGATTGCGCTCAACATAAGGGTGCTTTGACTTTACCAGTCGACGTAGCTTGCTAGTAGAGTCAGGCTTGTGCTTGGCTTTGACAACAGAAAATAAAATTATTCAAACAGGTATAACATATGGATACACTATTTGAAAACAAAATTTAATTAATTAAAGCTGATTAATATTTGCTCCAGTTTCCCAATACCAATTTCAAGAACAACTTTGTTTGGCAATACATAACCAGTACTCTCATCCTCTGCACGAGCAACAACATCTCGCCACTCACAAAGCCCCTGCAACTCATTTGAGTATGAACGTAAGAGAGAAACCAGATAACTAAACCCCATTACATTGTAGAAAGCAACTGCAGATTATCAGTTGATCACTGAATTTTTTTGATAAGTCAGTTGATCACTATGAATGAAAATAGTTCATCTATAATATAAATCATCTATGTATTTGTGACAGACTTGTATGATGATTGGTAAATTCCAAGGCTTCTACATTTCTAACAATCATATTATTGTATACGCAAATAAAAGATCTTCTGTAATAAATCTCCCTGATGCACTATTAATCTCAATAATAAAAGAGAAAGCACAGGAAAATGAGAAGCGACTTACCGCAACAACAGCTAGCTGCTGAGCATCGAGAGCAGCAGCCTGCAACCTGCATCAAAAGAAAAAATAAATGTTTACTGATAACTTCTTGTTAAGAGAGAACTAGACCCTGCCAAAAGAAAAAGTATTGTGAAATAGGGCTTTTTTTTGGAAGAGGCGGGGAAAGAGCAAAAAAACAAGCATAACTACTAGGTTTTTCTTTTTTAAGTAATACGTGCAGGTTTGCCAAAAAGGGTCATAACCCAAGTAGGTAAGAAGTATACAAATGAGATTACCGCATGAAAAGATAAATTACAATTCAAAATCTAAAGGTAATAAAAGAAAGATGTCAAAGAGCCAAACAAAGAGTGGACTGACGGCCATCTGCAAACTCAAAGAAAATTCAACCTAAATCGCTATACATTAATAGAAAGTTCATGTAATTAAATGGAATTTTAAACTAAGAAACTGACCCATATATATATAGATACGAATTTTCAGTCAAAAGCTCTTTTTCGTACAGCTGCATGCATACATCATAACTGCGCTTGTAGACCTGTCAGCAATAAGACACTTAAGTGAACATAGTAAAGTTATAGAAATTTACACAAGCATAACACAAGAAAGACAATGATAACGCCACTTTCCTCAAGCTCTTTATCAAACCACACATTTACATATCTTACTTGGTAGGAAAGAAAAATTGTCCTCAAATTTGCAGGATTAGCAACTAATAGAATTGGAATATGTGTTCATATGATTTCAAATGGGTAAGAAATTTGAACAATTTCACATTAAAACTTGTTCTTGCTGTTGGCCCAAAGCATAAGCAACCTTCACAATGTTAGCAGTTACAATTGCAAGTGAAAGACTGGTCCACAAAGTTCCTAAAAATCCCCAAACGCAAGGGAGAAGGCAGTCAGGCGGCAAGTTGCATGCACATACGCACCCACGCCCACACTCACCCAAAGCCACAAATCCCATGCAACCAAATGGCTCCCAACAAACCCAACTGTCTCCAGAGATCCCACTAAGGACCTAAAACACCCAGACTTTCATACCTTGCTGGTCAGAATCTTTATAAAGGCAAAGTTCATGATTTGGACAATTGTCCAATAATTGTACATACAATTTTATGTTAGTCCGTGCATGTTAGGAAACAACTAACATCAATTCATTAAATTCTAAATATTATAAAATAGAATACACAATTTAGTTCGGACTTTATTCCAGATGGGAAAAAAATGTAGTGTTATTCATGTACTACTAAACTAAGTGAGACATTTAAGGCTCATCTGATGCACTAAATGATCCTCATCACCTTGTCTCAATCTGATGGAATACAAAAGATTGAAAAAAAAAGTGACCAAGTCCACCTCCCAATCCTATACTAGTCTGGTGAAAGATATATCCCACTAAAGATTTCCATTAATGAACTACATACGGTCTGCCACCCACATCTCCTCACAACGCACAATATTAAACAACTTCGGAAAAGTTGCTTTGAGCACTCGTCCCCACACCACAAATTATTCCTTCAATGAGAGGACGATGGTGAAATTAAAGGTCTTCTTCAACACCCTATACCACTAGATTGTTGCCTATGATTGTTTTCATATTTTTAGTTTTCATGACTTTTTTTATCTGTTTTCTTTTTTTAGTTAGGTATTTTTCTTATATACTTCATGTATGCTTGGGTGCACCATTTTTCATTATAATGAATTTTAATTAGTTTAAAAAACAAAATTCAGGATTGCTCTTAAAGGCCACATCAAACTCTAATGCACTGAAATTCTTATTTGAGTCAAACATTTAAAAGATGACAGAAACCTACAGAGAAGGAGATTGGTGGATCCTGCAATGAAATTACAAGAAAGATATAAATATATCAGGGAAAGAAGAGATAAATAGATTACCCCTATGGCTAGGGGTGTCAAAAATTACCGGAAAACTGGAACCAGAACTGGAACCGGGAAACAGGAAACCGGGGACCCGGTTCCAGTTTGAAAAATCCAAAAACCGGGTACCCCGGTTCCGGTACCCGGTTATTACCGGGAAACCGGAAACCGGGTTTCCATTTTATTTAATAATATTTATATATTATTATATTTATATATTAATATATATATATATATTATTATGCTAAGTTGAAATTTTTAGACAGTCAATTTGGAGAGTAGGAAAAATAGAAAACAAAGAAATATATTGTTTGAATATTTATATACATATATATTTATTGTTGTAATAATTATTTGGAACAATCACAACAAAACTCCTTTAATTTAGATAAAAAGACTAATAGATTTTTTAAAAAAATGAGCCAACTTATGAAAAAAAAAAATGGGCTTATTTTAGGCCCAATACCTAAAATAAGCCCAAAAAACAATTTTCTTAAAAAACCGGTTACCGGACCGAGTAAAACTGGAACTGGCCGGTAACGGTTTCTCAAAACCGAGAACCGGGGTACCCCGGTTACAGTTCCCAGTTTTGGCCAAAAACCGGGAAACCGGACCGGGTTGACACCCCTACCTATGGCTGGAGCCAAAACTCAACTTTCAAAATAGAAAAATTTATTATGAGAAGTGACCATTGCTTCATGTAAATATCAAGATGAAAATATATAGAATAACTTCTTTTTTTGATAGGTGAAATGATATAGAATAACTCAACAAAAGCAAAAAAATTCTGGACTTTTGGTGGATATCCCATAATGTACACTGAATCGCCACACTAGAATCTCTTATAATAAATGAAATTCATCCATCCAAAACCATTGCAACAAATTCAAAATTGTACTATCATCAAGAACTGAGAACAGTCAAATGTCCAAGTTATGCACATTGACCCGTCAGCTCTTGATGCAGCTACTAAAGGTTGATTTATGTTGATATGTGTGCACCTTCGCAATTTCATCAATTTCAAGATCTATGTTGCGGGGTCCACATCGATGACCAGTAGAAGCAAGAACTATACAGTTTCATAGCTTATATATATATGTCTCAGGGATTAAACAGTTTTTAACTACAAAAAGCACCCCCAATTCACAATGCATCAAGCAGTAGGCAGTTGATATACGCTCCTAGTGTACAAAGCACTTTAAATACAACGGGAATGATGAGCACTTCAGACCAGATAAAATTAAACTCATGCAATATGAAACCATAAGTAGAAACTAAAATAAATTATCAAAAGACAAAGGCTTCTGAAGTTTGTCACATTAATGCACAAACAATATAAACATCATAAAGGGGCACATACTCGTATAATTCCACAAAATATCTAGAAGATACTAATGGTGCATGAGGATTATACCTCAACTAGAGGAGCATCAAAATTTTCAGATTCCTTGGGCATTGAAAACAACTTGATTCTCATTAAATCATACATATGCAATAAATAGTGTGTATCTTCTCTGGCATATCTGTAATCAAAAGAAACATAATTAGATGATGGAACTTAAATAACCTCCATCATTAGTGAGAAAAAGTAAACAAGCAATAATGAGCATGCAACACCTTAAACATAAATTAAAACTGACACCCACTTATAAAACATTCAAACTGAATAAACAAAAATTGATTTATGATGCTACTGGAAGTCAGTACTTTTTTCATAGTTGCATATTTAGAGTACTCTCTGGTGCAAATCCTCCAATGAGTTCAGCTGCAATCAATTGAAACTACCTCCCAAACAGATTTCACTGATATTGCGCATTACTTCTATGGTAACATCCTCTTTCTGTGACTTTATACAATCTAAAGTGAGGACTGTCTCAGTTTCAGGAGTGAGATTTATAAATTGATGTACTCCTCATAAAGTTACCCGCGGCTTACATATTTCCCTATTCAAACTACCTATGGATGTGATCTCATATGCCAAGTGATGATTAGTGGGTGCAACTAAATGCATGTAACAGAGAGGAGCTGAACCCGCCAGAAGTACTAGTTCACCTTTTGGTTACTGAATTATTAAATCTATTGTTAAGGGAAAAAAGAATAAATGAAATTAGAATTACCCCCCCAAAAAAAAAGGGCAACAATGAGAAGAATTGCAAGCAAGAAATACATGTGACAACTACTAATTTCAACTGTACCTGAGCATCTCCTCAGGAAGAGGGCGTAATCTCCAATCTGCATTCTGGTATCTGCAAGGAGTTGACTGGTCAACCTTACAGTTTATGGAAGAAGAATAAGTCAAACCATAACCTGCAACCGATAAAGGGAATAGGGAAATTAACTAAAAAGACGTACTCTTTGTTAGCGGTAACTCCACAAAAGTGATGCAAAAGAAACTCCAAGCTATTTCTCTCTAGTTTTAACACCTTTGAGGCCTGAAGATTAGAAAGAAAATGCACATTCGCTTTAAAGTATAAGAAAAAACATAAAACAGTCATGAATACATTGCAAAAGAGGAAGGGGGCATTTTGAGGTGAAGGGAAAGGAGGATTGAAAAGCAACCTAAAGAATTGTGCCAAGTATCTTTATAGAAAGAACAACTTTCTCATTTACCATTGGACCTAATAACCAAGTGGCACCTCTTCCCTTTTAATAAGCAGGACCCATTGGCAAATATGGAAAGGCTACCCCTTTGTTCAGCCTACTATTACCAATTAAGTGAAAAGACAACTACCTAATCTTCTTTAGAAGGAACAATATAAATTCTCATAAACTTTGGTAAACACGTGAAGGTATGTTTTAATGTAAGTTGCAAATCAAACCCATGGGTATCAACATAATAAAACAAGAATCGGAACCGTATGCCAATGAACTCTACCTGAAATAGCACTTCCTCTCCCCTTATGAACAAGTTAGAATGAGTTTGTGTATTCAAGAACCAATAGATACATGCATAACAATAAACAAAAATAAATAAATGTAATCAGCGTTGCTCCACTACAATACTAAAAATATACAGGCCAATGACAACAAACACATTAGCAGAGGCCCAAACAGAAATATCTCATCTTAAATCTTTCCATTTAAATAAGTCATAATATCAAGACTATCTCCAATCCAACCTTCTTATCATGTGGAAGAAAGATTAAAATATAGTTTTGAACCAAATACAAAATCTTTGGGATTTACCATGTCCATCTAAGATGGGAGCCAAAACACACTGGCAATTTGTCTTCTACTAGCAGCCACAAATACAAAGAATGCACACATCTAACGTTTGAGTGCTAAATTGGTATATTGTCATCCATCAATTATTTCAACGTCAAACTGATGAAGCCAAGTACGGCACTCTTATAGAGTTTACAAAAGGCGTGGAAAAGATGCTTCGAAGGCTCAAACTTTTGGCACATGCTAGATGGTATGGAGTATACTTGGGAGCTACAATTTAGTTCAAGTCTGGTAGGGCCTTATTTTGTATTTTAACTTAATGGTATTGGGTTTTACTGAAAGATTTCACGAGTTATTTTGGTTTGCACTTCAATAGTTGAAGTTCAAAGAGTCAAAGTCCATTAGGGTTGGGCATTAGACATCTATAAATGTAAACGGAAATGTAATAGTTTGTCTATGATTACAGAATAAAGAAGACGTCGATCAGAGTTCTAGGAACTATTGCTTTTATGGATTGTATGATGTAACCCCTCCTAATATATTTCCACACTCCCAGTCCAAAGGACCCTGCTACCACTTTTAGAACACCAACCTTCTCTAGATGAACTCCACACTCACATTAACAAACCAATAGTGGAATAGGCCATCTTGTTAAAATTTTATAATGAGCAAATAACACACCATTCAATGAACTCCACGCTGGAGAACTCTGTATGGAGCACACACATCAACTCTATTGAACATCAAAATTTGGAATTGCAAGACCATTGGCCACAAATGCTCACATGAAAAAGATTTATCAAGATCCTAAAAAACTCTATACATCAGTCGGTTATCTTGAAAAGTGAAAGATATAGATTTGGGGTTGGTTATATCAATAAGATGGCCTAAACCATCCCCCAGAACACAAAATTCTCTATTCAATCAATTTTCAAATAATGTAATTTTATTTTCACACTGCTATGTGTCAAGAAACAAGCAAGGAAAAATTGTTGTGGTTGTTTTACACTATGTAGATATGCAAATATGTGAATAAAAGTGGGTAGATTCATAAGCCTCTATAGAGAAAAGGCGGATATTCCAACAAGGAAAGCTTCTCCATTATTATCAGTTGGTCATATGGTCATA
This sequence comes from Corylus avellana, assembly GCF_901000735.1. Taxonomy (NCBI): domain Eukaryota; kingdom Viridiplantae; phylum Streptophyta; class Magnoliopsida; order Fagales; family Betulaceae; genus Corylus; species Corylus avellana. The sequence continues at coordinate 14,026,744 of NC_081549.1, forward strand.
CTTTCTTTATATATATATATGACTTGGCCATTGGTTCTATTACTATATCAAATCCAACATCCTTGGAAACAAAGAGAGAACCCAAGTAAACGTGTATGTTCCTTCCAAAGAGAAGAAACTGACACTCCATCCCTCCAACTCCATGAAATAGCAAGTAAAAGAATTCAAGTATTTCTACCTAAAAGAGTAGAGTGAAAAGTTAAATTGTTTTCTCCAAATAAAGCAAAAGAAGTTACATAATCGTTCTTGAACACCCAAAACCCATAACCAAACCCATCACTTAATTCATTGCTGATAGATTTATCTTGAGGCACAAAAAGTGCATTGCATAAAATTTGGTATGATCTTACAACCAATGTTGTACATGTAGAGCAAAACTACTTGGGAATATCAGCTTCTGCTGGGTAAATGTACTGATAAATTTAACAATGGTAATATAAAATATTTACCTACAGAATTTTTTTTTTCCAATAAAAAATTCAATCTCTATCAAAGCGGGCGCCACCCCCATACATAGGAAGTATAAAAGATAACCCCTTTTAAGGAGGAAAAAAAAAACAAGCATCCAAAAACTCAGGCAAACCTGGCCAGTGTCAAACAAATTGCAAACATAAATGCCAAAGTCCCGCTGAAGCCATACAATATCTCGATCTGCTCCATGCATAACCTAATTAATAACATATATTATCACACAATGAAGTAAATATGAAACAAAACCAAAAAAAGCAGGCATGCAAGAGATCAACCTTTCTCTTGGTAGGGTCCTTAAAAACTTCCCTTAGGTATGGTCCAATATGAATTCGAAGCTTTAGAGTATCCACAACAAAATCTTCAGTTCTAGTAGATATTTGCATCAAGCAAGTTAATCCTTGAAAAGATCGATATTGATTATGTTCCAAATCAACCTAGCAAAATTTGATTAAGTTCAGGGGTAGACAACGCACAGATATTGAAAGAAAGATTGGCAAAAAGAAAACTATAACAACAGTTCCAAAAGCTGAAAAACATATTGATAAAAAAAAAATCCCTGCAATCAGAACTAATGGAGAAATTTCAACAAGAACATTAAAAAGGTCAACTTTAGAAATTGCTCAGTACAATATCAGCCTCACATTAATTTTGAAGTGACACTAGTTCCAGGAGGGAAAAAATGGAGAAGTAATTGAGACAAGCAATTAGCAGTACTGAAGCGAGCAGAGTTAGATTCAAAGCTCATAAAAATTAGTTTGAAATTTTAGATAAGATAACTGGTTTGCCAATTGATACCAATTGCAAAAGTACATAAGCACTGTAACTAAGACTCAGCCATTTTTACGTATAAACAAGTGCAACATGTCAAAATCTAGTTCACCAGAAGTTTAGAGTGCAGTTCTATACTACATAAAATCTTCAGCCTAACTGAATCCACTTGTCAACTTTGCACAAACAAGATTGTCGCAATGCAATCCAAATTCTTGCCTTCATGATATTATGAAAGAAAAATTTACGTCAAAGGCTATTTTAGTAGTTGCACACAGCCAACTATGAGGACTCCCGATTTGCAAATATAGGTGTATATGGGGTTCCGTGAGTTTACCAGTTCAACATACATAAAACTGAGATTGACTCGGGAAACGACTCATTTTGCACTCTATGCCTTGGTAATAGAATTATAGAAGTAAACACTTCAAGTTCTAATCTTTTGTGAATGATTGTTATTGCACATGAGAAACTTTCTATTCAACACTGAAATCAAAAGATTTAATTCAAGTCTAGCAAAAACGACCAAATATCTTTAAAAGCACAAATAAGCATGTCAGCTACCACTTGTCGACATAACACAAATCTCGTAGTCAAATTTACCGCAAATTCATTTACACCACGCAATTTAGCAGCCAACTCTTTCAGATCTTTCACTTCCTCCACAAGCTTGAATGGGGTTGACTCTATCGAGGGAGGTTTTATAGGATCCACATTCCCAATATCTTTATCAACAAAATCCAAAACCAAAAGCTTCTCCTGTGTGAATGAGAAACCATATTAACAGCACAATATTTCTAATTTTGCCAATATTACGAATAGATTATACACGGAAACAATAAAATAAAAGATTAGAAAATCTAAATAACTGAAGTTAAATGAAACTGAAAGATAAAACATAATTGCCAATCCACTTTTTTTTATATACGTAATTTAATTCCATTAAATTACTTATCAAGAAAAAAAAAAACAAAAAAAAACAAAAAACAAACAAAAACAAACCAAACCTTAAGCTCATGGAAAACACTGCATTTAATTACTTAACAACAATCCTAACACTCCTCTGAATATGGGCCAGACTCCTCAATGAGGGGAGCCTAACATGTAGAATTTAGAGTAGAGTGGAGTCAGGTTTTTTAACTCAAACCACCTCCTCTAATACTTATGCCAAAAGTTTAAGTTAATAGGAAATAATCATTTCAATCACTTAACTATTTTTTTTTTTTTTTTTTTCAATCACTTAACTATTATTCTCATATAATCAACATGCATATATGTCAAAAAAGCATGTTCCTTAAAACACACTATTTAGTAAAGACAGAAATTTTCTCCAAACCAATATGAAGGAAATATCCTCCAACCCATGTAAAATGGTGCCAAGTGTCTTTAAATATTTAAAAGACACATTAAATTTAGTCTAATTTAGTAAACTACTATTAATGAGGTTAAGAATTTAATGTGCCTTTTAAATATTTATAGACATTTGGCACTATTTTACATAGGTTGAAGGATATTTCCTCCATACCGGTTTGGAGGAAATTTCTGTCCATCTTAGTAATGCGTCAATTAGGACATATAGCCTAATCATGCTTATCAAACCCATGACCCAACAAAACGAAATCCATGTAGAAAGACCAAAAAACAAACAAGGTGACAAGAATAATTATTTAATGCAGTTTTGAATCATTATATCCTTTATGTGTATGCATCTAAGAGTGGTAGTTTACCCCTATAAAAAAGCACACCATCCAATTTGCCTACATATTTCATGTCCTTCGTCCCTCACCTTGCAGGTGCTGCCAACCGCATATAGAAGCTTCATCGAGATTTCTTTATGGGGCAGACTAGGTGAAGAGTTCAAATTTCACTTGATAAGTTGGCCCAGGGTATGTTCTCCGATCTCTAATGAAGGGTTGGGGGGGTAAGAACTTGTTGAAGTTCAATCGTGCTCTTTTGAAAAAATGGTTTTGGCACTATGTGCATGAGAGAGAGGCATAGTGGAGAGTTATGGTGGACTCTACATTTGGCAATTTGTGGGCGGGTGGTGTTCTAATGAGCCTCTTGGGCTGTATTGGGTGGGGGTTTGGGGAATTTCACTCATCAAACCGTTTGACGGGAGGGTTGACATTGCAAACTTCTTAAAGATGATAACCTCAATTTTGACACTTTTTAAAGTTTAAAAGTATAATTGCAAAAATGATGAAAGATCAAAGGTGGTAAGTGAAGTTTTTCCAAAAAATAAATTTACTAAAACTCAAACTTAAGATAGTATTCTGGTTTTTAATTACTAAATCCCAAAATTAAGATATAAAAGAGAAAAAAAAAAGGTACCAAAGGTTTGAAAGATCAAGATCATAGGCTGTCTCCTAATTCAAGAACAATTTGCCCAATTTATTTTTAAGTTATGTAAAAAGAAATCCTAGATGCAAGTCACCCCTACATTTGTGAAACTTTACTTCACCATCCAATTTTATTGGCAATCAACTTATCAACACCACGGTTTCAAGAATGAAACCTTGTCGCAATGCAAACCATTACAGCATATCACATAAGCGAAACCATGAATTGCCTCTCATATACCAAAGTACCCCAACACAATCACTCATTTCATCCACCATCCTAATCAAAAGAACATCTTTAGTGGATTCCCATACGCAATAATTTACGAACTACACCCAACAGTTATTGATCAAATTCCACAAAATCAAAATTAGAAACCACTAACCAGGGGATGAATAAACCTCAGCCCATCCTCACTCGTCTGCAACCAAACGTGCTCAAATTGCTGGTTCGAATTATTCACAAGAATATTGAACTCGTCCTGCGGCTTCCGTATGGATGGAATATGAAACGGCACCTTCTGCTTCGGCCCCGTTGTCTTCTTATCCTTGATCGCAACCTTCACCCCCGTCACCACACTTGCCTCCGGCGAGCCATGGCTCGCCGAGCCATGTCTCACCCCTTTCTTCTTCTTCCCGTACACCAACTGAAACCCGTCATCCGCGTCCGTTATGGCCTGGCCGGTCTCTTCTTCCTTCTTTCTAACCCTCTGGAACTCATCGGCCGAAACGTGGAACCGCTCCAATAGTTCGTCGTTCACGTTCACCAGCCAGTCGTGCGCGTCATCAATGTCGCCATGGGCAGGGAATGCCATTTCTTTGCCCCCCCAAACACCCGCCGTCGAGGAGCCTATCGCCTCAAGCATCGACTGCGATTTCTTGGAGATTTCTTGGATCGGGGCCTTGAACTCATCGAAGTTGTTGAAGAAGTGGAAGTCCTTACCGGAGGGTAAGCCGCGGGAGGAACCGGAGAGGTTAGACACCGACGAAGCTAGAGAGCCTGTAGTCAGGGCATGTAGGGTTTGGGCCTTCTCGGATTGGCCTTCGTCGACGTTCATTGCGTCATCGTGGTTGCGGTGGTGTTGGTTCATGGCGATCGTAGAAATCTTTTGATATTGGTTAGGGTTTGTGAGGGGTTTAGGGTTAGGGTTTTAGCATTTCCATTACAGAGAGCTCCAATTATTAACGTGCGTCTCAATTTTCAGTTAAGAAATTTCAGAGTACTGTAAGGCAAAGCGAGCGTGACTGTACGTCGTCTGTGTCACGTGACCAGCGGGGGAATAATGCACCTGACAGTAAAATAAATGTGATTTGAACGATGACCTTCTTTCTTTCGTTCTTTCTTTTTCTTTTTCTTTTTCTTTTTTCTTTTTTTTCTTTAACAGTCACATTTTAAAATAAGTTAAAATTTTGTAATGAAAATTTGAATGTTTGATTTGTGTAAATTATTTTAATTCTTATTGATATTTTGTTGGGACTGAATCACATTATGGCTCAGTTAAACTTAAAGAAACACCTGCAATTCGCGCCATTTATTCATAGTTCATGTTGATGGACTTCCAACATGTTTGGAATTGTGGTAAAAATATAGTTTTTAAGTTAAAAAAAAAAAAAAGTTTAGAGAAAAAAAGAAATTCATTTTTAAGTTTTTTAAAAAATACATTTTGACTATTTTTAAAGTGAAAAAGTCAAAAATAAATAAATAAATAAATATTTTTTTGTATTAAATAGGCCAGCTTTTTATTTAGCTTACTTTTTTTAAATAGTAAAAATACTTTTAAAACTCCCTAGTACAATATAAAACGAGTAATGCTACGGAAGAGCATTCTATCAGCAATCTGTTCGCACCTTTCTGAGCTGGCATGGTTAACTCAACCATAGTTATCCACTTTATTAAAAAAAAAAACAATCACACGTTCAGGTTAAGATTTCAAATTTTCATTTCTTCTCCCAAATCCCCCAAAACGTTTCTCTCTCTTCCTCTCCCACGCTGCTCCCTCCCTCCCCTCATCTTCCGCCGCTACCAACCTCCAAGCACTGCCGCCACTGAAAGCCACCCATGCCACCACTGGTTAAGCCGACCATCCAAAACCACTGAACGTCACCAGCTCGAAAATCCGGCAGACCTCCACCCGCCACAACGACCGGTGTCGCCCACCATCGCCCACCATCCAAAAAAACCGGCAAGTCACCAGCTCTAGTTTTAGGAGGTATTTTTTCATTTTTGAGTTGAACGAGTGTACTTCCTGCAGAGAGATCTTTGATTTGGGTTTGGGTCTTGTTATGAGCACAAATACCTTGTGTGTATCACAAGTTTGTCTGTTTCTACCAAACCCCCAAAACTCTTCCCTCCACCCTCTTCCACCCAGCAGCGCGGGCCATGACCAAGCAGTGCCTCCGACCACCACCAATTTCCGCCAAACGCCAGCCATCTCAACCTCATGCGGTTTGCTTGCCTCCACCCATCGAACAACGCCCACACCAGAGGTCTTTTTTTTTTTTTTAATTTTGATTCTTTAGGTTTTATGGTTCTCTCATCTAGGTTTTGCTTAGTGATTTTTGCATCATTGTATTTTTGTGGGTTATGTTTTGTGTTCAACCGAGGTTTTTCATTTTGATTCTTTAGGTTTTTGGGGGTTCTTATGTTTTTCATTTTGACTCTTTCTACACTGCAATACCCATATTTTGTCTGCGCTACACATAGTGATTATTTCCAAATGTATGTAATAGCTAATTTGGTTGAATATTGTAATTGGAGGGAGGTGATTGCCATCTTTGTAGATGATGATTATGGCAGGGGTGGAATTTCTGTATTGGGTGATGCCCTGGCAAAGAAACGTGCCAATATCTCTTACAAAGCCACCTTTCCTTCGAACGCCCCCAACAATAAAATTAATGATTTGCTGGTTGGAGTAAACCATGTTAAATTTAACATTCGCTGGCTTGTTTTTAGCATGATTTATGGTATGGTGATACTTTTACGAAAGATCTTTTTCCTGAACTTTTTTTTTTCTTGGCTTTGGACAATGATGCTTCAGTTGCTTTATACTTAGGTAGCCCAATGATCGAGGGAATGTGATGTTGGAATCCTCATCTTGTATCCTCATCTTATTCTTGGTTTTCAAGATTGGAAATTGGAAATTGGAAATTGTGAGCATATTTTTTGACATGTATTCTAAATTCCCTTCTAGTAGAGGTGAAGATAAAATGTATTGGAGATTATTAAAGACCTAACACCATAGTGGTCAAAACCATGTCAACACCAGATTGTATGAATTGTGGTGATTAAGATAAGTGGTGGGTTTTTAAATTTGAATTTAATAGAAAGGAAAAAATGATTTGCCCTTTTTTTTGATTGGTTGTCTAACAGATGGAATGGAAACAAATTCCTTTGGTACATCTATATACACCTTTGTATTTTGTTCTACATGATTTTCACCTTAGCTTGTATCTTTTGTGTAGGTTACAAATAGCAATGCATCCAATGGGCGTTTGCTATGTTATTGTGGAATTCTTGCTTATGTAAGGACCTCCTGGATAGAAAAAAAAACTTTGGTAGAAATGGACACTTACGAAAAAAGAATGCGTGCTGAAATGAAACGACTACACGACACAGGAGATAGAATGCGTACTAAAATGGAGAATCAATCTGTCCAATTTCAGTTGAAGTTAAGAGTTGTATCAAACTAGAGTAAAGTTGTACTAGTCTAAGGAGAAGATGTATCAGGCTGCTTTAGGTTTTTTTTTTTTTTTTAATTTTTTATTTTGATGATACTATTTTATGTTAGTGGTTACAATCAATATAGTAGTAGTTAGCTAATGTTAAGATGAACTTATTCATCGTGTTATAAATTAACCAACAATTACATTTATCAACAATTTGGAGAGTGAATGTACTTCAATTAAAGTTCATGTATGTTGCCTTGATTGATTGAGAAGCAAAATTCTGCATATAACTTCAGCATATGTGCATTAGCATTGTGAGGCGGCCAAAATATGTGCAATGGAGGAAATTGGAATTAACGTTACAGCAATTGTAATTGGATGTAACAAGGTGAGAATAAATGGAGGAAATTGGAAATGCTATAGCAAGTCAGCAACCTCATAAATCCCAGATAGACTATACATTTTGTACACAATCTCATTAGATTCCTCCGACTAGTTGGTGAGCTAATGGATTACATTAATATGAAATCTGTATAAAATCTCAAAAAACCAGGCACATGAGTCAACCCTAACTTACCAGTCTAATCCTCAACATCTTTTTGAAATATTATCAAGTGTCAAATAAACTAATATGAACAGAATCAAAGAAGAATTGAAGTCTGCAAAAAATTTGTACTTAATAATCATAATCAACCAGCACACTCACGGCGTCCAATTACAAGCACTCCTCAGCCAATAGAGAAAAAATGCAGAATTTTGCTTCTTAACTTCTTGGATATCACATTTATATAACTTCCCCTTGCCACGTAATTCTCCAAACATTCAAACAAATCCAATCACAATTCACCTTTACACAAAAAGTGAGGCATCTTCTACAAATATCTACAATATTGTAAATGTCGGGTATCATTTACAATGAAATTAAATCCACATTCACTAGTTTATACAATACCAAAAAAAGTGTCAAAACATCAAAAAAGATGCATTCTAACTTGCAGGCCTTCCATTCCAATCACCGCTCCAATAGTGCAAGTGGCCACATATCCTACAAAGTCCAATTTCAAGATTTCAGATAACAGTATAAACCAAATCTCATAAAATATTTATTTATTTTCATTTTTAATACCTGAGTAGTTGCACTCTCTTGAGTTTCAAAAACATCACTGTGTGGAACATCATCTCCATGGGAAGTCTTTAAGTTAAAAACAGGAAAAATGTTAAGAAATGCACAAATTTTTTTAATAATAATGATAATTAAGCAATATGAGAAGGAAAGTAAGTAACCTTCTTTTTTGGTTTCCTTTGATTGGGATTACTGTTTTTCACTGTCGATTTTTCCACCGCAAACATCTTCCTTTTATGCGGTAACCTTCCTCTTTTTTTAGCTACATTGGGACTATGAACTTCATCACCATCTACTGCCAACTCAACATCATCAATGAATTCATTACATGCTAAAGATACGTCTGAAAGTGCAAGAGAAGGTGGACTTGAACCACGTAAGTCATTCATTAACATATCAATATGCTTATTAACTTTTGTGTAGTGATCCACGTTTCTTGCAGCGACCTCTGCTAATGTAAGCATACGTTTGCACAAGTTGTCATATCTTTCTACTTCGGGATTGGCACTCAACGCATCAAAACTACTTTTAATTAAAGTATATCTTCGCTTCACATCCTTCCTCCAACGATCAAGATAATATTTGGGTGGTAAAGATGTAATGTTATGTGCACACAATACAGAAAAGACATGTCTGCACACGATGCCTCTTGATTCAAATAAGTCACATGTGCATTTTACTTCAAATTCATCTTCAACTCCATTGAAGTATACAACATATGTTACTAATTTCATATAAGCATCTTCAACGACTGCATTTTGAACTTTTACCTGTTCAATCACTTGGCAAGTGCAAATTGAACCTTCTTTAGTCAAAAGGGAGACAGTACAATAAATTATGTGCATTATCTCAACCTGAACTTCTTTGAATTTGGTATTGGTGTAAAGTTTTTGAAATTGTTTCTCAAAATGATAGAAGGTTAGACATCGAACCTTAGTAGTAAAAGACTTAAAATCTACATGAGTCTCATTCTCAACCTTCTTCCGCAAAGCAAGATCATATTGATCAACAAATTGCTTCAAAGTGGTAGACGGATGTAGATAGCCATCAAAAAAGGCATTCATACTTTCACTCCGTTGTGTAGTCCTCATACCAGCCCAAAACACACTTTTTAGATATGCCGGTACCTAAAAGTCCGGTCATTATATAACTGGTGTAACCAATCATGATCATTAAGGTCATAACTATCTAATAGACTTTTCCATCCTACCTCAAAGTCACCACATGTTTGAGACTCATAAACACATTTATGTATGGCACTCTTAATGGCAACATAATTTGAATATGATTTAAATTTGTCTGGAATTTTTTTTTCAAAATGTGCCATAGACAATATCGGTGTCGGGTTCCTGGGAAAACTCTTGCAATTGCATTTTTCATAGCCCGATCTTAATCTGTTATAATTGCAATGGGCGCTTGGCCATTCATGCAATTCAACCAATTCTCAAACAACCATACAAAATTTTTTGTATCCTCACTAGATATCAATGCTGCCCCAAAAAGGATTGACTGACCATGGTGGTTCACTCCCACAAACGGAGCAAATGGCATACCATATTTGTTAGTTAAGTATGTCGTGTCAAATATCACAACATCCCCAAAACTTTCATACGATGCCCTACTTCTTGCATCAACCCAAAATACATTTTTCAATCTAGAATCATCATCAACATCAACTCTAAAGTAGAAACCACTATCAGTTGCTTGCATCCTATTCAAATAGTCTGGAAGTGCTTTAGCACCTCCTTGACCAAGTCGAATGCGTCTTTCCTTGTTAATGAAGTTTCTGCAATCTTTTTCTATAAAAGGAAGATTCTCATACCCCCCCAGCTTCAACAACAAGAGTATTATAACTCTGACTCAATTTAATCCCAGACATATCATTTATTATAATCTTTCTTCTCACGTTAAAATTCAAATTCCTATTGCATTTAAAATATCTTCCTGCCTTTGGGCTTAAATCATGATTGTGGTCAATAACTACACTAGTCACATACCACTATCTTTCAACAAACTTTGCATTCAACTTCGCCTTACAATCCGTTTTTACTGTGGGATTTGGCTGGCTTGTTTTGGGTTGTGGCTTGCCTTGACGCCCACATGCGAGGGTGACACGTGTGCTTTCCCCAGTGATTTTGTCTCTAGTGACTTTTTTGATTACCACTCCAAAACCTTTTTTCCGACCAAACCGCCTATAAAATGAGCGAAGATCTTCCATAGAGCTAAATGTCATACCTTGCTGAGGTTGCTCAACATTTTCGTCTTCACTTACGAGCTTCCACTCAAACTTGCCCTTTCCCTTGCCATTATTATCGTCCTCATCACTTACAGTTTCATTTTCATCTACAACACAAAAAATAATAATAATAATAAATAAACAAACAATAAATGATGCGTAAAATGTACGAATAAGAGAATAAGAGCCAAACAAACCATTTTCAATGACAATTTGAGGGGGCAAATCATCTCCAACGGGAATATGTGTAAGTAAATTTTCCTCTTCGCATTCATTTTCCGAGTCAATCTATGAATTATTACAAGAAAAAAAAAATCAAATTAGAAACATTAACCTAAAGTTAATATATCAACTACCAAATTAGGTGGTGTTTCCCTAATGCTTGGAACAGTATTGGATTCATGCATATATTTGAAATTTTGGTTATTGCTGAAGAACCAGACAAACAGAATGTTTTGATCTATGTTAAAAAAAATCTCATTTTAATGGCCTGGATTTTACCTCGCCAAAATAGAGCTCTGCATTTTTTTAAAAAAATTTATTTATTTATTTTATTCTGTTAAAAATCCATGCTTTTGGTTAGGGCTGCTGAAGGAGGTAGTGTATTTGTTACTCTGAAAAGAAAGGGCACTTCAGCGGCCAGTGGCGGAGCCAGAACTTTTGTTCATGGGGGGCAAAATACAACTAACGAAATAATTTTTTTTTATCAATTTTAATTATATATTTCAATAGTAAGTGATTGAGTTCAATCTAATTAGGGGGTAGCATGAGAAATTTCAAAATTTATTTATGGAATTGGATGTCTTGCAGTTAGAATTCATTGTACATTAATGAATTACTTCTTTCCATCTGAATCAATAAATTAAATCTATTGAGGGTTTCAGAACCATCTAAGTATTATCTTATGAGTTAGAGTTTCTAGATGCACAATGATCATCCATTTTTAATGCGGTATACATGCTGGAAAGAAATTTTAAAAAAAAGAGTTGTTTCCATATAGCATTTAAAAAATCAATTTTGCATAATTTACATTGATAGAGATTATCCAAAAAAAATTAATTATATAATGCAAAAGCTATTCCTGCAAATATGTTTTTAACACTTTAAAGTTTAATTGTGTATATCCAACAATTAACTAGGGAGTAGCTTTAATTAATTATAATGTTACATTTATCCATCTTCCAAAAAAAAAAAAAAATTGCAGTGGAAGTTTTAGCTTCCATTTCTAAAAGAAAAAACTATAGCCACAAATAAGTCTTGTGGCTTGTGCATTGTAATTAATTGTGATGTCTTGTGAATTGTGAACAAATTGAACAATGTCTCATCACTTAAAAAAAAAGCAAAAAATCTTAATGACTTTAAGACATCCCAAACACTCTGCCTTCTTCGTCCTTGTTTCTTTTTGGGCCCTTCCTTCTTTATTCTTTGTTCTATAATTTCTTTTCTTCTTCTTTTCTGAGCTTGTTCTTGAAAGACTTGAAGGCTGATTTTCCTTCTTTGTTCAATTGTTCATCTAAGTTTTAATTTACTAAGGACTCTAAAGAGTGAAGATTGAAACAACAGCAACAAATTTGCTGGTCTAACGTCAATTGCTGAAGGATCCTAGGGGTGCCCCTGAATTAGTGGTGGAGAGTTTTGAGGGTGGGCAAGTTAAGGGCAAACAAAAACATTTCACTGGTAAATTAAAGAAGTTTTTGGGAGTTGAGGGGGGACATGTGCCCCCTCTCGACCCCTGCTGGCTCCACCAGTGCTTCAGCCCTTGTAGAGATTATTGGTGCTGATGCAAATTCTTAACGATTTCTAATGGCACAGAGATTTCTCATAAAATTATTGTTGTTTCTGCACTCAGGTATGGGTGTATTTGGGTATGTACATAAGTTTAAAAGTTCAATTTCCAAAGGTTTTCCACCACATTTTTTGCAATTTCTTCCATCCAAACACACAAATTTTATTGTACAAGAAAATAAAAAAGTCTTTTTAAGTTTTAGAAGAGTTTCTTACAGAGGAAAAGGCCATGGTGGGTAGCGGCCCTACTGCTTCGTGCTGGGACTCGTCCTTTGTGGTAGGCGGCAGCGGTAGTGGGCAGGAGAGGGGAAAGGCCAGTGGTGGGAGAGGGTGGGAGAGGCGGGAGATGTTGCAGAGAGGGAGGGAAAATGAAATAAGCTTTACGCGTGGGTTTACTTTTTGATTTTGTTTTTTTTTTTTTGTTTTAAAATAGTTAACCCAGGTAAATGCGGACGGATTGCTGATACAATGCTGCTCCGTAGCAATACTCATATTAAACAGACTCAGTGTGCAAGCCATTACTAAGTCATAATTAAATGGATGATATGCTCACTAATAATATGTTATACAATTATTTTGTTAAATTGCTCATAAGAAAAAAAAATAGCATAAGGGTAAATATAATGGGCATTAATTAATAAAAAGGTCTTCAATTCAATTTTTCGTAAAGCCAAATAAGATTTTAAGAGCAATCGTACCTAGAAACACACTACATAGCTAGTGCTCCCAAGCATGTTAAATTCAAGGGATAAATGTAAAATTTGTCTATGTGGTTGGTCTAATTTACAAATCACTCAATGTGGTTTAAAAAATAAGGGGTAATCCATGAACTACAGCGTCTTAGCACTTTCCCCCCATGAATTACCAACTATGACACCTGACCCCATCAAACTACCATCTTATGACAAAAAGCCTATTTCCGTCAGTTAAAGGGGTTAAAATTGACGGTCAACGGTCATGTGCAAGTCATGTGCCATTTAAAAAAAAACTTCTTCCACTTTTGCCCTCATTTTAAATTGTTTTCATGTGTTGGATTAGGGTTTAGGAGGGTATAAGCATCATTTTCTCGATCTGAAGTAAGAGCAAAAGTGAAAGAAAAAAATTTAAAATGGCACATGACTTGCACATGACCGTTGACCATCAATTTTAACCCCTTTGACTGACGGAATAAGGCTTTTTGTCATAAGATGATAGTTTGATGAGATCAAATGTTATAGTTGGTAGTTCAGGGGGGAAAGTGCCAAGGCGCTGTAGTTCATGGAGGCAAAAGGTAATTACTCCCAAAAAATAATTTATAGGTCCCTAAAATAGGTCAAAATAACATTTTACTCTCTGAACTCATTTTCCGTTAAATAACTTAATGGAAACTGTTACATTGCCACATCACACCCAATAAAAATAAGACACGTGTTCTTTTTTATTTATGCTTTTAAAAAATGACAAATAAGCTTTTCCACGTCATTTTGAGACTCCAACATACACTCCACGTCAAATTAAATAAACATAATCTCTCTATATCCCTTGTACCACCGTCGTCTTCATCTTCCCCAACGATTCTTACCGTCGTCTTCATCTTCCGATGGGTGTGATCTTCGATCTGTGAGTTACTCTGAGATTTTTGGGCATCTACGTTTTTGGATTAGTACATTTTTAGCAGTCTTCTATGAAAATTCGGATTTGTTTTTGGGCATTGAAGCATCTTCAAAAATTGTTTCCAGGCATCAGAAACAATCTATTCCTCTCTCTCTCTCTGTGTCTTTTTTTTTTAGGAAGATGAAGACGACGACGGCAAGAATCGGTGGAGAAGATGAAGACGACAGAATGAAGACGAAGATGAAGATGACGGCGACACAAGGGATATAGAGGGATTATGTTTATTTAATTTGACGTAGAGTGTATGTTGGAGCCTCAAAATGACGTGAACAAGCTTATTTGTCATTTTTTAAAAGCATAAAAAAAAATAAAACACGTGTCTTATTTTTATTTGGTCTGATGTGGCAATATAACAATTTCTATTAAGTCATTTAACGGAAAATGAGTTCAGGGAGTAAAATGTTATTTTTGCCTACCTTAGAGACCTATAAAGTATTTTTTAAACCACATGGAGTGATTTATAAATTAGGCTAACTACAGGGACCAATTTTGTATTTATCCTTAAATTCAATATAACTTTCTGCTTGACCAGTACATTTAAGGATCTATTATAGTAAGGTGTCTACATTTACTCTGGTTATCTTGATTATGGTATGTATTTATTACTTTCTTATTTCTGTAGTTAAAGTCTTTCGCAGTATTCTCTCAATTAGGAGAGGTTAAAATCCTTGACTCTTGTCCCGTGAGGGATAAGGCTAGGAGATAAACTATGTGATAAATTACCAATTACTTGATTTTCACGGGGCTTTACAAAAATGCAAGCCCACAACATATCTTCCAAAATTTGGTTAGTCCGCTCTAACTAACCATCTATTTGCAGGTGAAAAGCGGTGCGAAACTTCAACTTCGTCCCCATCTCCTTTTGCAAGTTCTGCCAGAATCTCAAGGTGAATCGAGAGTCCCTATCCGACATGATTACCGATGGTACTCCATGTAGTCGGACTATATGCTAAACGTATAGCCTAGCCAACTTATCCATCGGGTCCTTGACCTTCATGGGGATGAAATGAGCATTTTTCGTGAGACGATCGACTACTACCCAAATAAAGTCCTCTCTAGTAGTTGCCTTGGGTAGCCCCAAAATGAAGTCAATAACTACCTCTTCCCACTTCCACTTAGGTACAAGCAACGGCTTGAGCATTCTCGCCAGTCATTGATGCTCTGCCGTCAATTGTTGGCAGGTTGGGCACTACTCGACATACTTCGCAATGTCCCACTTCATATTGTTCCACCAATATGTCTCCTTCACATTCTTGTACATCTTGGTACTACCGGGATGTATAATACGAGGAATGATGAGCCTTGCCTATAATCTCCTTCCTTAGTTTTTCGTCCTCCAGCACACACACTTGTTTGAAATGGGTGAGAGACCCATCATCCTTAAGGCAAAACTCCTGCACCTTCTTGTCTCCTAGCAACAACTTGATCTTAGAGCACTCTGGATCCTCCAACAGAGCGGCCTTAATCCTCTCAAGCAGTTTTGACTGAATCACAAGGTTAGATAAGTGTGCTGGCGCACCTTCGACTACCACTTTCAGCCCCATCCTTGCGAACTCCATGACCAGTTGAGGCTAGGAAATTCCAAGAGTGGCAAGCTCAACTGTCGACTTCCTACTCAGTGAGTTGGCGATTATGTTGGCCTTGCCAGAATGATAATTGATCTCGCAATCATAATCCTTGATTAGTTCAAGCCACCGTCCCTGTCTTATGTTGAGCTCCTTTTGAGTAAAGAAGTACTTCAGGCTCTTATGGTTCATATAGATCTCACATCTCTCGCCATACAAGTAATGCCTCTAGATTTTTAACGCGAACACGACCACTGCCAACTCCAGGTCGAGCGTATGGTAATTTTGCTGTTAAATCTTTAGCTGGCATGAAGCGTAGGAAATAACATTGCCATTCTGCCTGAGCACACACCCCAATCCCTTCTTGGAGGCTTCACTATAAACTACTAAATTCCCAGATCCCGTAAGTAAAGCAAACATAGGAGCAGTTATCAAGCACTTCTTCAACTCCTAAAACTCTTCTCGCTTTCATCCGTCCAAACATAGCGGGCATTCTTCTTATTAAGCATAGTAAGTGGCCTCGACAACTTGAGAAACCCTCAACAAAGCATCGGTAGTAACCAATGAGTCCCAAGAAACTCTGGACTTCGAACACGCTTGTTGGCCTGCTCCACTCCTCCACTACTACCTTCTCCGGGTCGATTGCTACTCCTTCACCATAAATCAAGTGACCTAGGAAGGACATGCTATCTAGCCAAAAATCGCACTTCTCAAGTTTGGCATAGAGCTGCTCCCTTCGAAGCCTCCTTGAGTAAATCAAGGATCCTTCAGCTATTGACGTTAGACCATCAAATTTGTTGCTGCTGTTTCAATCTTCACTCTTTAGAGTCCTTAGTAAATTAAAACTTAGATGAACAATTGAACAAAGAAGGAAAATCAGCCTTCAAGTCTTTCAAGAACAAGCTCAGAAAAGAAGAAGAAAAAAAATTCTAGAACAAAGAAAGAGAAACTTACTTCAGTCTTCAACTTCAAGAATAAAAAAGGAAGGGCCCAAAAAGAAACAAGAACGAAGAAGGAAGAGTGTTTGGGATGTCTTAAAGTCATTAAGAATTTTTTTTTTTTTTTTTTTTTGGAAGTGATGAGACATTGTTCAATGTGTTCACAATTCACAAGATATCACAATTAATTATAATGCACAAGCCACGAGACTTATTTGTGGCTATAGTTTTTTTCTTTTGGAAATGGAAGCTAAAACTTCCACGGCAATTTTTATTTTTTTTCGAAGATGGATAAATGTGACATTATAATTAATTAAAGCTACTCCCTAATTAATTGTTGGATATACACAATTAAACTTTAAAGTGTTAAAAACATATTTGCAGGAATAGCTTGTGCATTATATAATTAATTTTTTTGGATAATCTCTATCTCCATCAATGTAAATTAAGCAATATTGATTTTTTAAATGCTATATGGAAACAACTCTTTTTTTTAAAATTTCTTTCCAGCATGTATACCGCATTAAAAATGGATGATCATTGTGCATCTAGAAACTCTAACTCATAAGATGATGCTTAGATGGTTCTGAAACCCTCAATAGATTTAATTTATTGATTCAGATGGAAAGAAGTAATTCATTAATGTACAATGAATTCTAACTGCAAGACATCCAATTCCATAAATAAATTTTGAAATTTATCATGCTACCCCCTAATTAGATTGAACTCAATCACTTACTATTGAAATATATAATTAAAATTGATAAAAAAAAATTATTTCGTTAGTTGTATTTTGCCCCCCATGAACAAAAGTTCTGGCTGCGCCACTGGGTAGAGGATACTTGTTCTTAATCGTGACCTTATTCAGGTCGCGTTAGTCAATGCACATCCTCATCTATCTATCCATTTTCTTCACGAATAACACCGGGGCTCCCCACAGTGATGAGCTAGGGCGAATAAACCCCTTGTCTAGCATCTCTTTTAGTTGTTCCTTCAGCTCTTTTAATTCTAACGAAGTCATCCTATACGATGCCTTTGATATAGGATCAGTGCATGGTACACATTCAATCCCAAAGTCAACTTCCCTCCGGGTGACAATTCAGCATAATCCACTGAGAAGACATCTGGAAAGTCTCGCACCACAAGGATATCTGCAGGTTCTTCCCTTCCTCCTTCGCTGGGGTAATGACGAATGCCAAAAACGCCTGGCCTCCTCCTAGAATGAGCTTCTTGGCCAGGACAACTGAAATGGTGGGAGGTAGGGACCTCACTTGCGATTTGACGAATTTCACTTCTCCTTCTCCCCATGGCCTAAGCGTAACTTGGTTACGAGCACAATCGATGACCGCGAAATGCTTAGCCAAGCAATCTATCCCAATAATAATGTCGTAGCTATTCATAGGGAGAACAACTAAGTTTGCGGGAAGTACCATTCTACAGATGCTCACAGGTCATCCACAAACTGCACACTTACAAGTCACAGTTTTTCCTACGGGGGTAACTATAGCAAGACTAGTTACTGCAAGTCCAAACAGTTTTACAAACATGATAGATACGAAAGAGTGGGTAGCCCCCGAATCAAATAAAACCGAAGCTTCAAATCCAAGTATAGGGACAGTACCTGTCACCACTTTCGATCACCCTTCCACTTCTCCCATAATAAGCGAGTAGACTCTTGCAAACACTAAAGGCCTTTGAATGTTCCCTAGCTGAGGGATTGCTTTGCCTGCACAATCCATGCTGAAGTGGTTGAACTGGCCACACAAGTAACACGTCTCCGCACCCATCCTACGGAGTCCCCAGTGAACCTTGTTGCATTTCTGGCATAACTCCAGCGTCTGACCCTTCTGGTGTTATTGAGCCTAAGGGGCAATTGGGGCATGTCCTTATGGTCGTTAGGGTGGATAACTCCCCACAACCATCCTCTTGGCTCGTTCGACTCCTCTAGATGATAACCCAAATCCATGAGCCCTCCTCTTCTGGTCTACGAACTATATCACATTCTCCTTCAATCTTTCCTCGTAGATCAAAGCCCAATCCACCAATTGGGAGAAATTACGGATATCGAAGCACATCATCATAGTCCGGATGCGAGTATTCAGACCCCTCTCAAACTTCTTCACCTTCTTTTCCTCGTCTGGAATGAAGTACATGGCAAACCTTAAGTAAATCCGATGGTGCTTAGTATCTCCTCCATATCATTATGGGCTAGTATGATCACCAGTCCCGTCAAAGTTGTCAGAGTAAAAATCCTTCAGAGAACAACCAGGTCCCAATGCTAGCTGCCTTGCCATGCGATCATGATCCAAAAAAAATTATTTATTTTACAAATTCATCATGACTAATCCTTTGATTGAACAAAACTGTATTGATTAGAAAGAGTTTTGATCTTCTTGTTGCTAAATACCACGTATGAGCATAAAAGTCGAGACATAAATTTCCTATCCTAATAGCTGTATTGTTAAAAAATACCTTTTGACCCAGTTTCTAAAAGTGACAAATGTACTTTAAAACATGTAAGATGCACATTTTTTTAATATTACATACTTCTCACATGCTTTTTTAATAGTATTAATAAAAAAAATATATTAAAAAAAAAAAAAGAAAGGGATTTCTCACTCACTCAAAGGACACAACACTTTTAGAGATTGGGTTGAAAAACTTTTTACAACTCAATTTGTAGAAAATTTAAATCCGGCAGAAGAAATGACCACTCTGTCGCAAGAGCACTGCCAACTGCCAAGCCTGCCTGACGAATCTTCAAGAGATGTTTGGACAAGAAGCTGCCAATAAAAATCTAATGGAAGGCACTTCAGTTAGGAAACATGCCCTGAAGCCAGAAGTTGATTTCTTCCATCAACCTGGATCCTTTTAGCCTCAAGCCCAAGGGCAAAGAACTTTAGCTTCTTTTTTTTTTTTTTTTTTATTCAAACGCGGAAAAGGATTAAGAACTTTAGCTATTCTTCCTAGAAAACTCATGTAAGTATAGCTCAAATTCAATGTAAGCTTAGTTTCTTTAGTTTTTAATGAAAATAAAATTTTATTTCGCAATGCTACATGTACTTCTAAGTACTTACTGCTTGATGTGGTACTACTAAACACAATTGATATATCATATACAAATGAGAAATGCTATATGCACTCCCAAGTCCACACTCTCGAGTGCACTCCTAACGTGACAAGTAAAAATCACCATTGAATTTTAGGTAAATAATCATTAAATAGTAATTTTCATTGTCATGTTAAGTAGTACACTTTGGGAGTATGCACTTAGGAGTGCATGTAGCATTTCACTATACTAACCAATCAAAATTCAATAGTACTTTTTTACTGTCACATGAGAGAGTAAAAACTTAGAATTATACGCAGTATTTCTTATGTAACAACTAGGTATCTCAAACTGGTCCTTTTACTACAGAGCACTAGCCATAAACCACAGCATCCTCGTTCCAAAACACTGAGGCATCTTTTCAAAGCCATTCTTGACAACAGCAGTGTTATGTGGTAAAAGCATATTCTGCTATAAACAGAAGCAAATGAGACATTTACCTTGGTTTGTGCTAAGCATTACAAGCAACAGCTACACTATTCACAACTGTTAAGTGAATAAATTATGAATGCAACTATCCACAATTTGCACAAATATTTTCGTTCAGGGATTCCAGTGTTGGCAGGACGAAGAGGGATGATAATCAGATAGGCTGCTTATACATTGAGACTGACAGTGACAACCCATCCACCTGCGTACGGCTTTTGTCATCTGATCGCTCCGAGCAAGTTGGCACCATCAAGTTTTGCACCTTCCAAATGCTATGGCAAAAATTAATAAATATAGAATTGCTAATTAATATAACCAAGACAAAGGATAAAAATTCCCATAGCTTAAGGTCAAGAGGTTAGGAGCAGATTGATAGATCCAAAAAAAAAATCCAGTACAGAAGGCCCAAGACCCAATTGAACAAAAGGCCAACTATCACGCCCAGAAAAGCCCAAAATACGGCCAGATCCTGCTGGAGCTCGAGAAGGCCCAAGAGAGGCCCCTGAGAGACCAAATATAAGGTCTATCTTCTCTCCCCCTCGGGTAAGCTCTCAGACTCTCACAAGACACCATTCTCAAATTAGAGAAGGAGCTCTCTTTTTCTCACTCTCCATTATCTTTCCCCCCTTAAGATCAGGACACTGACTTCGGCACCAGATTGCCTCCGGTCGCAGGACTGAAGGCTTATTGACAACCCATTCTTGGTTTTGCAGGTAAAGAGCAACCCCCAGTCCGTACGTGACAGATTTTTGCTCTAACACAGATAAAGTTCTATATATACTAAATATCGATCAGCAGTAACAATTGCATTAAGATAAGATATAGACAACGTTAAAAACAATTCATCACAAATTAACCCTGGTTTGCTTCACTTACTGTATCCCGAAGATTGACCTGCCGTAAATAAGCTCGTTGAAGGTTTGCACCCTTTAAGTTGGCATTACTCAACTTCGCCCCCTGAAACATGCAGTTGATATGAAAGAATCAAATAAAAAGCTAGACAAACTATCAACAGGGAAAAAAAAATTACCTTTCTAATTTTTTGATAGTATGACAACCTTAATGTTGTCAAATGTAGTGTGACTACCTCTCTTCTCACTCTTGCATAGCGGATTATCATCAGTTACATTAATCAATACACATAAACAGAAGGCAACTACTATCCAAAATATCATGAAGGATGTTTTCATCCCAAAATCTAGATCGCACAAAACATGCACGTGTAAACATGTATACACTGCCAAACAAATAAAATAATAGAAAGAAGCAACAAGACCCTCAACCCCCACCCTGTAAACAAAATGACCAAAAAAACAAAAGAAACAACAGCAACAACAATGACAATATTGGCTCCAAATACAATGGCAGATCACAGAAAATCAACTTTTACAAATCTCTATTTGCATTTTTCCTTTCGTGTTTCTTTAAGAAGGCAAAAGAGGAGCAAGCTGGCCGTGCACGCTATATAAACTGCATAATGACACTCCATTCAGGCCAATAGAAGGAATACCATTAGGATAACTCCCCAAAAAGGTTCTGCTTTAATGTACGTCCCACCACAGATTAAGCCCCAAAATAGGACCTTCTTAACATATCTACACTGCAAGCCACTAAAACAAATGCCTCACAAATAACTCTGGCCTGTCCTCTACGAGTCCCTAATCTTCAACGACTCCTTCCAAATGCAACACATACTTGAGGCCAATCTCGAATGTACATTGCTGCACACGTCAACACCAATCTACGAGTTGGCTCTATTCGTTCCTGTTGCAACATCGATGTTAACCTAAGGTCCTGAAGTGCAAATATAGATTCCCCACCACAGAGCTATAATTGTGCAGTTGAAATGGTACCATCTAGCTAGTCACAAACACCCTATCTCCACCAATGGAATATTGAAATTGCTCCCCTTCTCCAATTCAGAAAAAAAAAAAAAAAAAAAAAAAAAGAAGAAGAAGAAGAAGAAGAAGCTAAAATAGCAGCAGCAGAAAGATGTCAGTCTATCCTTTCATTAAGCACTTCAGTCTATAATGAGACCACTCTGATGTACAGTGCAGTTCCCTGTTTTAGTTGTGTTTTGATTCTCCATTTCCTTGTGCATGAAAGGTCCATTTTAACCACAAAGACAAACATTGTTTTTGATAATTAATCGGAATTTTATTAAAAAGCGCAACGAGGCAGACCAGATACACAAGAATTATACAAGAAATACACCTAGCCAAAACAAGAAAAAAAAAATCAATAAAATTTGGCAAATCAGTATCACCTAAAGTAGTTGTCCAATGATAAAGAGAATTGAAGAGAGACTTTAGATCTACTATCATTTCTTTCCCTTCAAAGAAATCACAATAAGTAAGACAGAACCATCTTCCACACTGTTACACTCTGATGATCGCCACACAGCCCTCTCCAACGAGCAAAAAGGTCTACCCCTCATCTTGGCATAACCCAAGCTAACCTAATGTGGCTGAAGAAAGCATTCCATAAGCCCACAAGCCCACAACAATCTCACAATGGAGTAGAAGATAATCCACATAATCCTCTTACACATACAATACCAAGCAATCACTAAGACATGATGCTTCCTTAGGTTATCAATGGTCAGAATTTTTCTTAAGGCGGCCGACCAAGCAAAAACCACCACTCTCAATGGGAACTTGTTCCGCCAAATACTCTTCCATGGGAAATGGAGTACTATCATGGGGAACAAGGACATTATTGAATGATCTAACGTTGAACAACCCTCTCTTGGAGTGGCCCAACAAAACTTGTCTTCACATCCTCATCTCAATCTAAAGAAATATAACAAATTGAAGAATGAAGCAAAGACATCCATCTCCTAATCGTGTGCAACTCTGATAAAGCTTACATTTCACAGATGAGTGTTATTACACAACTCCAAGTGGTCCGCCACATAAGCATACTTAACACGAGCAATACTATAAAAATCCAAGAATGCTTGCTTTAGGTAGGGATGGCAATTCTTGTTCACGTATCGGGCTCGGTCGTGTTGTAGCATGAGTATAATTATGATTATATAAGTCAACTTTAACCCAACCTACTTAATTAAACAAGTTACACCCCTCAACTCTAACTTGCTAATTTTGTGTTGAGCTCGTGTCAGGTTTGCAAGTTGTGTAAAAAACAATTTAGTCCTCAATGTCGTGTCGGATTCAGGTCGTGTTAAGACATGGGTATAAGAATATGTAGGTCAACCTTAATCCGACCCATTTAATTAAACGAGTTAGACCTCCTCAACCCTAACCCACTAATTTCGTGCCGGGTTCACAGATCTTGTCAAAAATTGAAAGCCCTATCTTTAGGATCTTATCCCCATCTCAGGTCATGCTAGAATCTAATCTTGAAATCATCACTCACCTTAAATCTGGTATGACCATAGAACAACCCTAACTCCTCCTAATATTTTTTCATAACCCCACTCACCCTATACAACCCACGAACCTCATTTGAACACCACTTACCCCACAAGTTTCCATATTTCGAATCCACTACAACTCTCCATAAGGGCTTACTCTGATGTAGATAGCGCCAAAGTCACTTCCCCAAAAGAGCATGATTGAACAAAAGTAAGTTTTGGACCTCCAACCCTGAGACCAGAGAACAAACCTTAGACCACCAGCTTACCAGGTGCAATTTGAATTCTTCACCAAGCCCATCCCATAAGAAATCTCGCTGTAACTTCTTTATACAATTGGCAACACAAACAAGAAGAGGAAAAAAGAGACATAAAATACGTAAGCAAATTGGAAAGGGTGCCCTTGATCAAAGTAATCCTACCACCTTTAGACAAGTACATCCTCTTCTAGCTAGCGAAACGACGCTCAATCTTCCCAAGAACACTATTTCAAATAGATTTGGCCTTAAAAGAAGCTCCCAATGAAGGTCCAAGATATTTCAAGGCAACGAAGGAACCCCGCAATCCAAAATATTGGCCAGACTATCAACATTATCGACATTACCTACTTTAATTTTCAGCCTGGATATAGCTTCAAAGTATAAGAACAAGGCTGTGAGTAGAGGTGATGTGGGTTTGCCTCAAAAAATAAGGCATCTACAAACAGTAGTTAAGTACACCAACATTCCTAGACCCCAAACAAAAGACCTAAAAGGAAACCCCCATAGAGAGCATTTTGCTTAAAGCCTCCAATAACAAATAGTAAGGGAGACAAAGAATCTCCCCTGCCTCAGACCACGGGAAATACTAAGAAACCAACGGGGAGCCATTCACCAAAACAGAAAAACGCACCAAGGAAATACAATGCGCTATCCAAGTATACCATTTCTCCCCAAAACCGCACCCCAACAATTATAACAAGAAACTCCAATTGACATTATTGTAAGCCTTCTTGAAATCCATTTGCAAGGCACACCTAGCTCAGTGAATCTAATCCTACTATCCAAACATTCATTATCTATAAGAACAGAGTCCAGGATTTGCTTACCAAAGACAAACGCATTCTAAGGCTTTGAGATATTCTTTTCAACAACCATTCTCCACTTGTCGGCTAGAACTTTGACAATAATCTTGTAAACATCACTCACTCTAGTAGGGGGGAAATCCTTAACATCGACAGCCTGATTTTCTTTGAAATAAGAGCAATGAAAGTGGTTTTAAGGCTTCTTTCAAACTTTTCCTTTGGCATGAAGCACATGGAATATACTCATAATGTCTACTTTAAGAACATCCCGACAAGCTTGGAAGAACGCCATAGTAAAACTATCAGAGCCCAATGCCTTATCCTTGTTCGTAACTTTCACCACCTCAAGAACCTTTCTAACCAAGTGGCCTCCTCATCAATGTAATCAAATGAAAGGCCAGCCAGCTTGGGTCTCCAACTGAACTGTGAAGTAAACAATCTATCATAAAAATGCACAATGTAGTCCTCGATCTCATCTCAGTATGATCAAAAGTAACTAAGCCATTTACCAACAATGCAATGAAGTTGTTTCTCCTATTCATGTTAGCCACTGAATGAAAACAAATTCGTGCATTTGTCACCCTCGATTTCTGCCTCCAGCTCATCTCCTCTAACAAAATATCCCTCTCTAGATCACTAACCACTTTTTCCTTCCTCAATTCTCTTCATCACATAAAGCTCTCTTCCTCCAAACCATCAAGAGCTTGTAATTCATCCAAGAAGAGCACTTTTGGTTTCTCCACATTACCAAGCACTTGGTCATTCCACAATCTTAAGTCAGCTTTCAAGGCCTTAAGTTTGCAAGCCAAAATGAAACCGAGGAAGCCTTGAAAGTCATCAGAAGACCACTATTGTTTCACCCAGCCTACAAAGCCTTCATACCTTAACCACCCTAAATCCCTCCACAATCAAGAACTAGAGAGACAAAACCTATCGATTCTATACCAAGAAAGGGTATCCCGGTTGTTTGACCACGAAAAAGTCCCACCTCAAGGGGGATATCCATAAGGTCCTAATCAAAATAAACTCTATAAAATCCAGTATAGCGGAACAAAAACAAGCTTCACCCGATCTTTCACTAGGAAAGCGGGTGACATTAAAATCATCCCCAATGCACTTTGACAAGTTCCACCAACTAAGCAAGCCAGCCAATTCCTCCTATAAATATCTTCTATCACAATCCCTACAAAAGCCAAGAGAATCCATCCATCTTTGATATTTCAAAAAGAGCAGGCAACAGTAAACTCCCTCACACACTCTTCGATTTTCTCCACCACTCTCCTATTAGACATAAGCAAGATTTCACCGCCACTTCTTGAAGTAGAATAACACCAATTTATGTGATGACACTCCCACAAACTACGCACAACATTGTTGGTAATGAATTCCAATTTAGATTCCTGCAGATAAATAATAAGTGCCTTCCATTGCCCAAGCATGCTTTTGACTCTAAGACGTTGGCACCTTCATTCAACCTCCTTACATTCCAAGATAACAACTTAGGCTTCACAAATAATTGATCATAGCCCTCCGCTTAACTCTACCTCAGCTAGAACTACTGCCTTTCGAATCATAGTTGATGGAACATGATAACCTTTTTTAATTCTCTACTTCCTTTGTTAACCAATTTGGAACTAGAGGTGGATTCCTTCTAGGAGTGGCTCACTTCAAAGGTCGTAAGCAAGGCCATAAACTCCTTTTCAAAACCCTCACATGATAGCCCCAAATGATGATGGATTTCCTTACCTTCCACGAAACCCAAGCTGATGACTTTGCCCCTGTACAATTCTCTTTCGCAAATGGAGGGAAAGAGGTCAACAAAGTAGCCTCCTCCATAAAACACTTCCATATCCTGGCGAGACTGAGTTACATTGACGAGAGGACACCTCCTACATCACACCCATCAATCTCAACAAGTACAATACCTTTCCCCTTATCAACATTAACACTACACCCCCACCCCCCAACTCCTCAATATAGGATGGCAAGGGGGAAAGAAAAAAAAAATCCAACAAAGGGAACCGCTTCCCCCCTTTTAACAACAATACCCCACTCTGAGCGGTGAAGGATTGTGACAACTGCAACAAGCCTAGGCTCGGGGCATGGAACTTCTTTGGTGTTGTAGGAACTAACTTAGCCCTTAAATCCCCATTTATCAAGCAAACAGAATCCACATCACCTATACTAAAACCCATTGCCGAGACAGACAAGGCAATTCTCCATTTCCTGAAAATGTTACCGCTAGTGACCAAATTGGAGAACTCAAAGTTGATGGGGACCATCGCAGCCTCATCAACAGCAAAATCTAACAGAGATAAATTGTTGCGGCAAGCATCCAAAAGTTCCACCGTGGACGATAGACCTAGGGCGAGCAAAAAGCCTAACAGCTGCGACCCCTGAAATGTTCGGTGCATCTCATATATTGGCATCTGAGTCATCGAGGGCTGCTGGCAAGTCCACTGAAGGACCATTGGGTTGGGCAGATCTAGGACCCGCATGACCTACAACCATGCCAGGATCAGCAGATGAACTTCCACTCTCTTGGCCCACTCCCACAACCAGATCTTTACCCGAAGATGAGGCCTCCCCAACCCATGTCTTCATTACCCACATACAAGTAGGCTTAAGATGAAACGATCATTTTACTTGTTGGGGAGATGGCCCTTTTTCTTTTAGCCACACGACAAGCTTTGTCCTGTAGAGATGGGTTTTGAATAATAGTAGGAGAATTAAAAGCAAGTTGGGCCCTCTCTGTAAGCATAGGCTTCTTCTTAAGAAAATCGGCATGTTCCAAATTACTAACCTCCTCTGGCCCAATAAATTTTCAGCCCTCATCCACTATTGCAATAACCCATTCCACTAACCCTTTCATTTTCACTAGCTAACTTCTCAAATTTCGTAAGGCCCCACTGAGTTCCACCACCTCACTCCTACTGCAACATGAAAGGAGGGAATGGTTTCCGATGCACTCCTTCCATGTGCAATATCCTTTTAGGCCTAATGTAAATACCCAACGATCCTTGTGTGGCCCTCCTATGAGATTAAGCGCATGTTGTATTATGCCCCCAAGGGGCCCATATCGTCCTAGACTACCTCCTCAATGCAAGCTCAACCGGCGCTCGCTCTAACATCACTATTGGTGCCAAGCATCCCTGAGTATGCCCCGCCAAATCTAACACCTCCACATAAGACCTTCTGGTAGTACTCACTCTCCAGCGCCTTTCCCATTGACATTAAGTCAGAGCCACCCATATCATTTGACTACAATACATCGATGGGCTGCCATGGATACAAGGTTCTGCTCCTCTCACCGAGGGATAGTTCAACAAAACAACCACCTTTCTCATCTCGAAGGCACAAACTCTCCAATCCTTCCCTTCTCTCCCCTCTGGTATTACTAAAAAACTCACCATTCCCCACCACCAAATATTGGCCAAACCTAATAGAGCCTCTCTGAGCTAAAAAAGCCTTGTTCCCATCCCTTGACGATTTAATAAACTCAGCACACTCTTTTCCTTGAACCAAATCCTCCATTGTGGCCAATAGCCAAACAACACTCACTTTACCCAAAAACACCATTCGAGATACCCCATTGTAAAACAGATCACAACCCCCCCCCCCCCTCTCTCTCTCTCTCTCTCTCTCTAGTACTACTACTACTACCACTGAAAGCTAAAAAGTGGCCTCTATATAGAACCAATTCAAGAAACCCATCTCAAATGACCGAGGACTACATGCTAGCACCCGAGGATAAACACAGAATTGACAACCCTTTCCACTAGTAAAGTATCAATTAATCTTTATAAAAATAAAAAATTGCATCATCAAAATCTCCATTATAATTGTCTTCTAATTCTTAAATGACGACCTATGAATATTCACCCATCTCATTATCTAAACAGAATATAGCCTGAATGATATTGCATCAACTAGAAGGAAGCTTGGTTGGGTTGCTTTAGTATGTGAATCCCCCAAAAATTCATTTCTTAAAGGTAACCTCATTGAGGCACTATTGTCGGTATGAACTTTAACAAAAGCATCATAATCAAGATTTGACTACAAAGCAAACCATCATTGATTGCTAAAATGTATGGAAATGAAAAGTGCTAATCAGTTCCTTGGTGCCAAACAGCAAACAAGAAATATCATTCATAAACAAAAGATTACAAAATAAATAAATAAGAGAATTGAAAATTGAAATGGTTTTTCTCATCCCATTAACCTACTCCTGTTATCTCAAAGATAAGACCTTAGAAAAAGAAAACCTTAGGTATAATAATTCTTTCCTCATCAATATTACTAGGTAAGCCTTCTTAAATTCATTTTATAATGACATCTAACTATTTTCAAATTAATTTTATGCCTTCAATCCTCACAATTCCCACTCTGATAATGCAAAATTCCTTTGCATTGCACTCTCTTTCCAATACACTAAATACAATGCTAAACAAAACATTTACCTTTAAATTGGCTCCTTCCAGAATAGCATTCTCCAAATTGGCATTAGTAAGGTCAGCATTCTGAAATATGAGTAAACAAATAATTATGTCATGACAACTTTGAAGCAGAAAACCCCAAGGGATGAACATCCCAATCAGGAAACGAGTATTATTTCAGTACTCAGCATGAAAAATAAACCCTCCCTTGAACTATGAAACAATATAAAATACAAATTAAAAAAAGAATCACACGTGTGGTCAATGTAAATAGAAGTAATACTCCAGCACCAAGCAAAAATATCAACATTTTCCTTCCACTGGGAAAAAAGAAGAAACTCTTGTTCAACCATGAAATCATATAAAATAGAAAATACACATTTCACAAAAACTCACATATCTACAAGTGGGTGATGTGAGTCTGTGTGCCTGTGTGGCATATAAGAAGGAATAAACTATAAAAATGAAGCACAAACCAACAAGATCTTTAGAACCAGAAGAAACACTATGTAAACAAAGCTACATGTTCTTGTGAAGATTAAAAGTCATTTGCTTTCAATCTATTATAATAAATCACATGCTAGATATTCAAGTTGCTAAATGTTATTCCAACTTTTTAACCGCAGATGAGGTCGAATTTGTCTTAACTCCATAGACTTATGAGCACTGGTATAAATATCTGAAACAGAAAAACAATACAATAAATTTGTTTTATAAAATTTTTTATGAATATAAATTCTCACAAGAATATCAAATAGTGTACAATATTCTTCCAATCCTAATCAAAATTACAAGCCCCAAGGGACCGAAACATTGTTCATATGTCAAAAATACAGTTGAAACAATGTTTTTACTAGATTTAGTTCCTTACAATCAACAATATATTTTATCGATTTCTTGGAAAACAGGTTTAAATCAAATTTACTCCAAATATAACAAAAAAATCAAAAATTAATTATTCTATGAAAGTACTTAACCAAAAAAATAGATTATGCAGTGAATTTTGGTTCCTCAAGCTTAATCACTATTGAAGTTTAAATCTTAAAGAGGTAGCAGAGAAATGTGTTAGTATAGTTAGCTAACTTTAAATAATATTGCAGTTGTGCTCTTCTTCTTCTTTTTCCCCCCTTCTGTTAGAACATAATAGTAGTTGTTACCAGAGTCTTCCGGCGTAAAGCCAAAAACTCAGCACATTAATCATGCAATAATTTCAGAAGACTAGTAGGTTTTGTTAGGTTTTGTTTGTACAAAGGCCATTGCCAAAATGATACGCTGTTGTTACTAGCTCATTAATCAATGTCCCAAAAAACCAGAAACAAAGAAACAAAGGACTCCGAGTCCAAGATAGCTTAAAGGTTAAGAAATGCTGAACCTGTAGGTGTGCAGATCGCAGATCTGCTTCAAAGAAACTACAATCCACCAAACAAGCATCTGTAAAATTTAATGTTAAATTTGAATGAAATTTCACCGCAGATAATGTAAGCTCTAATTAATGATAAAAATAGAAAATGTCATGGCTCAACATTTTGTTTGAGCTTAAATAGAAAAATCAACCATTATTAAACTATGAGCAATGGGAGAAATGGAACACAAGAACTATGGCACGTCATTCCAAGCATGGGATTCCATTTCGTTTTTGATGGAATTACTCCTCTAAACAAACAATATATTTTAGGAGAAACTACACTCACCCCAACCCCAACCCCACCACCCCCCCCCGGGGGATGACCACCCTATCTGCAATGTCCCTTCAAACTTCAAAAAATTGCAATGTCGAGAGCTATTCTACCAGCCCATTTCCTACCATTAAAACCTTTCATTAATTTAGATGGTTAACGCATCACTTGATGAAAAAAGTCAATTATAACCCTCACAAAATTTTATGAAAATACAACCTATGCCCTTAGATAAAATAAAAAATAAAATAAAATAATTGATTTGAGTCACGGACTGGCCATGGGTCCTTTTATTGCTTTTGCTTCTTTTTTTTTTTTCTGGACTTTTTATTTTATGCAGGGGTACTTTTGTCATTTTGCTTCCTCCGTTAGGGTTTAACAGAAAATCCTAACAAATGAGGGTAACTGAAAGGGGCTGGTAGAATAAATGATAATTTGTTATTGCAAATAAGGTGGTAGTTCAGAGGGTAAGTGTAGTTCCATATTTTTACAAATCTCTCTCTTTATCAACTAACTACTCTCAATTAGAATATGAAGTTCTGATCCAATTTTTACCTGAAAATGATTTCTTTAGTATCATATTGTATCAGGGAGCCAAATCAGAATAATAACTTCTTTTGAGATGGGCTCAAAATTGTACTTAATAAACTCCATTCACTCTTATCCTTCTTCAATTTATTTAGCCAAAAAAAAGGAGAAAGGAACATAATTTCTTGCATCTTACATTTACTTAGATGATTAGTGTTTTCCATACCCAATGAGATAAACATAAAAATAAACCAATATAATAAATTTGTAGTAAGTTACACTTTAACATTCCAAGCTATGGGGGACTTTTAATTCAAGCAATCAACCCTAGAGTTTCAACCTTTGTGGCAAAAAGCCAGTTCATCTGTAATTAACATTGAAACTAATATTTTCTTGGAACATGTGAGATTCGCACGACTACAGACCCATCTTTGAATATTAAAGAGTGCCATTCAATTCAAAATGTCCATTGTGCCCTTCATCTATCCATTAGCACCATTTATCACCTCTTTAACAGTTTCCCTCATTTCCCAATTTGCAACTTGGCTAGGATTTCCCATCATAGATGGTAGTGGGAACATTAAAAGGAGGGGGGGAATCAATAGTGGTTGATGGTGGCGGCAGCAATGTTCAAACAATTTACCATTTGTGCTTAGTCAATTTTTTTTTTTTTTTTTTGGGTGGCGGCAATGTCTTCTCTCTCCTCCCTCACATCGTTTGCGTTTGAGGGGAAAAAAAAAACAATTTGAAGAATTGAGGAGAAAATGAAGAATTTGAAGCAAGATAAGTAATAAACAATTCGCTCACATTGTCTACTCCTAATGGAGATTAGGAATATATCCTGACTCAAAGATGAGCTACTCACATTTGAGCGAATTCCAAAAAAAAACTAGTCACTTGGACTCTCCATGCATCTTTACACAACTTTAATCAACCTAATGCATGCTTGATATAAGATTCAGCACACACCTGCACAACACCTTCAATTCAAATTGCCTTAGCATCCTTTGTTTTGACTAGATGCTGCAAATCCTCACCACCCTCGTCCAAGAAACCATTGTTACACTGCAATGCCTCAAGGCAATTGGTATAACAAGGTTAGGTCTCATAATATTTATCACGACCTTGGGACGCATAAGTGATACCCAAAAAAGCTAGTCATAATTGGAGATCTCCATACCCACTTATTTAGTCCATCTTGACCTAGCATAAGCCCAATGTGGCAATCACCATATGCCCCCCAAAATACTCTTGCAATGTCTTCTCTAATACCATTAGTGATGACCCAAGAACATACTAGGCACGGCTACAGAATATCAGAAAAAGACTAGTCATAAATGGAACTCCTATACCCATTCATAAATGCAGATGAATATAGTCGACACCACATGTGAGACTTGGAACATGCCACACACTGCCCTCGCAACCAAATCTTTTCCCTGAGGGCCGCAACATGAGTCATTTCTACTGGTTCATAGTTATTGCATATATGAGCCGCAAAGCCACGCTATCCCACATGGCTAGAAAGACCAGTGAGTTACTGTCAGTAATTAAAGACAAAGTGTACTAGTTTCTACAAGGGTTTAATGCTCAAATCAAAAGCTTACCAGGAACATTACGACTGACCCCATAGTTTGAAGTGGCAAAGGGTAGTTCATCAGATTTTACCTATCTTCTTATCATGTTCTTCATACCCACATGCAATTCTCTATTATTGATAATTAATAATACATAATTTAGAATACTTGTTTCAAAAGGGACTCTCCATCATTCTTTTAGAAGAGAATAAGTAACATTAGATGCTCTCAACCAAAACCAAAATAAAAATGATAATACAGGTCACTAACTTCAATGCATTATATCAAAGAAAGAAGTACTATAGTTGAAAGCTGAAAAAAGATTGCCTTGTAGATTAGCACTCTGAAGATTCGCTCCAGCTAATAAGGCTCCTCGAAGATTTGCCCCATTAAATTCACACCTTCCCTAGGCAAGATAAAATCATTTTTATGAAGGCCATCTATATAATTTATAATCTGGACAGTAAAGCACCGCATTAGTTTCTTACTCACGCAATGTAGCATTGTGAAAGATGGAGCCCTCAGCATCCACATCCTGCGATAAGCAAATGAAAAACGTTGAGGTGGTGAAATAAAGAATCCCAACTTCATGCTCAACACATAAGAGATAGGTTGGACAATAAATCTTCCAAACTAAACCTACCCCAAAATAACACATTGAAGTTTGCACATAAAAATGCACAAAGGCAGTCAAGAACATTAATATATAACTTGTAGAAAATAGTGGTAACCTTACATGACAAAAAGAATGCAAAGGATTAAAATTAAACCTACCCGGAACTTAGCACATTGAAGGTTTGCACGTGAGAAGAACACATTTTTAAGACAAGCATAGCTGAAATCCACAAGCGAAAGGTCCTGCATCAAAAAAATTGTTTCAGATAGAGCAATATCCCATAAATATTTTTCTTGAATCTTTCACCATCACATAGCAGTGTTTCAATGGGGCAGATTAGAATTTATATCCAGGATTTAGATTTCAAAATCATAAAGCTTCCTCATAAAACGAAAGTCACTAGTTTGAATCCCCCTTCCCCCTCCCTCCCCTTGGTGTCAAAAAACCTACTTACCAAAAAAATAAAATAAATAAGTGAGCCCCATAGCAATTGCAGTAATAAAAATGTAAAAAGCAGCCACAAAGTGTTTATCAGCAATTAAATCAAACCATATTAACCAAATTGTAGTATTAAAAAAATTTTATAAAGAAAAAAAAAAAAAGTTTTTATAATGCATTACTTATCAAAAAAAAAAAAAAAATTATAATGAAAATTGCATCAGAAAACTTTAACAAAATTCTATGACGCAGAAACATGCATGTGATTTTAACAGTAAATTATTCCAAGTACACAGCAAAAGGCACAGTTACCAGTTTTGAAAGATCAAGACCAGAAAGATTAACCCCTCGAAATCTGACTCTCTCAGATTGAATACACTTGATGATATCAAGTCGTGTCAATTCCGTATTAATCTCATCGTCTTCCTTCCTCTTATTTAGAATAGCATTAATTCCATCTATCAGTCCCTGAAAGATTTTAAAGTTTTGCACTTAGTGTAATGAATTTGAAAAAATACCAGTACGGTAACCAAAGAAAAACAGAGAAAAAAACAAGCGACATAAACCAACTACATAGAAGTATGGCTTACACGTAGCTGATAGTATTCTGCTTCCCGAAGAAGCTCTGAATATTCAGAGTCTTTTAGTGTGGGAACAACACCATCCCTCAACCAATTGAGAATATGCCGAAAATGCTTCCCATCCCTATCAACAAAAACATATCCCTGCAAGAATCCAATATGATAAAAATATTTAGAAAAAAATTAAATAAATAAAAAACGAGAAAACAGAATTTGATTTCAGAAATCCTCAACCCCAATACCAAAAAGAGAGAGAGACTATAGATGCTTGGAAAATTACGTGGAGGCTATAGACTAATTTAATTGCAGGCACTTCAATCACTGACATTAGCCTTATAGTAAGAAATTTAAGGAGGATTGCAAATTTGATATATATATATATATATATATAAACACACACACATAAATGTGTATGCATGTATATATGCATATATACATATATAAATAAGATTTATGTATTTATATGTATCTATAAGATATTGAACTAAACCAGCAAAACAAAGAATGTATAATCTCATATTTGGTTGCAATGGCTAAAAGGAAAGAATAAAAATGAAAATAAAAAGATAAAGGTGTCAGGCCGCAGAGGCTCTGCAGCTTCAGCGTAGGTACACTTAACATCACCATCATCATCATCAACAAAAAATTCAGACACAGGTAAAGAAGCAAACTCCTTTTGACTTTTGAGATGACACAACCATAAATTGTTTGAACTCATTTTTGTCTATCTAGTAAGTGTAAACAACAGGTTACTCTCAATCAAATAGACAAGGGGGGGAAAAAGCAGAAAGAAACGAAAATGATAAGAAATTGGAAAGCCCTGGTGGCGCCCTTAGCAATCAGCTATCCAGTATCCAAGCAATCAAGCATTAATGCAGAGGATAAAGCTTGGTTTGTTTTCATGTACATAACAGTGTCCTTACCTAAGGCTATTTCTTAGAAGTACAGCAATTGTCACGGTTTAGAGACTATTCCTTAGAAGTATAACTTCAAACTTATAATCAATTATAAACTCATGCCTACCATCTTGCTACATCTCACACCTACCTGGGTTGTTCAAGTAAGGATAAGAAAGGAAGGAAAAGCAAACCCACACACTTTTGGTAACGCAACTGATTTCCCAATGCTCTGAACATAATTATATACAGGAGAAAGACAAAGGTGTACTGGCATAGAATGGATGGTGAAGTCGTGGTTCAAGACCCACTGGATGTATGTATGTCACTTACCAATTTAAAAAAGACTTCCGGTAGCTCTGTTACAAATGCAGACTAAAGCAATATTGTTTTCAAATCTAAGACTACAAATAGCAGCAAGCTCTCAAGCCTCCTCTCCAACACCAAACTAAATAAATAAAAAATAAAAAAAAAAATTTCCATGTGAAATTAAATATTTGATGCCACAAAAAGTAATCGACATTGGATTAAAGCTTAATGGCAATTTCATCCGAAGACGCCCATAATGCGCCTTATTTAAAGTAAACCTTACACTGAATAAATAAACCTTACACTGAATAACTAGCATTTAAAGTTTTACATTAAAATCGCATTCATCTTGACATTATCCACTGTTAAATTAGTTTTCTGCAATAAGCTGAGATCTAACGAGCATGACCTGCAGGACCTTCCACACCTCCCACAAAAACTCCCATATAAGAAACTTTAGCATGTTATGCTTGCAAAGAATGGGCATAATTCTCTTACGAACAACAAGAATTAGCCATACTTTCAAGTGCAAGCACATAAAAAGAATTTGAAAGGCTAATTTCAAATGATATATCTACCTTTTCGGGGTCCTCGCACACTGTGTGGCGACCGCTAAACATCGCAGCGAGCATCGAATCGGGCTCGCACTGAGTCAATGTATCAACAGTTGTGCAAAATTTCTTCCCTCCTGCGAAAAGAGCACACAAATTTCAGCAACTGCAATCCCAACAACTCTAGTGCTCCGTTTAGTTATTGGAAATAGTTTCAAAATACAACTATTTCTCAATTTTGTAAACCACAGACCAAACAAGATTAAAACAAAGAAGATTTATTAGTTTTCACTTTGTTGGCAACCAAACAGAGTTTAAGAGAAAGAAATGAAAATTAAGGTTCTCATTTTGTTACGAAAACGATAACTACAAAGAGCCAATAGAGAGAGAGAGAGAGCTGACCAATATTTAGATGAACCAGAGAAGAGGAATCAGAGCCCTTCTGCATCGCTCTGATCTCTGAGAGACAGAAAATGGGCTCAACTGGCTGACCCAAATGTAATATGTTCAAGGTATTTATAGTTACGTCTAAATTACACCTGTCTCCCCCGTATAAAGGAAATAAGTGCAATTTTGATGTAAACATTCGTTTAATTTGAGACATAACCTTAGATCCATTTTAAGATCTCTAATAAGAATTTGATCAAATAATCATAAAAATTCCATTGTAACAAAATGATAATATACCTCCTAACCTTATTAATTTTACTTTTTTTTTAAAAAAAAAAAAAGTCTATTTATCTCACATACTATTATCAAATGAAAAATGATATTTAGTAGACTCTTATATGACTGACATACAATTATCATGATGTGACAATGAATATCAACCATTGATTTTTTTTTTTTTTTTTTTGTTCAAGCCATTGCTAATCTAAAATTTTCACAGACACAAATTTCCTCCAAACCATTTTGGAAGAAAGTTCCTTCAACATACTCTAATAAATGACGAGTGTCATTTAATATTTTTAAGTTTCTAAAAACTTGGAATAGAAATAAACGACTTTTAAAATATTAAACAAAACATGTGAGAGATGACACACACTTATTAGAGTAGGTTAAAGGAAATTTTCTCCAAGCCAGTTTCAAATAAATTTATGTTCAATTTTCACTATCACGTCATCATAGTAGTATGACAGTCATATGAGAGTCTACTAAATGGCATTATTCGTATCAAATTGATAATATATCTCTTAAATTTTTAAGTGGGACAATGTTCCTTCAACGATGAAAATATCCTTAATAAAAAAAATAAAAATAAAAACCTCGAAAAATACACCAAGAGCCACTAGGGGTGAAAAAGTGGTTACAGTTAGCGGTTAGTGGCTAAAACCGCTAATCGTAACTGCTTAGGTGGTTAGTAAGATTTATTAATCGCTACCACTGGTTAACAGTTATTAAATAAATAACCGCCTTCGCTAACCGCTTTTTACAAGTTGGGCATTTTGAGAGTTTGGCTTTTTTTTGGGTTCACTTTAATCGTTTTTTCCCCCCTTTTTTTCTCTTTTTTTTTTTTTTTGCCTTTTCATGGCCATTTTAGCATCAAAATTTGTTATATACCTCAAATTTGGCCGAATTAGTATAAAATGAGCCCATATTGAAAAATCTAAAATGTTTGACCACAAATTTACATTAGTTTACATTTACTTGTACTAAAAAAGCCTTAAATGCATCTCATAACTTGTTAGGAATCAACATTTACCAATGTTTTAAACAAGGAATTAAACCCAACATACAAATAAAATTTCCAAAATCCTTGTAGGTCACCTTCTACGCAACATATAATACAAATAAAATTACAACAATTCTTATAAATCATCATTTCACTTGTACACAACTTGATTAAGTATTTAAATTGTCATTGAATCATATGATTAAGTATTAATCTTATACATTTATATTATTCAATATGCATAAATGTATAATTATAATTTATAATATACATGAACTTATAAGTTTATAACATATATTAGAACTAAGTCTCTAGGTACTTAATTGTTGTATTAGTATGAATTTGTATACTTATGACTTATATGTATAATTTGTTATTATATAGGGTTAAATAATCATATGATTTAATCATTAGTTGATCATGTGACATAATCATATAAATTATAATGATAATGCATTAATACTTCAATTGTGGTTATAAGTAACACATTGTTTAATCCAATGCCAATTAATAATTAATTTGATATTATATGGAATGTGATTATCATTGTACATGAATAATATGAATCATATGATTAACTTGTAGACTTATAACTTATGAGTTATGTCATATTATACATGTATTATTTGCTATTATATAATCATATGATTTATTGATCAAATCATCATGTTGTATAATCATATAAATCATAGTGATAATATATTAATACTTAAATTGTGATTTAATTATCTCAAAAAAATTGTAATTTAATGATCATGTTATAAGTATTATTATTATTATTATTATTATATAAATATATATTATATAAAAATGCGGTTAGCGGTTACAATTAGTAAACCCCATAACCGCTAACCACTAGGTGGTTAGTGGTTATGGGTATTAACCGCCCGCCTTTTCAACCCTAAGAGCCACCCCCTTTGTTCTCCTCATTCACCATGCATACTTCTCTCTTAACAATTCTCTTGACAACAACTTTGGATCTGCTATGTCAAAATTCATTTTGCGTGTTAAATAACTCTACCTATACCTTGCATTTGTTTCTATTCGTTTCTTGTGTTGAAATTATGTCATGCCCTGAATATGCATATGGAGAACATTTGTGTCATGAAAAAATAAGTCGGTGAACAAATGGAGAACATTTGGGTCATACCTTGTCAAAATAACATATCTTGCATAGAGTAGCCCAAGGAAGGTAATTTTGCGTGATTGTGGGTAGGGCTGGGTATCGGTCAGTTCGGACTGGTTAATGGGCTTATCGGTCGGTTAACCGATAAGCTATCAGTTAACCAAATCCTAACCGATTACTGACCGATAAGAAGTATTAACCGAAAATTATTGGTCATATCGGTAATCGGTTAACCAGTCGGTTAAATCGGTTTGGGCTTTTGTGGGCTTTTTATTGGGCTTTTACTGGTTGCTAATTGGGCCAAAAATTAATTGTTTTGGATGCCTAAATACGTTTTGTTGAGCTAAAGCCTAAAATAACTTATTAAAAATTAGTTATTTTAGAGTATATTTTTGGCTAAAATAGCTTATTGAAGTTTTTTTTTTTTTGATCCACTACAATAATAAATATAAAATTCTAAAAAATTAAAAATAAAAATAGCTTATCGGTCATATTGGTCATATCGATTTTTCGATAAAAATTTTTTAACCGACCGATAAGTTTATCGGTATAAAATTTTTAACCGATTACTGACCGATAACTATCGGTTACTGTTAATATCGGTTTGGTTAAAGTCGGTAATCGGTTAATCTGCCCACCCCTAATTGTGGGTCCACATGTATTGAGAAATTGTAGGCCTCATTCTCTTAATCATCTTTTTTTCAAATTATAAAAAATCAACCATTAAATTTATAGGTCTATATGTGGGTCTTATATATTAAATGGTAAATTTAAACAAGATATATATGGAGGTGGTTGAGAAATGGTTTGAAGAATGAGGCTTAACATTTCTCGCATATATTCTACCATCTCGGTTTCTCTATAAAGATCATTTTAGCTAAGTCATCAATAGTAAGTTTCCTGTGCATGTTCTCATACAATATCATCCTCAAGAAAGCAACCAACTATAAAAAAATGTATATTTTATATGTGAAAATCCACAACTTAGAGAATAATAATACACCGAACAAACATGTTATCATATGATGAACTCAGTTGTTTTATATATCATAGACAATTATTTAAAATGAATATATATATATATATGTGTGTGTGTGTGTGTTAGTTTGATTTCATATGGTCTACTCAAGCCCTTAACTCATTCTTGGTAGGGTTGTCGTTGTCCTAAAGGGCTTGTAGCACTATAGCATGGAGGATATATATATATAATATTGTCCTGCAATTATCCATCTAAATTAATAGACAAATAAATGTATGAGGAAAATAAGTTTAACCCACATAAAGGGCAACACCGATTACACAAATATCAAAAGTAGAAAGAAAACATAAAGATAATAATCAATATGAATAAACATAAACAAGGTTACACAATAATTTTCAATTCCATGATCCACCTCAAACATGCATTATCTTCAATTCCTTAAATTTGCTTCCTTCAATAGACAAAGCATAAACATAGTTAATCGCTATTAGGATTAATATTAAAGAGTAAGAAATAAATGTCAAGTAAGAAAAAAAAATATGATGCAAAAAACTTACCAAATACTTTAAACAAAACATCACCTCACAAAGTTCATCCATCAAACCTTTAATCCTCATCAAATGTGGGGGAATTAGACAGAATTTCTATCACAATGAAATTTTTAAAGGATCAGTAAAAAATAAAAATAATTTAATCAAATAATTAGAATAATGAACAAATTTGAAATTAACAAATATTACCCGACTCAAGCTTGTAGCTTTCTTCATCTTCAGTATCAGGCAAGAGTTGCTCACCATACTCAAAATTGGGAGAAGATCTCAACCAATTCTGACAAAAAATAAGAGCTTCCACTGCTTTCAGAGCCAAAGAACTCCGAAAAGGATCACTCAGAAGCAACAGAGGTAAGTGGAATTGCAAGGACATCCCGTGCTATCTTGGCGAGAACCGGAAACTTTGACTTATTTACCCTCCACCACATTAAAATATCAAAGGTCTTACTTGGTGACTCGACCTCCTCCGTATAATATTGCTCTATCTCTGTCGGACACATCATCACATTTTTGGACGCCCGAAAGGAATGGTAAATAGCTAAAGCATCTTTCTTATTAGTACCCACACCTTCGGAACTTGTACCGACATCCACACCCTCATTTGAAACCCTACTCCCACTTCCTTCAACATTCTTAGCATAATGTTAATAAAACTGGTCCAAGACATTCTTTAAGTTGGCAATAATTCTTGATGCTTTTGATGTACCCACATTTGTCTGCAACCAAAATTCCAAGACGGATATCTTGTAACGTGAATCAAGCACAACAGCAAGAAACAACAGGGGGTTAATAGCCTCAAAGTCTCCCCAATACTTATAATATTTCTCTTTCATACTTGTTGCCATGTTACTCAACGAATAATCATCACTTTCACAATACTCCCTCAAACAATGATAAACATTTTGGAGTGTATCAAAAAACAAGTTAGAAGTTGAGTACGAGGAACCTGACATCCTTATTGTCTCCTCATAAAACACACGCAAAAATTTAACAAAGTGTCGAACCTTCTTCCAATCATCTTCAGTCGGAGTCCCCAACTCATCATCATTCACATAGTTGAAAAAATTCGAATCTTCATCTAACATAAGATCAAATGCCCTTTCATACTTTTGTGCTACCTCCAACATGGTATAAGTAGAGTTCCATCTAATGGAAACATCAAGTTTCAATGAAGATTTACACCCAAGTTGCTTCCTTTCTACACAAGACTTAAAGATGGCCAATCTTTGGAGGGATCCCTTCACATACTTCACCATATTTCGGATCCTTTCAATTGAATCATGTACATCCTTCGTACCTGCTTGCACAATTAAATTTAGAACATGCGCACAACACCTTATATGGACAAAGTTATGGCGACAAATAACATTTGCATTAGACATATTTCTTTTTTTAAAACTCAATCATTGCCTTGTCATTAGCACTTGCATTGTCAAGTGTTATCACCAACAAATTTTTAATCCCCCATTCCACCAAACATTGCTCTATTTCCTTGGTAATCGTTATTGCCTTGTGATCTGACACTTGGCGAAATGCCAATATTCTTTTGTGATATTTCCAAGAAGGATCAATGAAATGTCCAGTTACAACCATGTAATTCATATTCTAAATTGAAGTCCAAGTGTCAGTAGTCAAACAAATCCTTTTACCAGCTATCAACAACTTTTTTTTGATTAGGTCATTTTTGGTTATAAACAACTTAACACAATCCTTCATCACTGTATAGCGAGAAGGAAGAGTAAATCGAGGCTCAAGAACCCTAAACATTTTTCTACTACCCATCTTCTCCACAACTGAAAATGGAAATTCATCAACAATGATCATTTCACAAAGTGTCTCCTTAATAATTTTTTCAGAATACTTAGCAATAATTAGGTTATTATCACTAGCACCACTACTCTGATTCTCTCCGGCCACAAAAGTGAACTTAGACTGGGAGCTATCTTCTCTTTCTTTTAAGCTCTTGTACTTTTCACAATTTCTAAAATGGTACAACATGTTAGAGGTGCCATTTCTTATAGGATGACATTTATGCTGCCTCCCACAGTAGTTACAATTTGCAGTAGGAAAATCTTCAGCACTACTTCTATCTTTAATAAAATGGTCCCATATTGAAGATCTTTTCACTCTTAATCTTTTTTTACCAGGGATTGGTGGTCGTCCAC
Source organism: Corylus avellana (assembly GCF_901000735.1). Taxonomy (NCBI): domain Eukaryota; kingdom Viridiplantae; phylum Streptophyta; class Magnoliopsida; order Fagales; family Betulaceae; genus Corylus; species Corylus avellana. The sequence continues at coordinate 14,069,369 of NC_081549.1, forward strand.
CACGACTATGAGATGTTTCCATAGAACCAGCACATCTAATCCCTTGGGTATTCGTTTCAAACTCATCAGATTCATCATCATATGTTTCTAATTCTTCATCATCTATGGGATAAGAAGAAGTAGTTGATGTAGGTGCATATGCATCCATCTAAACTACTATAAAAATAAAAATAGTTTGTATTCAATATTTTTAAAACTCATACAATGTGAAAAATTACTTATTAAAAAAAAAAACAGTATATGAAAAGTTCAAAAAACTAGATGGGAATCAGATTCATAACTAATTTTGTGAATTGGTGTTTTCAAATACAATAACTGAAAGCATAATGCATCTCTAATATTATTAGTATCAATGATGTATTAGAAGCATATAAGACTATAAGAGTATAAGCTCCAAAGAGTACTGCAGCAGCAAGTGAAAGTGAAACTCTAACTAGCTATATATAATTACTAGAATAAGGTGAAATTGAAAACAGACCAAGGCCATATGTAAGTATATAACGTAATTTCTCCCAACAACAACCACTAGATTTGAAGCTCCAAAATTTTATGATAAATCAACAACAGGCATGGGAAAAGCTACCAACAAACAACAATAATATCAAATCTTTCAATTTACAAGATTCATTTTCACTCGATTGAAACTCTGAAAAACAAGATCTTGAAAATAAAACAATATCTTGAAATTTTTCAAAGAGAGAGATCTAATAGAGTACGAGAGGATACACAAAGTTCAGGAAAAAAAAAAAACAGTTAACACAGAAAATTACCTGGGCTGCGATGCGATGCGACTCTATGAGAGACGATTGACAGTGCAGGTGTGCGATGGTGCGAGTTTGCGAGAGATCGACGGTGCAGGTGTTGCAGAGGGACTCGAGAGTCGAGGGAGAGGACGGAGATGCGGTGTTGCTGCGGGATTGACAGAGGGAATGACGCTGTAGTGGGTCGATGGAGGGAGTGGCGCTGCTGCGGGATCGACGAAGGGAGCAGCTTGCAGCACTTCTACTGAGGGATCAACGGAGGGAGACCTGCTGGGCCGCTGGCTGGTGGCTGTTGCAGTGCTGCCGCTGCGTGCCCCGTGCGGGTTTGGGTCCTTTAGGAAATTGGGGAAAACTGGAAGAAAAGCACACGACTTGGCCTGGGTTTCGGTTTTTTGAAAACCTAAGTGACTATACACTTAACACTTAACAGTATAGTCAATAGGCGTGAAACCAAAACGACGTTGTTTTGGTTTCAAGCAAAACGACGTCGTTTTGGTTTTAATAATAAATATGAAATTCTAAAAAATAAAAAATTAAAATAGCTTATCGATCATATCGATAAAATTTTTAACTGATTACCGACGGATAACTGTCGGTTACGCTTAATACTGGTTCGGTTAAAGTCGGTAATCGGTAATTGGTTAAAAAGATAAAAAGATAAACTTCATCTTCACAATGATGTGAAATTTTAAAGTCTAATAACTTACAAAAGACAAGCTAAGACATCACAAGTTCAAAACAGTGTAAAGTGAACTAGCACACAAATTTGAAGCTTCCAATTATTTCTAATGTGCAATGTCTCTTAATATCTCAAAGTTCACTGAAATCTCCATTATAATGAAAAACTATGGCATAACTTTTCTTTTTTTTTTTTTTTTTTTTTTTTTTAAGTCAGGCTGTGCATGTTTGGTTCCCTTAAGCTTTCGTGACCCATGTAATGAGTGTTAAGTGAATGACTCTCAAACTAGATGGTTTTAGGGCATTAGGTGTAAAACATCCCTAAGGACTTACTAACTCGAGTCAAAAAGGTTTCGAAACCAAACTAACCATGGCATTAACAAAATCAAAATTCTTCACCTTTTGACGTGAACACTCAATGCTTTGAGGCAAGATGTTCAGTTACTTAGTGAAAAGCTTATCAATGATCATATCTATATATATATATACCAAAGTATCCATCTAATAAATCGTCTAGTTTCATCCAAGACATAGAAACATACACATCAGACTTTCATGTCATACCCCATAAATCATATGCTAATGTGCTTGTGTAAGACCAGATCAAACATATGAATTCTCAACTGCCTAAAGCAAGTAGCCAAACTGAAAAATTCTATCATCAGATCATTTGTTCAAAATTTTAAGCTCACCAATGAAATCAAATCACAATTTTTATTTTTTTATTTTTTTATTTTCAAATCAACCAAAATTTTAAGACAACATGATCATGTGTGTGTGTGTGTGTATATATATATAAACATAAGGAAAAATTAAGGATAAAATGTATGCAATGTGTGTACATATCCCTCATACCTCCAAACTTAAATTACACATTGTCCCCAATGTGTGTATAACATGGAAAGATTTGACCTGGGAGAAGAAGAACTGTCTAGATTGGTATGGCTCCTAGCATACCCCCAAACTTGAATGCAAGCACAATTTTTCCTGAAAAAACAAACTACTAACATAATAATGGAAAACAACTTAGGTAAAAATACAAAAAAAAAAAATAAAAAAAAAATGATAAACAACATTAAAATAAAAATGATATGATGTGGGGTATCTCCCATGAGCGCTAAGTTTAACGTCTTCAGCCAGACTGTGGTTCTGCTTCAGTACTATTGTGCTGCATATTGGATAGACTGGAGTGCCAAATCTTCATCTCTTGATACCAATATCAATTCAAGATATGGCTTTACTCTGTGTCCATTCACCTTGAATGTCTGATTTTCTTCTGGACTATGAACCTCCAAAGCTCCATGAGGAAACACTTTGGTGACAACACAATGACCAAACCATCTAGACTTAAGCTTACCAGGGATGAGTCTTAATCTCGAATTATAGATTAACACCTTCTGTCCCACATGAAACTCCATCCTGACCAGTTGCTTATCATGATACGCCTTGGTTCTTTCCTTGTAAAGCTTGGCGTTCTCATATGCATTACGCCTCAATTCCTCAAGTTCATTTAGTTGCAGCTTTCTCTTGTCACCAGCTTGTTTCATGTCAAAATTGAACTTCTTGATGGCCCAATATGCTCTGTGCTCCAACTCCACTGGTAGATGACATGCTTCCCCAAAGACAAACCGATATGGGGACATACCAATAAGCATTTTGTATGCAGTCCTATAAACCTATAATGCATCATTTAAGTGTCGAGACCAATCCTTCCTACTGGGATTCACTGTCCTTTCTAGGATGCTTTAGATCTCTCTGTTACTTATCTCCACTTGGTTTGAGGATGGTATGGAGTGCCAACCTTATGTGTAATCCCATACTTCTTTATCAAATAAGCAAATGCATGATTGTTGAAATGGCTACCTCCATTATTGATTATAGCCCTTGGTGTCCCAAACCTAGTAAAGATGTTTTCATGCAAAAACTTCACAACTACTTTGTGATCATTAGTCTTTGAGGGGACATCCGACCTATTTAGACACATAATGCACACCCATAAGAATATATAAATAACCATATGAGTTAGGAAATAGACCCATGAAGTCAATACCCCATACATCAAAGAGCTTTACCACTTGAATGTTTTGCAATGACATCTGGTTTCTGGATGAGATGTTACCTGTCCTCTGGCATCTATCACAAGAGCTGCAAAACAAAAAGGAATCTTTAAATACATTAGGCCAATAAAACCCAGATTGTAATACCGTAAGAGCTATTTTCTTGGCCCCAAAGTGTCCTCCACAAGCAAATTGATGGCAATGCTGTAATATGCTCATGTGCTCCTTTTCTATGATACACCTTCTGATGATTTGATCAGGATAAAATTTGAATAGATAGGGGTCATCCCAATGGTAATGTCTAAATATAGACATCAACCTATTCCTTTCTTGACTAGACATACCTGGAGGAAAAACCTTGGCAGTTATATAATTAACAATATCTGCATACCATGAAAGTTTGACATTTACTATAAATAACTGCTAATCTGGGAAGTTTTCATTCAAATGAAGCTCATCTCTTTCTTCTTCATGAAGTAGCCTGGATAAGTGATCTGCCACCACATTCTCACTGCCCTTCTTATCTCTAATCTCAAGTTCAAACTCTTGCATTAGTAGTATCCATCTGATTAATTTAGGCTTTGCATCTTTCTTAGCAAACAAATATCTCAAAGCAGCATGGTCAGTGAATACTCTAACTTAGAACCAATCAGGTATGATCTAAACTTCTCAAAAGCAAATATGACAACTAATAATTCTTTCTCAGTAGTAGAATAATTTAGCTGAGCATCATTTAATATTCTAGAAGCATAATAAATAGCATGAGGTACCTTATTGATTCTTTGGTCTAAGATATCTCCCAAGGCAAAGTCACTGTCATCATACATGAGCTCAAATGGAAGGTTCCAATTAGGTGCCATCATTATTGGTGCAAATGTGAGCAGCTTTTTCAATGTGTTTAAAGCATTCATGCATTCTTCAGACCATTCAAACTTGGCATCCTTGGCTAGCAGTGCACAAAGGGGTTTAGAGATCTTGGAGAAATCCTTGATGAACCTTCTATAGAACCCGGCATGTCCAAGAAAACTTCTTACACCCTTCTCTGTCATAGGAGGAGGAAGTTTGGAGATGATGTCAATCTTGGCCTTATCCATCTCAATGCCCTTGCTGGAAATGGAATGACCCAACACAATGCCTTATTGAACCATGAAGTGGCATTTTTCCTAATTAAGCACTAAATTGCATTCTTAACATCTCTTGAGGACATTCTTTAGATGATTAAGGCATTCATCAAAATTAGAACCAAAAACACTAAAATCATCCATAAATACCTTAATGAATTTCTCCTCCATGTTTGAGAAAATGCTTATCATGCATCTTTAAAAGGTGGCTGGTGCATTGCATAATTCAAATGACATCCTTCTGTAAGCAAATATGCCAAAAGGACATGTGAAGGTGGTCTTCTCATAGTCCTCTGGTGCTATTGTAATATGGTTGTAGCTATTGTACTCATCCAAGAAGCACTAGTATCTATGACCAACTAACCTCTCTAACATCTGATCAATGTAGGGTAGAGGGAAATGATCTTTTCTGGTCACCATTTTCAGCCTTCTGTAGTCAATGCATACCCTCCAACCAGTGGTTATTCTTGTAGGTATCAGCTCATTGCCTTCATTCTTTAACACTGTGATCCCACTCTTCTTTAGAACTACTTGAACTGGACTTACCCACTTACTGTCTGAGATGAGGTAGATAATGCCAACATCCAATAGTTTTGATACATCCGCCTTGGCTACCTCCTCATGTGTGGGTTGAGTCTTCTTTGTGCATCCTTGGTTGACTTTGCTTCATCCTTAAGGAAGATTTGATGCATGCACTTGACTGAACTTATTCCCTTGCTGTGAGTAATAGTCCATCCCAAAGCAGTTTTATTCTCTCTAAGAACTCTCAACAGCTTTTCATCTTCCCCAGAACTTAGATTTGCAGCAATTATCACAGGTAGTGTTAAGTGCTAAAAATATTCATATTTTAAACCCTTAACTTACATGTGTTAATCCTTTAGTTTAGTTAATTTATGCCATTTTACTTCCTATTTGCATTTTCTTTGTTTTTTTAGGTTTTTGGAAGAAAAGAAAGCGTTTCTGGAAAAGTTCCAAGCTTAAAGTACACTTTGAGAAGACCTAGAAGATATGATTAAGCTTAACCAATCATGGTTAAGTTTAATCAAATAAAGAAAAAGATTAATTCGGAATTTCTCAAATTGGAGTCAAAATCGGATTTGATTCAAATTTGGATTCTGCATATGTCTCGGTATTTTAACCATAAATTTCAGCTCAAATATCCGATTGAGGTGATTCAAGCGGAATTGGAAAGCTAACTCAATGTGCTACAAATCATTGTGAAATATCATTTTCCTAATTCGGAGTGCCGCAATGCCAAAATCGCCCTGTAAGATAGTAATGCAATTTTGGGCGAATCCTATTCTGATTTGGACTTAGGTTTTCTTTATCCTAATTGGACTTAGGTTTTCTTTATCCTAATTGGACTTGGACTTAAATCTCCGAAGTTTATAGGATTACTAGGGCTTCTAGGACTCTCCTAAGCCCTATAAATAAGCCTTTAAGCATTGAGAAAAAGGACACACCGCTTCCTAGAGCTAAAAATCAAAAATTTGTCTTTGGAGCTTAGAAGATCATAAGCGGCTAAACCCCTTCGTGGGATGTTGATGTAACCCTATCCAAGCACAATGGTTTGATTGTATTTAATTTTTAGTTTTTCAATTTATGCATGTTGATTGTATAACTATGAGGATTGCTACAATTGATTTCCGTTCTTCATATTAAATGCAACTATTCTTAAATTCCAAATCAATATTTGTGAAACTCTTCTCTTGTCGTAGAAAGTATTTTACTTTTATTGATCTCAAATCATTCTTGTTTTCTGTGATTATGAGAATGATGATTATACAATGGGTTTAATTGACATATAATCAATATGATTTGATACGCCATCCTTAGGGAAGACAGATTGTATTACACCCTAGTTTAGTGTAATTTAGGTAGACAGTCCGTGCCAACCAAAGATGGGTTACACTTATTCATTGATTGTATATATCCTGTTAAAGAATTTGGTAATTTATACTTAGGGGAGACGGGTCGTACCGCATCTTAGTGGTTAGGTGGATGATCCGTGCCAACCGAAGATAGATTATACTTATTCTTTAATAAGGTAGTGTCTTGTTTATTTATAACATGCATAGAATGAATTTCTGGGTTCAATTATGATTAACCATTGTTGTGCAGATAGAGGTGAAGTCAATACCCTACACTCTCTTTCTTATTTTTAAATCTCTTTTATTTTCATGCACTTTAGTTTTAAAGAAAATCAAATCAATTCTCTTTTTAATTAAGTTAATTTTGATATTTCAAATTTGATAACAGAACCCCGGCAGTCCTTGAGGTTCGACATCCTCAATATAGTCATATCCTACGGGATTTGTCATATTGCGAGTGGTAATTTTATAATTGATATTTTTTGTCACAAAAAATACCACATCAGGTAGTACCTGGTTCTCTCCCAAGTAGGCATATGTCAGATGCTCTAGCAACTGTTTTAATTCCAATTTTGGTACTTGGACAATAGAAGGGACAATAGTAGTATTAGTAGGCACAAGAGTTTCAAAGGGAGGGATGTACTTACTTGAACATGGTGGAGAGGCCTCAAGGAGATGCACAGCTTCAATGATGTCATCAGTAACATCTTCAAAATCTGGCTTAATGTCATGCTTTATGAAACTGTGAGTGAGGGTGGCCTCCAATAGATCTATGTGCTGGACCTGAAAAACTTTCTCAACAACACCTTGGATCATACAGCCATTAGAGCATTTTAGATCATGTTGAGGTAATTTCAATGCATCAAATATTTTAATTTCTATCTTCTCACCATTTACCTTCATACTTACAGTACCCTTTTTTCACACAAAATTTTGTATCATCGGTTCTCATAAAGGGTCTTCCTAAGATGATAGGCAAGGGCAATGGCATAGGGGATTCTTCCATATCTAATATAATGAAATCAGCAGGTAAAATAAATTCACCTACCTTTACCAAGGCATCCTCAAGTATACCTCTTGGTCTTTTGATGCTTCTGTCTGCCAATTGCAAGGTGATAGAGGTTGGTTGAAGCTCCCCCAAACTTAGTGTCTCAGATACAGTGTATGGTAGCAAATTGACCCCTGCTCCTAGATCCAGCAATGCATGCTAAAAAAGATAGTCTCCTATCCTGCAAGGGATGGTAAAACTACCTGAATCTTTTAGCTTTGGTGGTAGTTTTCTTAACAACACCAGACTTACCTCCTCTATTAAAGCTACTATTTCATGCTCCTGAAACTTCTTTTTATGAGTGCAACAATCCTTTAAAAATTTAGCACATGAGAGAATTTGTTTAATTACATCTAATAAAGGAATGTTAATCTATACTTTTCTCAAAGTCTCAAACATGTCAAGAAGTTGTTTTTCTTTCTTTGGCTTTACTAACCTTTGAAGGAAGGGTGATGCATTCACCTTCTCAATTTTACTTACCTTGGATGTTGAGGCTTCCTCTGGAGATGCTTGAGCTGTCTCTTTAGTTCCTATGATCTTGCCATTTCTGAGAGTTGTTACAGCTTTCAGTTGCTAGTGACCCCTTGGATTAGGTATTGTTTGGGTTGAAAATTCACCCTTCTTTCTTTTACTAAGCTCCTTAGTCATTTGCCCCATTTGTGCTTCCAGTCTTTGAATGGCTTGATCGATTCTTGCATTGACTTGTCTTTGATCAGTCCGAAATTGTCTTTGCTCCATCATAAATTCCTGTTGCGTATTCACCAGTGTGAGCATCATACTCTCCAGGTCATTTTTCTTTGACTCTTGAATTTGTTGGATTACTTGTTGGGAGGTCCTCTGCTGCCCTTGAGGGTTCAGAGCATTCTGAGTGTTACTCCATGAAAAATTTGGGTGGTTTCAGCACCCTAGATTGTAGGTGTTGGAGTATGGATTGTTCTTGGGAGGATAATTGTTTTGTCCCACATAGTTTGCTTGCTCCTGATCTGCAAATGAATACAAATGGCAAGTCTCAGTAGTGTGATCAAAATGAGAACATATGACACATACCTAAAGTTGGGCAACTTGCTGAACGAGAGAGATGTTCTGAGTAGTCATGGCATTTACAAGCATATTTAATGTCTTCTGCATAACAGCCAACTGATTTTGCACTCCGCTATTTGTGTTTACTTCATACATGCCCTTGCTCTTTACTTTTTGCCTTCCTCTAGATGAGAATTGTTGGGAGTGCTCACTCAATGTCTCGAAGAGCTCTATGGCTTTCTCACTACTCTTTTTCATCAGCACACCACCACAAACTGAATCAACAATACCCTTGTTAATGTCATTTAAACCTTCATAAAAAGCTTGTATCTGATCATCTTGAGGTAGGTTGTGATGTGAACACTTGAGAAGCAGCTCATTGAAGTATCCCCATCCTTCAAAGAAAAGGTCTCCATCTCTCTGTTGAAAAAATTGAACCTCCCTTCTAAGCTGCCTTGTCTTTTAAGCTGGGAAAAACTTCTTTAGGAACATACTGAACAACTCTTCCCAAGTATGAATGGAATCTGCGGGAAATGCATTATACCATAACTTAGCATTATCTTTCAAGGAAAAAGGAAATAGGACTAATCAGATTCCCTCCGGAGTTAGGCCCTAGATGTGCTGAAGCTTGCAGAGATCAAAGAACTCCCTAAGATGCAAGTGTGGATCCGCAGTAGCTGTACCCTTGAAGTGAGTCGAAGCATTGAATATTTGCGGGGATATATAGTAATTGCCTTCTACCTCTGGTTGATAGGCGATGCATGATGGCTAGTCAAGGTTTTCCGGGATGAAAGAGTGTGTCATGGGTCTTCACACTAATGGCGGATTCTCTAGAAAATCTTCCATTGTTTCCTCAACTTCTTCTTCTTCTTCAGTGTCGGAGTTGTCTCTAGGCCTTTGTCGAATAGTCTGTTCAATTTATGGATCGAGTGGAAGGATGGTTGAGGCCTGAGATCGACGACCTTGCATAAGAAGATTTGCCTCTGCAGTCATAGTAGCTTCAGTACTGCTGTTCGGATGTCCTCTAACACTGCACTTGATCGCAGGTTAGTGCGCTCGATTGCACTACGCTCGATCGCACTTGGTCTACGCTCGATTGCAGTAACAGAATGCAAGATGCCGCAAAACTGAAACAGAACAAAAAACAGGAAAAAAAAAAAAAGGAAAAAGATTTTTGATTTTTGATAAAAATAGAATAACAAAATTAAAATTAAAAATTAAAAATAACTAAACTAAAGGAAAATAATTCTAAACAAAATTTGACACAATCCCCGATAACGCCACCATAAACAAAATGGCTTGTAACATTATAGCGTCCCACATCACCTGGGTATAGGGATGGAGGATACTCTTTTATATATATATATATATGTGTGTGTGTGTGTGTGTGTGTGTGTGTGTGTGTGTTAGTTTGATTTCATATGGTCTACTCAAGCCCTTAACTCTTTCTTGGTAGGGTTGTCGTTGTCCCAAAGGGCTTGTAGCACTATAGCGTCCCACATCACCTGGGTATGGGCATGGAGGATATGCTTATATGTATGTATACTCACACTCTTTTTGACACAGCACACTTTAAAGCTGTGATGGTCATAAGCCTATCAAAATTCCGTAGTTAAGCATGCTTATGCAAGACTAGTACCATTATGGATGACCTTCTAGTAAGTCTAGTATGGGAGGAGTCAAAAGTGGATAATATTGTGTCATTAGGAGTGGGGCGTTACAAGCACGACGTGCCCTGGTGAAGCACACATACCGTCAGAGCTAGTGGCTTGACTAGATTTAAACCCTTGGTGATCCACACCACTAACGATATTGTCATTGTGACCACCAATCAAATATGATTATGCCGGTTACCTATAAAATTATTGGATACAAAGTCAAACAATAAACATAAAAAATCTCTAGACCATAGGGTCAATCTATGTAATAGTAGGTCATGGCCCACTTAAGAAGGAGTGGTGTTGATTTTGGTATCATTCTGGATGTATTTACTAACTTCTTGATAATTGTTTATGAGAATGATTGAATTTTTATATGTATTTTGTGTAATGGGTTTGCTTATTGTCTCTAGAGAATAGACATATTGTGCATTCGATCTACCTTGGTCTAGTAGTGGTTCATTAGGCTTGGGTGGGTTGTATTTGTGTTTATGTTTTTCCTTGTAATTTTGTTGTGTCTCTAATGTAGTAAGTCTTGTCACTGAATAGCCAAATGAGGAGATTGTTAGGTTTTAGAAATTGGTTTCATTTGGTGCTAAAAATCTTACATGTTATTTCTTTCATCACCTTAGGTTTCGATGTAAAAAAATCAAGTGTTTGGATAGTTTTAGATTGTTTCTGGCTTGTTTTGTTCAAAGCATGTCTTGACAAGAACATGATGGATAGTCTTAGAAAGTCTCGGCCTTCTCCCGTTCAAAGAACATCACAATGGAGACATTATATAGAGCCTTAGAGAAGCCTTGGCCTTCTTTCATTCAAAGCCCGTCATGATAGAGACATAATGCACTGTTAGAAAAATTTTATGTCCTACCACGTACAAAGCCTGTTTAAAGCCCGTTGTGTCGTTACTTGTGAAAAAGCTACCAAATGTTAGAGAGTTGGGATATAACCCTAGCCACCCATCATGACGCGAAGGACCCCCTCATGACGTAATGAAGAATTCCTGCACGATAAAAATCACATTTTAGTTTCATTATGACCCATCTCTTTCCCATAACCCTTGAGTAAGCTTTGGATGTTTTTGGTGAGGAAGAAAGTGAGATCTTTCATTCTAAAATTATTCTAGATATATGTTTTCCTTCACTCTTGATAACCCAAAGTGTAGATTCATAAAAAGGTTGAAGCTTTCTAACACTTGGAAAAAAAATTTGTTTTAATTTCAAACCACACTATACACATCCCTTGTTCACCAAAGAGCCTATCGAATGATTGGTGAGGAAATACACTTGAAGAAGATTGGCTAGCTAGGAGGCAAGCGGGAAGCTTGTTATCGTACAAAGTTATAGATTTACAAATTAAGTTTTGCAATTTTTTTTTTCTATAAATAAAATCTTATTCATTATAGTGATTTTTTGGGTTCAGCTAGCCTGGAGTAGTTTTCCCTTTGATGTGTTCAATGAATTTTCCACTTCGTAAAAAAAATACTTGTGCTATAGTTATGTTTTACTATTAAGTGTTGCAATTTATTTTTCGTATATATATATTGCCTACACATTTGTTGTTGGGGTTGAATCATTCCTAGGGTTCTAACATACTTTATCTGAGTTATGCAGATGATTAGCAATTTCAAGAAAGTCAAAGATATATCATTTCATTGATAACTTGATTCGTCTAGTGTTAACTGTCCCTATTTCTATTGCCACCTCTAGAATGTAAGGTGAGTTTCTCGTACATTATTTGAAAATTTACATTAAAAATAAATTGTTAAGGATTTTACTATAAAGATGATTAGAGGTGGGCAGATTAACCGATTACCGACTTTAACCGAACCGATATTAACTGTAACCGATAGTTATCGGTTAAAAATTTTATATCGATAAGGTTATCAGTCAGTTAAATTTTTTTTTATCGAAAAACCGATATGACCGATACGACCGATAAGCTATTTTAATTTTTAATTTTTATTTTATATTGTAGTGGATCAATAAAAAAAATTTTTTTTTTAAAAAAAGCTTCAATAAGTTATTTTAGCCAAAAATATACTCTAAAATAAATAATTTTTAATAAGTTATTTTAGGCTTTAGCCCAACAAAACGTATTTGGGCCTCCAAAACAATTAATTTTTGGCCCAATTAGCAACCAGTAAAAGTCCAATAAAAAGCCCACAAAAGCCTAAACCGATTTAACCGACTGGTTAACCGATTACCGATATGACCGATAATTTTCGGTTAACACTTCTTATCGGTCGGTAATCGGTTAAGATTTGGTTAACTGATAGCCTATCGGTTAACCGACCGATAAGCCCATTAACCGGTCCGAACCGACCGATACCCAGCCCTAAAGATGATAATGGATGAATTTCATTCCATGGAAAACATCATCGAGCATAATTTGAATGAGATGCCAAAGTTATTATTATTATTATGATTATTATTATTGAACATGTCTAAAACAAACTAAAGAACTTTTGTATTTGAAAGGGAAGTTAGTTTTAAAGATGATTTTATAGAAATGTAACTTATGTATCAAGTTATGACTTATGACTTAGTGTGAAATTAAATTTAAAAATTTGTCTACTTTTTATTTTACATAAACGCATGTGCACACTTTTTTTTATTTTTTATTTTTTTATATAAGTATATGTATCTATATATTTATTTATTCACTTAAGTTCGGATTCCATTTAAAAAATCTTGATTCCGTCCTTTTTTTTTTTTTTGACATGTCTAAACAAGAGGGTGGAGGGAGATTCGAACTAGTAACCCTCCTTTTATGAGGCGTAGTCCCCAGCCAATTGAACTATTCCTTGAAGACCTTGATTGCATCCTTGTGTGTGTATGAAACGACTCAGAAGCTCCTCATCAAAGCCAAAGACTATTTAGTCAAAGCGAGGGCAAAATCATCAATTAAGCTATGAAACAATAAAAAGAACAGTAGAACAAACTAAAACAAAGGACGACAAAAAAAATCTTAAACTCCTTACAATTCAAAAAGGTTAAGAAGGTAATTAATATACTGAAAAACAAAAAACGCCAAAACAAATCTTTATTTCCTCTTACCATTAGGTCAAAATGGGCTTTAAAAAAAAAAAAAAAAAGTGTTGGGAACTTGGGAGTGTATCCCTTTTTTTTTTTATGATTTATTGACATGGCACATTCAACATATTAAAAATAAAATTGTTGACGTGCCACTTTTAGTACGTCAATAATTACTGACATGACAAAATTTAGTTACTGTTTACCACGTTAGGAACCATTAAGTTTTTTGTAGTGTGAGTATATATAGTGCTAGAAATAGGACTATCATAAAAATTATATATCTTTTAAAATTACTATTAAATTTAGGTCGACTAATATTAAATTTTAATTCAATAATAATTTTAAAAATCACGTGACTGGACTTGAAAGAAAAAAAAAAAAAAAAAAAAAAAAAAAAACTCTTGAATTTTCAAATTTTAAGAGAGACTCAAAGATTTAATGTTGTTGGTACTTTAACCACTCTGACTTTTCTGTGCAGCTGGTGCTGTATTAGTGCAGATAATTGTGTCATTTTGGTCATTTGACAATAACAGTATTATCCTATCTTATTAAATATCTATGCATGTATGATCTTTTGGAGTATAATTTCGAGATAAGGTTGACTATTACCAATCTTTACCTTTATCTGCTAATTGTAGATAAAAGTATGCTGTGTGCAGACCTTTTGGTGTCTTTTTGCAAAGAAAGAAAAACATAAAATGTGGCAACAGTTATATATTGTGCTTTTAGGTATTTATTTTGTTTTGTTTTTTTTTTTTTTTTTGGATTCTGCAGGACCTCAATCATGATGGAAACCCTAAAGTTACAGTGCTTGATTTTGATGCATATGATATTTACAAAGTCTTGGGCAGATTAAGGTGTAGTACTGATGAGTGTAGTGAATAATGAATATGCCAATGAATAAGACAGGGTGTGTGGAATAGGTATAGTGAACTTTAGTTGCTAGGCTTGAACATATATATATATATATATATGAGAATAACTTTTATAGGGTCTTGGCACAAATCAATGCATTTGTGCCCTCCAATAAGAAGGCGACACATCAGCATGGAACACTATAATAAAAATATGGTGTTCCACCTAATTTTTTTTCTAGAATACCTAAAACAAAACACCTTTTAGAATAAACTTTTCATATTTTTCTCTAAAATCACTCCAGCCAACAACTTGCCGCTGGAGACAACGCCGAAGACAACACCAGAGACGACGTCGGCCGATACAAGGAAAGCCAGAGATGACGCCGTCCGGTACAAGAAACGCCGGGTAAGAACGGTGCTCCTCCTCCCTCTCTCTCACCAGCGCCAACAGAGAAAAAAAAAATTTCTCTGCTACTGGTGCTCCCTCACCCTCTCCCTCTCTCTCTCTCACACACACAATGGCAACAGAGAAAAAATTTCTCTACTGCTGATGCTCCTTGATGAATATCAAAGCTTAAAGTTGATGTTTTTCTCTGCTACCAGTGTGTGTGTGAGAGAGAGAGGGGGAGAGGGAGCACCGGCAGCAAAGAAAAAAAATTTCTCTGTTGCCATCGGTGAGAGAGAGGGGCACCGGAGAGAGGGAGGAGGAGCACCGTTCTTACCCGGTGTTTTCTGTACCGGACGGCGTCATCTCCGGCTTTCTCTGTACCAGCCGGCGTTGTCTCCAGCAGCGTCTCCGGAGGCAAGTTGGTGGCTGGGGTGGTTTTGGAGAAAAATATGAAAAGTTTATTCTAGAAAGTGTTTTGTTTTAGGTATTCTAGAAAAAAGATTAGGTGGAACACCATATTTTTGTTATAGTGTTCCATGCCGATGTGTAGCCTTCTTATTGGAGGGCACAAAGGCCTTGATTTGTAACAAGACCCTATAGAAATTATTCTCATATATATATATATATAAATTGAGAAAACCTTGAATCAGAATGGTCCTTAAAAGACCACTTTTACAGCCTTCACTCACAAACTAACACCTAAGCAAACACAAAACAAATCCACAAAATATCATATACCCAGACACAATATTTTGAGCTCAAAAGAGCTGGGTGGTGAGTCACTCCAGACCCGTGGGGAGGGTCACGGCCAAACCCGTGGATCTGGTCGTGGAATCACCTTCTCCGGCGCTTCTCTGGCGCTGGAGCCACTTTTTTCGGCCTTTAGGATGATAAAATCCTTAAAGGGATCACTTTCCACTTCTAGGTTTTAATTTTGAATTCAAAAACAAGTTTTGAAGCATTAGAAACGGGTTTTAAGGCAGGTCACGACGGTTTCAGGCGGTTTTGAGACAGTTCACAACGAAACCCATGTCGTGGGTCTGCACAGCATCGTGGGTCTGGCTGGTCTTCAAGACCCACGACATGGGTCTCGCTGGACCCAAGGTTGGGTCCGGAGGTAGGGGGTTTTTGGTCTTGTTCACACTTTGATTTAGTTTTTATTTTTTCACTTTAATTTTTTGCAATTTTGAATTGATCAATGTAAATCATATTTTACTAAGAGAGTGTGAAATACTTGTATAATAATAATGTATATAGGAGTTTAAAGGCAAATTTAGCATTGATAATTATATAAATAATACCCAATTTTTTTTTTTAAAAAAAGTATAGTTTTAACTTTGGAAGCGATGATAATGGCATGTTATTGGAATCGAAAAGTTGACACTAATAATAGGGAATTTGTGTCGATTTAAAGTCGACGCTTTTTTTTAAACCATTATTTTTTATTTTGAAGAAAGTCATGAACGTCGATATATTGCTTCGGGTTCTAAACCCATTATAGTCGACTATAAAATACTATCAACGGCAACATTTGTCACCACTAATATGTAATTATTGGCGTCGACCCAAACATCAACACTAATGCTCATCACCGTCAAAGCATTTGCATTGACTTTATTGGCGTCCGCATGTCGTTGTTAAACACCAATAGCAATTTTTTTTTTTTTTTTTTATTTTCTTTTTGTAGTAATTGCGTATTACTCACTATTACTAGTAGTCTAGTTCTACGTAGTTGGGAAGATCATTGCAAATAATTTGTACAGATAATTATTACTGCATCAAACTATTTCAAATGACTTTGACAAAAAAAAAAATCAAAAATCAAAAATCAAAATCAAATGGGCCAAGGCCCAGTAGACATGTATACTGAGCAACACTGGGAAGCAGGAGCACGCACCAGGTGTTGCATGGCGATCCCTACGTGGCAGTCCATCCAGAGATCGCGCACCACCATTTCTCCCTACATAACGGAGCTCCCTCCCTCTGCGCTTAACAGTTGGACAATGGCGAACTTGAAGGACCTTTCCACCGTCGCCAACGACGTCGTTCAGAAGTGTGCAGAGTGAGTCTCCTCCCCTCCCCCTCTCTCTCTCTCTCTCTCTCTCTCTCTCTCTCTCTCTTATAAAATTCATCCGTTTCCTGAATTTCTGGTCCATAATTTGGAAGAATCAAATATTGTTGCAGGAAACTTGACACCCGTGTGGATGAATTGGCGGATGAGTTTGAATCCGAGTGGAAGAAACTTCCGCCCGAAAGAAGCGGCGATGGATATTCGTATTCGAGGAAATTTGTGGAGTCTTGCAGTGCAAAGGCTCTGGCTGTCGTTTGCCAAAACATACAAGAAAAGATCAGCGACGGGTCGTTTAGCCGCTTCACGTTTGACATGATGCTTGCTTGGGAGACCCCGAGCTCTGCTGACGATGAGGCTTCTATGGTGCCCGCCTCAACTCGCTCTCTCTCTCTAATTAATCATCAAATATATATTTAATTTATTGTTGTAATTTATGGTTGGGGTTGCAGGAGTGTGTGGCGAAGGAGAAACATGAGAGGAAGACACCGGCAAAAGTGACTCAACAAGAAGAAGATGATGAGATTTCACTTTTCTATTCGGACCTCATGCCACTCCTTGTAAGCTATACAGCTTTTCTCATTGTTATATATTATGGTCCGTTCCGATTTTCAAAATGTTGGATTTTAAAATGTTATAAAAATATGATTTTTAAAAATACGGTAAAATCAGTTTTTAGACTTTAAAAACTGATTTTACATCTAGAATATACATCTAGCATTCAAATTTTTCTACGTTTTTAAATCACAATTTTCTAAAAACGATACATTTTTTTGTAATTTAATTTAAAGTTGCATTTTTTTATCTACAAAACTATAGTGCCAAATGCTATCTTGATCCTACCATTAGCTAGGAAGCATTACCTTTCCTCAACAATAGACAGTGTCATGAAACATACCTCATGAAGCTTAATCCTCTTATGTGTAAATAATTTATTGGGTCAAGCTTGACGGTGAAATTGGAGTATTATCTTATCTGTGTAAGAGGCGTTTTATACAGGTTCAAGGTTTACTCGACAATGGTAGATATACGAAGTGACTCTACCTTGGAGGGTTCCTCGTTGTCAGTGGTAAAGCCAGAAATTTATAATTGTAGAGGCCAAATTAAAAATATAATAAACACAATTTAAAATATAAAATAAATGTTTTTCACTTGTGACCCTTAGATTCCCACAACTAGAATCTTAGAATGATGTTCTTTAATTTAGCTGCAACCCTTTGAGATTTGAAGTTTCGTCATTAAAATTCAACAGTGTATTATTTTTTTCGAATATCAGCTTCTTTTCTTTTGAATAAATAGTTTTTAATTTTAACGCCTAATTTTTTGTTATAATTACATAAGAGGTAATCAAATTGATAAACGTAACAATCATAGAGTATATATATATAGTGTTTAATTTTTTGCTCTGATTATGAACACTTTCCAACTTTTTTTTAAACATATATCTCTTGAAATTTTCTGCAAGTTAATTTTATATAAATCTTATAATATTCTCTAAGAAGCAAATAATGCTCAATGGTTGATGCAACCAAAATAAATATTATTTTTGCCTTATTTACTCAATAGAGAAAAGAAAATGGTTACCAATAATTCAATAAAAAGCTTTAGAGTGATTAAAAATAAAAAAGACACTAATTTTCAAAAGAGCAAGCAAGCCTCTCTTTCAAGGTAAGGTTTTGTTTTGTTTTGTTTTTTTTTTTTTTTTTTTTAAATGACAAATATATAAGAGTCATTTGCAAAATTTTTCTCATAAAAAAAAATATTTAAAAAGTTGTCACCCCCACAGGCCACAACGTGGCTCCACCACTACTGCTCGTTGTATAAAATAAAAATATTTAAAAAAAAAAAAATGAAGCTTATGGAAATAAGGATCAAGTCTTGTTAAGATTATCAAATGAATAATTTAGTGATAGAGGTGATTAATTGAAACCATCACTCTTCCTCATTGGATGAGTATTTTTTATGGGACTTATATAGAGTTTCTGCACTGGGTTTGTAGGTTGATAATCAGCAAAATGTTGGAGAAGATGTATTTGCGTGGATGGCATCACTAGTCCCAGCAGTTGCAGATCCTGTTAATGCAAGATTTACCTTTGAAACCCTAACTGCACCAACAGGCTACCGCCTGCATTTTCCTGCCTATGACAAATTTCTGAAAGAAATTGACAAGTACGTAATTCAACCTCTTTCTTCCTCCACTTGAAATGATGTCCATGTGCCAATATTATAACACTTTTAAGGGGTTAACTTGGTTGGTTGAAAATGAGGATTACCTGGGGAAAATAAAGATTATGCATAAAAAATGTTTTTTATGCTGTAAAAGAAATTAAGAATATTCACTCTTAAGCTATTTTAAGCTGCAAAAGAAATTTTCTCAAGCTTTAAGTAGAACATATATTTAGTTTTTTTTTAAAAAAAACGCGTCAGCTTTCTACTACAGTGCTTTTTAAATTTCATCCGTTTATTCTATTTCTTCAACTCTCATGTTATAGAGTAAGCACTTGACAGTACAAAAGAGGGAGTTCGTGTAATATTTCTCTTAAAGTCGAACTCAATTTAGAGAAAAGCAAATATGGCATTCACGATATTGATATAAGACACTATTTGAAATTGCAATTGCAGCTGACTTTGTCTTTCTTGTGGGGATTCTTGGTTTTATAGATGCATAAAACATTTGCAAAAACAAGCAACACCAAAGGGTGTGGAGTTGGTAGATGATGAATTTATATTGCATGTGGAAGGAACTGCAAGCTCCCAGAGAGTGGTGCGCCACATTGGAGGAACAAGTTGGCCTGGTTTGTCTTATAATTTTCTTTCATTGATCTCTAAGGCTCCGTTTACTTCGACGTAAAATGAATTTCAGAAAATGATTTTCGCATTTTACAGTGTTTACTACGACGTAAAATAGTGGTCAACGAAAAATATTTTCCTTTTGATCGAAAATTATCTTTAATTTTTGGAAAATGGTTTACGGTTTTCAAAACCGTAAACCATTTTCTAACTTTGAGCATTTCATTCTCAAATCGATGGGCCTTACCAAGACTCACACAGGACCCAGCCGGGACTTGATCGGGACCCCATCGGGACCTGCTCGGGACTCGACCAGGACTCGCCCGAGACCCTGCCGGGACCTGACTGGGATCGGACCGGACCGGCCTGGGACTTGATCAGGATCTGCCCTGGGATTTGCCCGGGACCTGCCCAAGACCCACTCGGGACTTGGCCGAGACCCGCCTAGGACCCCGCCTAGACCTGCCTAGCTAGGACCCGCCCAGGACTTGACTGGGACTTGCCCGGAACCCGCTCGGAACTTGACTGGGACCCGCCCAGGACTTGTCGGGGCTGGCAAAATAGGTACTTGACACGACCCATTTACAACCCGCAAGGACCCGTTACACGATTAACCCATACACGAACACGACCCATTTAGCTAAACGAGTTAGCGGGTTTGACACAATTATAACACGAAAAATATCTGGGTAATCCGACACGACCCGTTTAACACGTTAAAAATAACTGGGTCATATCGGGTAGACATGACCCGACACGTTACCCCTATGTAGTGAGACCCATAAATAATAAATCTCTATTATTAGGTTTCTGCCAAAACAAATACCACCCGCCGGCAAGCGAGAAACTAAGAAGAAAAAGGGCAAGGCGAGTGGCAAGGGATCCAAGGGCTCGTAGGAGGAGAAATACATGGCACATAGCTTCAAGGAGTGGAGCACCTAGAGGTCCTAGACCGTGAAGAAGGCCAAGGTCATCACCCACTACGGATCATTCCTCTGGTCATCATTATCGGCATGAACTCCGACCCCAAGCCTCACATCTTCGAGCTTCTCAACCCGGTCTTTGTTCCTCTATTTTCTGCAATACCTAGATCAGGATTCAGGCTCCCCTTTCGTGAGTTTGGGTTTTATGTTATGTTAATGGGGTTTCTGTATGTTTATGTAATGTTTGGATGCCGAGAAAATCTAGGGAATAGGAAAGAAAAAGAAGTCAGTTTTGAATATTGAATCTTTATTTTAATGCATTTTGATATTGCCTTACTATCTGCATCTAAATTCTAATTCTTGATTATGTTTATAATTTATTATGCGATAAAATAACCTAATTTTTACAACTTGACGAGTAGTTTTTTTGACTTTTTTTTTTTTTTCGTAAATGGGTCTAGCTGGTCGACCACCAGACACGTCGGGTCAACTCGCCAGACACGAGCAGTAACCAGGTCAGATGACCCAATTAAGACCCGAACTCGATAAGGCCAAACTCAATACCTGTTTTTTTGTGTTGGGTTTGCGGGTCATGTCAAAATTGCCAACCCTACCTGATCGGGACCTAACTGGACCTGCACGAGACTTGACTGGGACCTGCTCGGGACTTGACCGGGACCCTGCCTGAGACTCGCCTAGGATGGGCCCGGGGCTTGTTGGAAAATATTTTTGATGGAAACATTTTCCTTGAAAATGATTTCTTAGAAAACATTTTTTAGTATTTGGCATGCACGAAAAATTAGGCAGGTCCCAGTTGTCGAAAAACATTTTCAGCAGAAAACATTTTCTAGTATTTGGTGTGTACGCAATATTAAACACTAAATTACGAAAATGTCTATATCGGGTCTTGGGCGGGTCCTGCCAAGGTCTCGAGCTGATCCTGACGGAGTCCAGGCGGGTGCCAGGTGAGTCGTAGTGGGGTCCTTGCGGGACTTGGTTCGAACACCTCTAAGACTTGGTCAGGACATTTTCGTAATTTAGAGTTTAATATGATTTAATGAACAAAAAAATATATAAAAAAAATGTTAAAAAAAAAAATTTGATTTTCCGTGCATGCAATAAACGCCGTAAAATGTTTTCGGTAGAAAACATTGTTAGGGAAAGTGACTTCCCTGAAAATATTTTTCGACGAAAATCATTTTACGTCGAAGTAAACGGAGCCTAATGTTGGAGAATTATGTAAATGATTGATTATTCCTTGAACTTACTATGAATGCTGTTTATTCAGGTAGGCTTACACTAACCAATTATGCTCTCTACTTTGAGGCTTCTGGACTTATAACATATGAAGATGCCCTTAAAATAGACCTTTCAAAGAACGGGGAATGTGGTGTGAAACCAGCTTCCACGGGTCCATGGGGTGCTCCACTTTTCGACAAGGCAATTGTATACGAGTCTCCTGAATTGTAAGTGTTAGAAAATATTGATTTAGAGGTTTATTCACTTCTTATTTATTTTAGTGTTTCTTGTTCACCACTCCTAATTTTTCTATAAATACCATCAGTTGTAATACAGTTTAATATACTTTCAATACAGTCAAGAAATAGCCCTAAGGGCCTTTGTCCGTCTCTTCCACTCTCTCTTTCATATTATATAGTTCTACATTAAGGATGCTTGTGCTGCATATGAAACATATATATTTATATCATAATTCACATATGCTTAAAAGTGGATAAGCTTGCTTATATATTTTGATTCTTTAGAGGCTTCATCTCTTCTAGTTTGGTCTTGCTATGACATCTTTTTTTGTTTGACATAAATACTAAACAGAGGTGTTAAGTTTTTAATCATGACACTTGATTCTTTGAATGACTAAACTATATGCTTGTCTGTTAGGAGTGGCGATAATTTTGGTCTAGAACGTTAATAAGATGTGTTGTGTGACTAATACAGATAAGGATCTTCAACAATTTGAGCAGCACATGTTAGAGAGCTACATGAGACGACTCACTTGCCTGAGTAAATGGCCGGGTAGCCCAAAATTTATTTGGACAGGTAGATCTCATATGGGCTCTCTCGCACTGCTCAAATTACTGGAGATCTCAATGACGGCTAATACACCTCATACTTGTGTGCACAAATGCATCACCAAATAGGAATTCTTGTCAATTAAGTCTCAAATTTTGTTATATGATTTGCGAGTGATGTGTGCTAATTTTCTAGATCAGAGGGACTTGTGCTGGAGTTTCCTGAGGTAACAAGCTCCACAAGACGGGACCATTGGCTTGCACTCATAAAGGAGATTATGTTTATGCACCAATTCTTATCAAAATACAAGGTGGATTGTCCAATCCAAGCATGGGAAATGCATGGAAGGACGATATTGGGAATCATAAGGCTGCATGCAGCGAGAGAACTGCTACGAATATCGCCCCCCTCTCCAACAAAATTCTTGATTTTTGCTTTGTTTGATGAGTTGCCAAAGGGAGACTTGATACTGGAAGAACTTGCTGAGAGTCTGAAGAAGATCAACAGCAGGCACCCGTGCAGTGCAAGCTCAACACTCAAGGATTTGAACATGTCGTGGTCAATCATCTCTAGTGCAGAAGTGAAGGAAGTTGGAGAGGAAAAGGCGTACGTGAGTGGTCTACATGACAACCAGTCCTCATTGGAGACGACTATTAATCAAGCTAGAGAGGAAGAAAAGGATATTGCTATTGCCAAAGCTACCACTGAGGGGTTGAAAGAGGAAGGAATTGCTGAAAGTGCCCTTGTTCTTAAGGTAATTAAGCACATAACACCAATTTCAACTTTCACTCTCATTCCACAATCATTTTTTTTTTTTTTTCTATTCGTCTCGGTTTGTTTTGTTTGCCATATTCTTAGCCGAACAATTAGAGTTAAGCTCATGGTCGACAGGAATGTGTATTATCCATATAGGGGATCTTTCAATTGAGAAGATTCATTGACCCGAGAGATGAATAGAAAAGAAATGATTGTGGGTGTGTTATCATTATACAACATGCCATGGTTGGTGTAGGTCAGGGGAGATTAATAAAATTTGGTTGGCTTAATATTATTTAATGTGCTTTGTTTTAATCCTACTTTTTAGGCATATACGTATCTTTTAATCAATCAAAGATATTAAATATGCTCTAAAGATGACCTCATGGAGTGTCACCTAATTCTGCCATGTAGGAGCTACTAAAGCCACTTCAAAGTGGTTTGCTTTGGTTTCAAGATATTCTCACATGGGAAAGACCAGCAGCTACCATCATCTTTATTGCTGCAACCCTTATAATCATCTACAAGTAAGTTTTCTCTCACCTTATTTCTAGTTTGCTTGTGTGGTGAAAATTGGAGGTGCTTAATTTTGTTTATTAGTGTGAGTTTTTAGAAAACTACGATTTGAAAAAAGGTAGAAAAATACGCGTTTTTTGAAATCACAAACTCAAAAGCGTACAAAGCCACAAAAGAACATGAATAACAGTTTCTTGGTGTTTTTAGGGAGTGGATTGGCAAGGCAATAGCATGTTTTTGTTTATGGGTTGTAGCAAAGATGGTTGAAGCAAGACGAGAAAGGATTAATGAGAGGTGGAATGAGATTGTAGTCAGCACAGCCTCCGACCAGAGTACAATGGAGAGCATAGTCTCTGCTCAGCACGGATTGCAAACTGTTCATCAGGTGTTGCAGGCAACAAACATAGCATTATTGAAAATTTGGTCAATATTTGTCTCAAAAACTCGTAAGGTACTAAGCTTCAAGTCCCCACACATTCACTTTCAATTCTTGCTACTATTTATTCTGTCTCACATTCTCTATTCACATGCTTCAAATTAGCAACCAATGCATTTTCTTTTTTGTATGTTACCAATGCAATTTTTGAGTAAAGGGAAGTAGTCCCCCGTTGGGACTTGTTACGGGTCCACAACCCGGTAAATATATATATTATAATTATTTATATATTATAATTATTATTAAATCAGATAAAGATAATGATGTAGTATTAGTCTTATTAGAAAAATGCGGAAACTTGCTCATAAAGCAATATCTCTAATAAGAAATATGAGATTTGTCTTTTATTAGAATGGATTTGGCTTACCTGCGGTAGAGCAAACTATCGCATATCTGCGGTAGTTTGCTCTGCCACTGAGATTTCTTTTCTAATAACGCAAGTAAAAAGAAAAAAACACCGTCAAATCTCACGTTTAACTCCCGTCAATTTCTTTTGTGTTTTTTCTACCCAAACCCCAAACCGTCTTCTCTCTTTTTTTCACCATACCCAAAATCAATTATTACACTGCTTATCCTCTGCACCTCTGCAGCATTCTTTTGAAGTTTATCTCCAGTAAGAAGACTATGAAAGTGTTTTGAAGCTCCTTGAGGATGAAACATCATTTACAATGCAAGTTTTCTTCCTCGGGGGAGTAGATACCCCAATTCTCTTCTGAAACAAAGCCTCACAAGCTCCTTCTAGAAGAGTGGAATCCGAAAATCATGACATCTACTGGATTAAAACCCTCAACTGCAGCACCAATTTCCACCCTAGAGAAGATCACCCACAACACATCCAGAGCCACAAGCAAAACGATTTTTTGCACAAAGAAGAAGAAGGGGAATTGGGACGGTGGAAGAATGGGAATGAGGCAAAAAAGTTCAAAGCAATTTTGCTGGAAAATAGATTTTGAATTTCATCTTCATTCACCCCTTTCTTCTTACATCATCCAACTTACAACCACCTCCAGATTTCAACCAGTGCAGAGGATAACTGCGGCCTCACACTTGTCGGTAACCCTCTGAGCCCCGGTGGATAAAAATAAATAAATAAATAAATAACAGGAGTTGACGGTGTGTTTTTTTGTTTTTGTTTTTACCTTACACTTTAAGTGTTAAAAAACCCTTAAAAAATAAATCTCAGCGGTAGAGCAAACTACCGCAGATATGCGGTAGTTTTGTCTACAACATGTAAGCCTCTCCCTATTAGAATTATATTTTCTATTTGTGTGTATTTCTATTTCTGCTATGTAATAGTCTATATAAACTTAAGAGTGATTAATAAATATTCAACTATAGTAGTTTTTGGAGGGTTTAGGATTTATCGAATTACTCTAAAATTAAGAAGTTTAGAATTCCTCGAATTATCCTATCAAAAACCTATCGCTTTCGTTGATTATTCATCCCTCATTACAGAGGCCCATAATAGGGCTACACTGTGAGTCAATCACACGAAAATGAAGCGAAAAACCCTAAGGGCGAAATCCCATATTTTTCATTGCATCAATTTTTCAAAACAGAAAAATGGTTTGTATGAAAAATAAGGTTTAGTCATACGAATATACGATGATGGTGGTGTGCGCCTAGGTTTTTGTGAAAGAAAAATCGCTAGGATTGACCTTTAAAGACTTTCTGATTTATGGCCAAGAGCATGGGCTTTTATTACACAAATATTTATTAAATAAACGCCTATCCCTAGAGTCCTAAACTTGGTGAACAAGTTTTCTTCGACTCCTAAGTAGTAGCCCATCCACTTCAAGAAGAGGAATCTTAGGATTGAGATCTCCTTCAATTACTTAAAATTTGAGATTTTTCATGTTATGAAATCGTAGCTCTTAATTTTAAATTTAATGGTCTATAAAATGCCAATTAATCATTTTAAATCGAGACATTAAATTTTGATTTTAAGCTGACTTTTGTTTTACCGGGGTTTAAATGATTTTATAGACCATTAGATCAAAAATAAAGGGCTACGATTTCATGACATAAAAATCTCCAATTTTGAGTAATTGGAGGAGGTTTAATCCGGAATCCTATTAGCTTGACGAGAGACTTTAAGAGAACAAATATAGCTTTAATGGGCTCGGGACATGTGTCATTCCATGACTTGTCCTAACATACCACTAATAATAATTTAGATTTGTGTTTGGTTGGTTGCAGCATGCAGATATGGTGATGATAGGGATGATTGGAATAGCAATGATAGTAGCAATGGTTCCAATGAAGTTCATCATTATGTTCATCGCCTTGTGTTGCTTCTCCACCACCTCAAAGCTTGGGAAACGCATGGGAAACAAACAAGGGAACCGACGCCTCCAAGAATGGTGGGACTCCATTCCGGTCATCCCTGTCCTTGTCGTAGACAAGCCTCTCGACAACCCTACCTGCAACTAGCTTCTTCTTCTTCTTTCCTTGATTTTGTAACATCCTCTGCATGTTTGTCTCGTGTTGTATACATTGTTTTTCTCTTGGTGCTTGTCTAATTAGAAGTTACGAATCATGGAATAACTTCTTTATATAGACTTCCTTCTTGGTAATTTACTCATGCTCTACATGATAATTTCCCATTTGGCTCGAGGCCTACGGCCCCAACATGAAATTACGAAGTTTTGTAATAGAGAAGATTTGCTACAAATTTTTTAGTTCATAGAGAGTCGAACTGGAGTCAAATTGGCCACATTATTTTTGTAAGAACAGGAAATTCAATAACATCTTGCAGGATATGAAGTGCTTGCTTTTGTTTTACTATAGGTAGTGAAAAATTGCTATTAGATGCACCAATTTATATAATAATAATAATAATAATAATAATAAATAAAAAACCTGAAAGAAACACAATCATATTTATGGTGGAAGCTAGCTTTGTCAATTACATAAATGGTGGAGTCCAAGCAAATTCAGATTATTATTATTTTTTTAATGTTTTGAACACACTTCTCAATCTTTTGCTTTTTAAAAATACTACTTAACTTACAAAATAATGTTTTTTAAACCCCCTAGACGACACTCTTCAAATATGACCCCCAATAAAATAATTCTCACTTTCCACCGTTTTAAAAACTCAAAACACTTCTCAAAACTTTAGCAAACAAACCCCACTTCCAGCCAAAAACAAGTCTGGTGATATCCCTTCCTTTCTACTGATTTCTATGTTTGTAGGAAAAGGGAAAGAAATAGTTTTCGATATTAGTATACTCATTGGGTCCCAAGCGAAAAATGAAAACTGAAATTCCCTTTTTGAGTTATAATTGGTTTATTCCAAGTTGGAAGTTTGTTGATGTAATGGGTCAATCAAGATCCAAATTGGCTTTACGTTCTTAAGTTAAAACTAAAATTGATTTGGGTTAAAATTTGGATCGATTTGGTACTAGAAGATCCAAATGTAATCAAATATATTAGTTGTATAATAATAGTATAGAAATAAGCAGCCTTCTTGGACAAGAAAATATGGGTACAATTACAGAAATATCCAATGCAAATTGAATCTAGACTTCAAATTGTTTGTGGTTGAATGGGAGATTCGGATATAAACTTGGATTATTGTTTGAATGCAATTCAAAACTTGAAATCGATTCAAATAAAGATTAAATCTGATCGCCATTACACTGTTTGCGTTTATGCTCACCAAGATGTCAATGTGGTTTGGGTTCCTCCATCCTGCGTTTAAACTAGTAATATTGTATAGCATGTACACCCCTTGAGTTCATACTTTTATCTAAAGTATAAATTGAAGGAAATACAAAGAAAAAATAAATAAATAAAAAGGCAAAAGGTATGTAATCCTAAGGAGCTATTGACTGTAAATTGTATCTTTTTCTTTCATCCCTTAAAAAAACAGGGGTGTCTCATTTTATAATTTTTGGTTTGTGAAGAGGGAAAAAAAAAAGTGTGAAGAAAAAATGCCCACTTTTTTTTCTCTAAACCCCAACAAAATTTTCTCTTTAAGATGAAAAGATAATATAAATGAGAATAATAAATAATAAAATTTGAGAAATACTACACTCACACCCATTTCTCACTCCCACTTTTTACACCCCGACGTCATTGGATTGGGTTTAGAAAAAAGAGGCAGTGGAAATCTGATGTGGCTCTTGCCATGTTAGGGTGTAAAAAATGGATGTAAGCGTAGCATTTCTCATAAAATTTTTATTTTCTTCATGAGTATCAGAAAAATACTATATATATATATATTTCTAGCTAAACTCTGACTGGCTTTGCCTCAGATCATCTTTATTGATAGTAATTGCCAATTGGCAAATCCATTGATGCAAAACTTTGACTTTTAACCCTTCATAATAACTATCAAATGTCAAAGCCATGAGGGAGTGGCTTAAAGGGGGTGCCCAGCCACCCCTTCAAGGAGTTTCGAGGGAGGTCAGCCACCCCCTAAGGCTTGGCCTTAGGGGGTGGCCAACCACATTAAAAAGCCTTAATGTGGTTGGCCACCCCCTCAAGGCTTGAGTTTGGGTGTGCTAGACTCTATTGGGTGATTTGTGAAATGCTGCCGTGGAAGCACGTGATTGGAGGGTGTAAGGGTTTCTGTAACGACCCGGGAAAAAACGGCCACATCTGTACTATTACCCTAAAAGGACTAGTGAATTTGGAGCTTCCCTAGAATTTTTTACAAAATCCAGTTTCACTTAGTAACTAGGCAACGTGGGACTTAGTACTCATAATTATTTTTATAAACCACTCATTCTATGTGGACTACTCATCTTCCCAATATCGGGTGTTACAGTTTCACACCCCATACTTATTGAAGTTAAACTCAACAAAAATCACACCATCTTCTCATAAAGAAAACTAACCAAATTCACCCCCAAGTTACCATAGTAGCAAAATATCTGCAAGAACGAGTAGCACTCTGAAGCCAATAAATGAAGATCCTAGGAGGTCTTCAGAAATAAATTCTAAAGCTTCTTGAAACATACCCTACCCTGCTAAATATTCTAGTCTATAAAACATAAATAGTGGAGATGACCATAAGATTGAAATAGCAATCTATGTAAGTTCATCTATTTTCATCAGTTGGCATAAAAGATCTAAGCACATTATCCTTACTTCTAAACTGATAAAAGAATATCAGAAACCACACAATGAGCCCTTAGAACGCCATAAAGAAGTAACCAGACAAACCTGGTCAGACAACCAAGCATACAGGCCCATGCAATCAAAAGTAACTCAGAAAATCAAAGGTCCGACTACTTTTTGAGCATGAGTTCAATCAGATGTACACAAACACGAGTCATGGTCACTAACCTTTCCCTCATTTACCTATTTCTAAGAAGAGTGGTTGGAACATAAAAACCTGCTCCATGTTACATGTCAGTACTCACAGTTGCTAGTTTCCTCTTGCCTTTTCCAAGTCGGGAAGATCTGCCAATGCAATACCTTCCATGTTAGTTAGAGTGGAGGAGGTAAAGAACAAGAGAAAGGAAAAAAAAAAAAAAAAAAAGACAAATATGTTTATTGTAAAGAAAATTAAAGAACAAAAAACAGAAAACAGAAAAAGGACGTATGCATACATGAATGAAGCAAAAATAGTGATAGCCTACACATTTAATATTGATACCCAATGATTTGTTCAAAAATGCATTCAATTAGCAACTTTCTAAAATGCATTAAACAAGTTTCTACTTTCATAGGAAAATGGATTGACTGAAACTTAAAAGAGCAAATACCTGAGAGAAAGTTCTTGTAGTTCTACAGAAACAAAGACCCATTCCCTTAAAATATACAGACAATGAAATACCCCCCAGCCCCTTCACTTTTGTATTGCTTAGAATATATATATATATAGACACACACACACACAATGAAATAACTCAATTAAAAACATGGATTTCATGGTTTACACCATTAAAAGCGTAAGGCACCCCCAGGCCCCAAGTACACAGAAAGTATATAAGAGAAGCTACCTAGCTAGTTGGGGAGAAAAGAACAAGAATATCAAACCATTGATTTCATGGTTTACATATAAAATATAAAAGGATAATTTTAAAATTAATCTTATAAAAGACTAATGGAAAATTCTAAAATTATTCCTTAGGTTTGCGCTCTATTACCACTCAGTTCTCTGGTTTCCAATTTCAACAACCAATTCCGTGAGTTTTTACTCATTTTCCAAATCATTCCTTCCATCATCACCTTTTCCTTCAAATAATTAATGGATATGTGACCACTTGTACAAAAAGCCACATCAAAACTACCACCTCACTGCACTTGTCCAACCAGCAACATCAAATTTGTTGAAAAAGTTTTTTTTTATTAGTTCCATAAAGAAAAGAAAAAAGAAAAAGAAGCAACTGAAGCAACAATCTCGCCCCTACCATAAGCAAAATCAAGAAATTCTTGAAAGCCCACAGAATTCACAACATCAAGGTTGGGACTCCCTCCTCAATGGGCGTCCTAGAATCTTCATTTCCACCAAATGGCACGTTCCAGTCTGATATTGCGGGCTGGGTCATAAAATCCATGTTGCAGTTCTTAAACTGGACCAATTCCTTGGATGTGTACCCATATTTCCCTTCGTCCTCCGTCCCTGTCAATATCAAATTAGACTACACTCTATTTGAGGCCAAGAATATGACCTACACAGATTGGGTTCGGGTCTCACCTACACCAACCTCTTTGACCAAATGGTGGATGTTGTGATTTTCCTATGAAAATAGTCGAACACCCGGATATCCAGATCTTTATCACCAGAACTTGTTGGCCCAACAGTGACGATATTGACCAAATCGGATGCAATATTCACAACACTACCACCTATAGTCGCAATGTGGTAAATAAGTTCATTTCCAAACTGCCAGTTAGGAAACTGGCTTGGCCAGGTATCTGGATCTTCTTCTTCTTCTTCTCCTTCTTCTTCTATCTTTCTTTCTGCTTTTTTTTTTTCTTCATTTATTTTATTTTATTTTTTCTTGTGTATTTTAATTCCTTTATCCTTTATGGGCATAGGATTTTTTTTTTTTTTTTTTTTTTTTTACCCTTTTAACAAATTTAGAGTGATTGGTTGGCTACATGGCAATGAGGTGATAGCTCTAATGTGGCTTAGTGCACACGTGGCAACATTTCCATTAATTATTTGGAACAAAAGGAGATGGAATGAGCAGCATAAAAAAGAGGCAAAAGCAACAGAGTTAATTGTTGAAATTAGAAACCCAAGCAACGATTTGTAATTGAGTGAAAACCCATGGAGTAGTAACTTAAAAATTTTCCAAAATGAAAACAGAAGAAATTTTCACATTGCATAAAACAGAAAATAATTTTCTAAGCATACATGAAATGCAACCAAGTTATTTCAAAATGCAATACAATATAATATTCTCATAAAAGGGATTAAGTTTAAGACTCACAGAGCATTCCTTCGTCATCAGTGCTTCCATCATCTTGACCAACATGCTGCAAAAGAACAAAATTTGTGGTACATGATCAAGTGATGAAGCGTAAAGTTTAGTCACTGCATTACTCATTCTTTACAGTAAATAGAAGGAATCAAATTACCGCAGCAGCAGCATCATCATCTGAGGCCAAATCAGCTGCAAAAGACCACAAAAAATTCAGTCTTAGCACAAGTAAACTACTCTCTGCGTCAGCCAAATTCTAATTTAGCTTTGATGCAACACCGTTAGTCTGAAGCAAACAATAGAACAGTCTAAATGACAGAATACCATTTACTAGAAATTTTTAAGGCACTTGATGCTGAACTGAAGATTCAATCGAAAGAAAACAATATAGTAGCGTGGATATTTTATCATGCAACGTTCTAAGGCTTATTTTCCACACGAGATTTTTTTATGCGAAAGAGTATAACAGAAACAGCAACGGGAGAAGTTCCAGAGGATACTGGCATGGATCTTGTCCAAATTTCCAACCCAAACTAGTACTTTTATCATCGGCTCGACTTGTCAAACTTATTTAAGGTAAGAAAATTGAAAGTTTCTGAAATTTTAATAAATAAGAGAAATTTATGGTCATAGAAAGGGCAGGGAAAGCCCATGCACCAAGAGAGAGAGAGAGAGCAAAGTAGTAAAGGAAAGCCTAGTGGGCCCTATCCTAAAAGGTAATCCATAGATGAAAAGTTGAAGTACAAAATTCTTTGACAATACATCTCAAAGAAATTCAATGTTGCCTCTTGTAGATACGTACAAAGATGCAAAGCAATAAGAAATAATGATCAGATACTTCTGCTATGCTTATTTTCAGCCTTAAGCCACCACGTACAGATGCGCTTCATAATCTTAGCATCACCGAATACATGCAGAAACAAGAGAAGGCAAGATAAATCTTTACCTACCCAGATAGGCCCTTTCATTGGCTGCATAGATCTATAGTTATTTGAGAAGATAGTCACAAGCAAGTTATTTGTCCATTTGAGCAGCGTTTTATGCCACCGCATGCTTTTCTTTTTCTTTTTTTTTTTTTGCTTTTCACCATCCTTACTTTCATGGTTTTCTTCTTGTACAGTTGTTTTCTCTCGAGAACTTAACCTCCATGTAAATTATATTTTCCTTTCTTTTAAAAAAATTAAAGTCTATTTGAGACACACGGATTCATTACTCTCGATCTGTAATTCACACAAGAAGCAAAAGTAAGGGGGGAAAAAACAGGGTGAAGGATGGGGGAGTGAGAGATCAGCCTTCATCTGTGGGTCTAAGTAGGGGAAAGACTGCAAAAAGTACAATTGATGAGAGTTCAGAGGAAATAGTTGTAAGGTTTTCTTAACGTAAAGGTAAAGCAGTCATAAAAAATCAGGCTATCAACATACGATGACATAAAATGTCTTGTGAGATGTCCTTTTTTGCCCCCCTCTTAAATTTAACCAAAACACAATTTTTCCCATAGATGAGTTCTTCCAACAATACATGTAGTTGTCACCAATTTGTTGAAAATAAATCAATGGAACCAGCCCCTTGTAATTAAGGTTTAGTTGAGTTGAATTGACCTGAATACAATTTTTTCAACAGTACCATGGTTACTCAAAAAGCGAGTTAGAGAAGGGTGCAAAGCATTGTAACAGACAAGGTCCCGGAGACATTTGTAATTAAACAATTCAACATAACTCGGAGACAAGGTGCAGCACCATGGCAAAAACAGGGAAGAGATTTGGTATGCCGGCTAAACAGTTGGTGCATGCAATTTATAAGAGAATAAGAAAGAAACATATGATGGCACCAGACTATTAAAACAGATAAAACTCATATTGCACGAAAATGTTGTAAATGCTATCCTACTATGCAAGGCAAAACCACCTCAGTGAAGCATGAAAAAAAAAAAAAAAAAAATCATCCAGGTCAGAAGCAGCCCATGATTGCAATGTACATTTGGAGTTATGCAAATATTCCAAGATTGAATTGCAAGGGAAATGCACTCTTGTCTTTTGTAAGTGGTCATGCCAATGTACACTTCAATAGACATTGTAGTGGTGCAATTTAGGAGGTAATTCCTTTGTGTTTAATGTGATGTCTTTAAAGAAATGAATGCACTTTTGAAGGATGTAAATCTCCCATAATGAGATCGATTTTGTTATTGAGATCTCTTTACGATTGAAAGCAGCTACTAATACATTTTCTTTCTCTGAATTATCGCAGTTCTTCAATCTTTAGAATTTTAGATACGAGATTTGCTTGGGTGTTTCTCTTGCATACCTCCTCAATGCACCTTTCCAATGAAATTTTTTGTCTATAAAATTACTCGAAGATTGAAAACACATGTACACAAGAGAAAGGGGGGAGGGCAAACCATACCCCAAAAAAAAAAAAAAAAGAAGGAAGAAAATCTGTATCGATGTATCCAGCTAAAAACAAAGGCATGGAGAACTCATAAATTGAGCTTAGTTCGGAAAGACCACTTTAATATCCAAATAAATTTGATCACCACCTCACAAAATCAAGGACAAGATAAAACTATCATAAAAGAAAATTACAGATTTCCCTGCCAATGATCTCTAACTCAAATAGCACCCAAGCTTATTCCCCCCAACCAAAAAAAAAATAAAAATAAATCGATAATACTCCACCCATGTGAAATCGTGAATAAAAATCAAGTCAGAATCCTTAAAATATACAAAAAATAAAATACAAAAATAAAAAAACAGAAGAAAACAGAAGAAAACCACAACACATGCGTGCAGTCATTGAAAAATGCTCATATCCAAGTGCATAAACATTGTCAGACATGGAAAATGTTCATATCATAAAACTGAACACCCAGAAACTGTTATCTGAACTTACAAGTTGACTCTTCCTCATCCTCGTCGCACCATTTGTTCCAATCAACCTTAAGGTAAGGAGCAGGCTTTACTTCCGACTTTAATAGTCCTTTCCACCAACCTTTCTGCTCTTTCTGGATTGAGCACATGATGTTCCTTAACCCAACTTTAGTTTTACAGCCCTGCACCATTAGAGTAAAAAACTCAATGCATCTAGAAACCTCCACTACTTTCATAAGTTGAATTGGAAAGAACTTGGAACATCACAACTAGAAAATGGCCATCATTATAGATGCTGCTGTTCTGAAAAAGTAAAATACTGTTCATGACTTGAAGTCTCTAATGAGCTAACATTCATTTCCCATAGTTAAGCAAAAGGAAAGTCAAATTCATCAAATGATCTACAATCTACATATCATACAAGAAAATTACATTTGTAAAGTACACGCCTTAATCATTGGATGCCAAATGGCCACAAATTCTTAGACAAGTAAGAGTTTTTAATTCTAAAATAGAAAGCATGTATAGCTTCATTAATGCAATAAAAACCACCAGCTTTAATAAGCTACAACATTTAATTATTTTGGCCAAACTCCAAGCACTTGACATACTACTGTGTTTGAACAGCACCATAGGCACTTTATGTGTTCCATTTTAGATGCTTAAATGGCACTTAGACAATTTTGGAAAATCAAAAGCTAGTCTAACTGTGCTGTTGAAAGGTTAACAGCCAATGCAACATAGTTGCTTCATGGTAAAACCTGAGGTGACAGATGGTAGTGATGTAGTTGCAAACTGATTGATGGCTGAGGGACAGTATGGTGTAAGTGCCACAGCAACCATGAAGGAAGAGGTGGTACAGCAGAGAAAAAAGAGATAAGGTTGATGGGAAGAGATGCAATCCATGGTTGCAAAAAAAGTTTAAAGAAGGTACTTAATGGTGGGTTATGTGTGAACAATATTTTTAGTGATACTGACAACCTGAAGATAAAAAAAAATTATAAATTATAAAAATTATAAATAAATAAATAAAAAAATAAAAAATAAAAAAATAAAAAAAAATAAAAAAGAAAAAGGAGGGTCATATCATGCTTAATTTTGATCAGAGGAAAAGAAAAAAAATCAAACAAAGTATTAATTGAAGCTTCCTTCACTATAGTATAGATATCTGTTTGGACAAGGCACTTATGTTCTATGAATATAGTTTTCAAATTGCATAACTTCAATACTCTACAAACTTGATTTTCTCAGGAAACCGATGATATAATTACCAAACATTGTTTTCACACAAGCATACTACTTATCAAAAAAAGAAAATCACACAAACATTTAGGGGCAGACAGAAAGGAGGTGAGAAATTTTAAATAATCTAACCCCAAAGGGTAGTACAATCATCTCTAAGCCACGCCTTATGAAACATAGGTTATTGGTTCAAATATCTACCTCCACCTCCCCTTGGAGCCAAACTCACTCATCCAAACAAAAATATTTAAAATAATTTACTAATAGGTAGGCCATATAAACTGAATAATGGTCAAAACAAATTATGATGAAAATAACCAAGTGAAAAGCACTCTCACCTCAGGTACTATTGGGCCATACAATTCCAAGCTGAAGTCAAACGATTCTCCTTGCACCCCTTGAGCAGAGAAACTGAACAAGCCCTGAGGCTCACACTTCACAGAAACGTCTTTTGCATCAGGTAGAGCAATGGTCAGATAAACCTTATCAGAGCGCTGAGCCCAAAGAACCTCCGGATGGCGACTGCATTGAAGAATTATAATCAATTTTATATTTCACTAACAACTTCGTCAAATCGCTTTTTAGTTGGACCGAGGCGCATAATATCTCTCAATTTTCTAATTTTCTGAATTTGTAGATTTTTGCTTTTATTTTAGCATGTAAGGGGGACTTTCTTTGTATACTTTCCATGTACTAGGGTTGAGCCCCTCTGCGCTTTTCCATGAAATAAATTAATAAAATAAAAAGAGTTAATGATTGCATTTGATACTTCACCACTATTAAATCAGATTTATAAAAAAAGGAAGTGGTCTCTTACATTTTTCACAACCTTACATTTCAATCCAGAGTTACTGGATACCTCTACCCACCATAGGAACCATGAAAAGGATCACATCTCCCAATTGATGATATTTCTAAGTTCCAATTCACCATAACCTACCATGTATGTTCATCTTTGTTGAACAAATACGAGAAATTCAACTAAAACTTTATAAGAGAAATTATAATATATGTTTTTTTTTTTGATAAGTAGAAATTATAATATATGTGGAAGATAAAGAGAAGAAAAATAGCGATAAAGACCTATCATTTTGTAAATTTAAGTCTTTATTCATACATACCGATATAATAGAGTATGTGCATATATATTTATATTTGTATCTACATATATGCATGTCAATCCCACGAGCCTCTTTTCCATTCTCATACGATCACGGCGGGAGAGCAAGTCAAAATAGAAATTATTGGTCACTAAGGCATATTCTCAAAATACCTATATCTACAGCTGTGGCAACAAGCGCATGATTGGGTAATATGCCAATTTGTCCACTGTTAGTAGATAAAATGATTTATAATACCAAAGCAAACCCAATTAAACGTTTTGATGTAGAGCATGAGCCCAAATAGTGAACCAACAAAGCCTAGCCCCCAACGTACAGTGTATCAAGTTTAAGAGCCTACAATGTTCCTGTACAAGCAGCACAAACCCAAAGATACCACGTTCGGTGGTACCAGGTAAAGTAGCCATATGTTTTAAATCTATTGGTCCATTATCAGGTGCTAATTGAGATGCAACGTCAACCTATCTTAACCAAGAAAACAACACAGACAATACTGTTAATATCCCACGACAACATTACAATGCCGCAAACAAGGCAATGTAGCCTTCTGCACAGCATCTAGAACATCAAAATAATGCTTCCCGATCACAATGCTTTTTGTTATTAAAACCCCTCAGCACATCACTAATTTCTCCTCCTTTAGCTTTCTTTCTACAGTTGCTTAGCCTCCCCCTCTGGTTCTAATTCGGTTTGGTCATATCCCCCCAAAGAATTCAACAAATTAAATTCTCCCTCAATTGCATTGTCTACAATGTCGTCTAAATCCTCCATTATTCCCACCCAGCCCCCACCATTTACCACAAAATCCCTTCTCTGCAGTAGCTGCTTTTCCAAGAATCAAGGGTTCGAAATTCCCTTCATGACTTCTTTTGAAAACCCACATTTTCGTTTTCCCAATGCACTTTTCCACAACCCACATCCCATATGCCGAAATTTCCCACAAAAAAAAACCGATCAATCGGCCTTTCCCTTGCACCAAATAGCTTCAAATTAGGCACCCAATGAACCCAAAAAGATTAATAAAAAAAAAATGGGGAATTTCAGCAGACCCGTCAAATTTGCAAAATAAGTTCCAACAAACATCAAATTTTGGTAAACCTATATGAGAAAGAACATAAGGTTTTACAGGTTCAGATATGGGCGTACCTCATTTAGGCTCGAGAGTGAAGGCAGAATCGTAGGCCGTCTAAGAAAAGAATGAAGACGAGAGAACTCCAGAGAGGTACGAGTGGCCTCTTGAGTCTTGACGTACTTCAAACCTCAGCTTCAAGTCATCCACGGCCAAAGGGGTCAATTTTTGTCAACAAAAGTTATTCCCTCTTTTACCGATTCTCGAGAATGTTATGTTGGTGCTTTTTTTTCCGACTTTTTTGCTTTTTTGTTTTTTATGTGGTGCTTGTCTTTTCATTTTATTCGGTCATTTTGCCTTTTTGCTTTTTTGCTTTTTTTTTTTTTTTTTTCGTCAATTTTTTCTCATAAAAGAAAAATGTTGAAGACTCCAATTAAGGCTGTACAAGCTTGCGGTTAGTGGTTATTCATTAAAATTGCTAACTGTAATTGCATAATGCGGTTATTAAATTTTAATAACCGCAACCACTTATCTTAGGTGGTTAGCGGTTATTTTATAACCAACGATTATTAAAATTAATAACCGACGATTTTATAACCGCTTTTTTATATGAGCTTTTGGGCTTTTTTAGGTGCTTTAACTAAATATAACAATTAACAATCTATATAAATCAAGAAGATGCAAAATACTTAC
Source organism: Corylus avellana (assembly GCF_901000735.1). Classification (NCBI taxonomy): domain Eukaryota; kingdom Viridiplantae; phylum Streptophyta; class Magnoliopsida; order Fagales; family Betulaceae; genus Corylus; species Corylus avellana. The sequence goes on from NC_081549.1 coordinate 14,107,760, forward strand.
AACAATCTGTGAGTTTTTTCCTTACTTTCTTAACAGCTACAAGCAGGCATCCCATAAACTAAAAAATAAATAAACAAAAACTCACCCGATTGTGATCATCAACTATTCAGCTTGTGAGACAGAGAGAGACGACGAGCAAGAGGAGAGACAGAGGAGAGACAGAGGCGACAAGAGAGAAGAGATATAAAAAGTCCAAGAGAGAGGGACGGCGCCGCTTGAGACTTGAGTCGTGAGAAAGAGTCTGAGACTAAGAGAATATGACGAAACCCTAATTTATATAAATCAAGCTGAGTGAGTGAGTGTTTGTTTTCCTCAAAAAGGGCGTCATTTTGATGTTATATTTTAAATATAAAATATATTTATATTTATATTATTATATATAAGGGTAAGCAGTTAGCGGTTATTAACTGCTTTTCCCTGCCCCTAAAGCCGCTAACCGCCCCACTCTAGGCGGTTATTAAAAACCGATAACCGTCTACCAAAGCAGTTATAACCGCCCTGCTTGAACATCCATAACTCCAATAAGTGGAAATGAACTAAAGAGTATCTAGTTAATTATATTTTAAAGGTATTTTTGTCATTTTACTTTTTTAGGGGACAAAAATATCTTATCAATATAATTAACTGGATATTCTCCAAATTTGAACTGAAGATAATCCTAATTTCCAACCGATATGGAGAGAATGGTTCGTTGGAGACTCTCCACCTTCG
>NC_081549.1:14108570-14111746 GCF_901000735.1 Corylus avellana
TCATTTTTAAAAAGAAAAATTAAACTACCAACATTCTTTTGTTTACAAAATTAGTAAACATAACTGTAATAAAATATCAATATGCTCATATATTTTAGAACACTTCTTTATTTTTGTTCGTGTACTAGAAAAATTTTTCAAAAAAATTGTTTATGAGGAGAAAGTTCAACTCCTAAAGACAAAAGTTTACCATAATGGATTGTGTAATGGAGGAGAAGTGGTGTCATTGTTGGAATATAATGATTAATCAATCATTTTGTATAATTGATTAATCTATGTTTTTATTTTGAATTTTTTTCCTTTATGTTTCAGTTTATAAGAACTAAAATTTATGAATTTTTAAATTTATTAGATATGTATTAAGTAAAACTATGGTTTAAAAGGATCTTATAAACATTTGTCATTTTTGGTAGCTAATTAGTTTATTAAGAGAAGAAAATAAAAATTGTTATTGATAATCTTTTAAAGACTTTTTGAGTAAATTTAAAAATTAAAAAAAAACCCGGAGCATAGCGCGGGCTCTAAGCTAGTAAATAATAAAATTTGAGAAATACTACACTCACCCATTTCTCACTCCCACTTTTTACACCCCGACCTCATTGGGTTTAGAAAAAAGAGGCAGTGGAAATCTGATGTGGCTCTTGCCACGTTAGGGTGTAAAAAATGGATGTAAGCGTACCATTTCTCATAAAATTTTTATTTTCTTCATGAGTATCAGAAAAATACTATAAATATATTTCTAGCTAAACTCTGACTGGCTTTGCCTCAGATCATCTTTATTGATAGTAATTGCCAATTGGCAAATCCATTGATGCAAAACTTTGCCTTTTAACCCTTCATAATAACTATTAACGTCAAAGCCATGAGGGGGTGGTCTGCCACCCCCTTCAAGGGGGTGCCCAGCCACCCCTTCAATTTTGTTTCGAGGGAGGTCAGCCACCCCCTAAGGCTTGGCCCACCCCTAAGGCTTTTTAATGTGGTTGGCCACCCCCTCAAGGCTTGAGTTTGGGTGTGCTAGACTCTATTGGGTGATTTGTGAAATGCTGCCGTGGAAGTACGTGATTGGAGGTTGTAAGGGTTTCTATAACGACTCGGGAAAAAACGGCCACATCTGTACTGTTACCCTAAAAGGACTAGTAAATTTGGAGCTTCCTTAGAATTTTTTATAAAATCTAGTTTCACTTAATAATTAGGCAACGTGGGACTTAGTACTCATGATTATTTTTATAAACCACTCATTTATGTGGACTATTCATCTTCCCAATATCGGGTATTACAGTTTCACACCCCATACTTATTGAAGTTAAACTCAACAATAAAATCACACCATCTTCTCATAAAGAAAACTAACCAAATTCACCCCCAAGTTACCATAGTAGCAAAATATCTGCAAGAACGAGTAGCACTCTGAAGCCAATAAATGAAGATCCTAGGAGGTCTTCAGAAATAAATTCTAAAGCTTCTTGAAACATACCCTACCCTGCTAAATATTCTAGTCTATAAAACATAAATAGTGGAGATGACATAAGATTGAAATAGCAATCTATGTAAGTTCATCTACTTTCATCAGTTGGCATAAAAGATCTAAGCACATTATCCTTACTTCTAAACTGATAAAAGAATATCAGAAACCACACAATGAGCCCTTAGAACCCCATAAAGAAGTAACCAGACAAACCTGGTCAGACAACCAAGCATACAGGCCCATGCAATCAAAGGTAACTCAGAAAATCAAAGGTCCAACTACTTTTCGAGCATGAGTTCAATCAGATGTACACAAACACGAGTCATGGTCGCTAACCTTTCCCTCATTTACCTATTTCTAAGAAGAGTGGTTGGAACATAAAAACCTGCTCCATGTTACATGTCAGTACTCACAGTTGCTAGTTTCCTCTTGCCTTTTCCAAGTCGGGAAGATCTGCCAATGCAATACCTTCCATGTTAGTTAGAGTGGAGGAGGTAAAGAACAAGAGAAAGGAAAAAAAAAAAAAAAGACACGTATGTTTATTGTAAAGAAAATTAAAGAACAAAAAACAGAAAACAGAAAAAGACGCATGCATACATGAATGAAGCAAAAATAGTGATAGCCTACACATTTAATATTGATACCCAATGATTTGTTCAAAAATGCATTCAATTAGCAACTTTCTAAAATGCATTAAACAAGTTTCTACTTTCATAGGAAAATGGATTGACTGAAACTTAAAAGAGCAAATACCTGAGAGAAAGTTCTTGTAGTTCACAGAAACAAAGACCCATTCCCTTAAAATAATACAGACAATGAAATACCCCCCAGCCCCTTCACTATGTATTGCTTAGAAAATATATATATATAGACACACACACACACAATGAAATAACTCAATTAAAAACATGGATTTCATAGTTTACACCATTAAAAGCGTAAGGCACCCCCAGGCCCCAAGTACACAGAAAGTGTATAAGAGAAGCTACCTAGCTAGTTGGGGAGAAAAGAACAAGAATATCAAACCATAGATTTCATGGTTTACATATAAAATATAAAAGGCTAATTTTAAAATTAATCTTATAAAAGATTAATGGAAAATTCTAAAATTATTCCTTAGGTTTGCGCTCTATTACCACTCAGCTCTCTGGTTTCTAATTTCAACAACTAATTCCGTGAGTTTTTACTCATTTCCCAAATCATTCCTTCCATCATCTCCTTTTCCTTCAAATAATTAATGGATATGTGACCACTTGTACACAAAGCCACATCAAAACTACCACCTCACTGCACTTGTCCAACCAGCAACATCAAATTTGTTGAAAAAGTTTTTTTTTTAGGGTTAAATACTCCAAACCCCCCTGGGGTTTCCCAACTTTATTTTTTCCCCCTTGGGGTTTCATTTTTATCACATGAAGTCCCTGTGATTTTGATAATAGACCAAGTTAGTCCTCCATTAGTTGACCGTTAGTTGACTTAACAGAATTCCACGTTGACCAATTACATGTTGACACGTGGCACTCACTTAAATTTTTTTTTTACATTAAAAAAAATGAATTTTCTTAAAAAAATAAAAGGGTTAAATACCTCAAACCCCCCTAGGGTTTAGCAACTTTATTTTTTCCCCCCTGAGGTTTCACTTTCATCACAGGACCCCCCTGGGGTTTTGATAAAGACCAATTTAGTCCATCCGTTAGTTGACCGTTAAGAC
>NC_081549.1:14111846-14153187 GCF_901000735.1 Corylus avellana
GAGCTCGAGCTCGAACAGGGTTCTAATCCTGTCGAGCTGAGCTCGAGCAGCAAAGTCGGGCTCGACTCGAGCTCGAGCCTGGCCCGAAAATAAACGAGCCGAGCCTGGACAGCCAAAGCTCGCCCAAGCTCGGCTCGTTTACACCCCTATGTACAAGCTTGCAGTTAGTGGTTATTCATTAAAATTGCTAACTGCAATTGCATAATGCGGTTATTAAATTTTAATAACCGCAACCGCTCATCTTACGTGGTTAGCGGTTATTTTATAACCGGCGATTATTAAAATCAATAACCGACGATTTTATAACCGCTTTTTTATATGAGCTTTTGGGCTTTTTTAGGTGCTTTAACTAAATATAACAATTAACAATCTATATAAATCAAGAAGATGCAAAATACTTACAACAATCTGTGAGTTTTTTCCTTACTTTCTTAACAGCTACAAGCAGGCATCCCATAAACTAAAAAATAAATAAACAAAAACTCACCCGATTGTGATCATCAACTATTCAGCTTGTGAGACAGAGAGAGACGACGAGCAAGAGGAGAGACAGAGGAGAGACAGAGGCGACAAGAGAGAAGAGATATAAAAAGTCCAAGAGAGAGGGACGGCGCCGCTTGAGACTTGAGTCGTGAGAAAGAGTCTGAGACTAAGAGAATATGACGAAACCCTAATTTATATAAATCAAGCTGAGTGAGTGAGTGTTTGTTTTCCTCAAAAAGGGCGTCATTTTGATGTTATATTTTAAATATAAAATATATTTATATTTATATTATTATATATAAGGGTAAGCAGTTAGCGGTTATTAACTGCTTTTCCCTGCCCCTAAAGCCGCTAACCGCCCCACTCTAGGCGGTTATTAAAAACCGATAACCGTCTACCAAAGCAGTTATAACCGCCCTGCTTGAACATCCATAACTCCAATAAGTGGAAATGAACTAAAGAGTATCTAGTTAATTATATTTTAAAGGTATTTTTGTCATTTTACTTTTTTAGGGGACAAAAATATCTTATCAATATAATTAACTGGATATTCTCCAAATTTGAACTGAAGATAATCCTAATTTCCAACCGATATGGAGAGAATGGTTCGTTGGAGACTCGTGAGTCTTTGGGAGGCAAGAGAAGGTGGTAGTGGGCTTGGGTTAGGTTGGGGAGAAATGTTAGAGCATTATTAGCAGTCTCACCAAAATTTACCAAAATAACCAAAAGTATATTTTTCTCTATTTTAACTATTCACTTTTTAAAATCATTTCCAACGGTCTCAATATTTTAACAATCTACTTTCACTATTTCATTTAAATATTCTTTTTCAAATATTTGTTTATTATTTCTATAACTATTAAAGGAGGAGAGAGAAAAAAAAAAAAAAAACCATTTTTTTATTCATTTGGTAAGTGAATAGTACTCACATTCACTCACAATTTTTTTGTGGGTCAAATTAGTGAAGCTGAAAAATAAGGTTTTAAGGCTTTTTCACTAAATTGGCTTATCAAAATAACCAAAAAATGGTTTTTGTGAGATTACAAATAGTGCTCTTATGGGTACTAAATCTTCTTTTAAGAAAGACTTACCAAACTGATATGTATCACATTTATTGGAGATGAACAAAACAATTAATTAAGAGAAATATAATGAGTATTATTCAAATTCTTGAGAATTAAAACATATGAGGATGAAATCAAGGTGTCAAGTTTTCGTTGTAACGATAGGAACAAGAAAGAGAAGGAAATTCAAGGCGTAAGTGTCATGAATGTTTTGGTTTTAGACATAATCGAGTGCTTTTGCCCAAAGTGTTTTTGGTTCAAAATGAAAGCCAAGAAAGCCACTTTAGAGAATAGGATCTCCATGGCTTCATTCACTTATTTGATAAGTGGTAGTGGCCTAGTGGGTCTTGTGTGGTTGACCCATGTGATTTTAGTGAATCATCTCAAGAATGCATGTGAAGTCCCTATTTCAAAATCAGCACGTAGAAAATCTCATCCTATGATCTTAATAGGTACATAAAGATATAACAATCTATAACTACATGAAAACCTAAGAAAATAAGAGGTGTTTTAAAACATTTGAAAACTTTTTTGCTTCTTAAAAAGAGTAATAGCATAAACTCATCATGACATTTTAAAACATGAAAATCATGTAAACAACATGAAAACGAGCTTGGTGTAGAGGAATTTACATTTGAAGATGGCAAACCACTTCAAAAGCTCCTTATTCTCTCTCTAGGTTTAGGGTTGCAAGAGCGACGGGTGAGAAGTGAAGTCTGGAGGAGAGGAAGGGTGGAGGGGTGGTATTTATAGGGGGTGGGGCATGCCAAAAGCTGAGAAAGTGAATAATATGTTAAAATTACTTTTCAGACTAGCATCGAATGTTCTGTACTATGTTTTAAATGTTCAGTGTACTATTACCTAACGGTTCTAGGGTTGCAGGTCAAACGTTCATGCTAGGAATAAGGTCTAACGTTCATGTTAGGATTAAGGTTGAATGTTTGTGTGGTCCAGACTCGAACGTTCAACCAGAAACTGAAAGTTGGATATTTGAGGGTGCGTTTATTTTTCAAACAAAAAGGTTTTTGACCAATTTTAAGGAACGATTGCATTTATGAAAGTGATTAATGCTTAAGAAAATGTATTTCTCTGTCTTTCTCTTCTTCTTTTTTTTCTAAAAAAAAAATGGGCCATCACAATTTTAATCTCCCTACGGAGCTCTGATATCTTAAAGTTAGAGCCTAAAGTATAACGGCAAGATGTTAGCATATTTGGGATGTTAATAATGAAATAGAAGTCTCGTTTAAATCAAGATGATTAAAAGTGCATTGCTTTGGTCATGGCCATACTCCCTACGAAAGGTATTTTTAATTACTCGGATAGGGTTGTCATTGCATAATTATATTATATGTTTTATTTTGAGTTTTCATGTTATACTGATTTGTTAAATAGTTATATGCCCTAATAATGCTATTTAATATTTTTTGGGGAAATTACAGTTTACCCCTCGAAATTGTGCACATTTTTTTATTCTACCTCTAATGTTTAAAAATTGACAATGTATCCATGAAGTTTTTTTTTTTTTTTTTGGCCAATATGGCCATTATGTTTACAGATTCTGTCTTTTTGGATGGTAGCAGGTCACGTGTGACGCATATGGCCTTTAAGCACCAAATATGTCAAAATTACCCCTACTTCACCTCTGATTTCTCCAAAATGTCCTATGCCTCCTATGTGGTTTTAACTCTTTATTTTTTGCTCCCTAAGATTTATTTTTTATCATAAAAGGTACCTCTGGTTTGCCTAAAGATGAAGATGGTATCTCCATCCATTTGCCGTTAAAAGACTTGACGAAAATCCATGTCACTGACACGTGGACCCATTAAATTTCAACACATGTCCTAATAAGTGCCAAATCATCACATATGAGTAGATTTGCACCCCTGCCACCTAATAAAAAAAAATTAAAAAAAATCCACGTAACAAATTAAAAAGACTAGGGGTTTTTTTTTAAAAAAAAAAAGAAAAAAAGAAAGAAAAACATATTAAAATTCAAAATTAAAATTGAATTGCATTAAAACCAACCCATTCAAACCCAAGATCCTTCCATGCCATAAATAGATATCTGATACCCCAAAAAACCCATTCAAACCCAACCCTAGGCTTCGGCCACAAACCCAACCCAACCCCAATCTCCCGGCCACGAAGCTTCCATAATCTTTGGCGATGAAGCTTCCCCTGTCCGTCAATTAACTAACAATAATTTAGTGTTTACTATGTAATTGGCTTGTATCAGTACTTGGCTTTAGAGCTTTTCCTGAAGATTCTTACTTTTATGGGGTGGTAGATCCTCCAATATTTGATTATTGGCTTGCTTGAAAGAGAATTTTATTTAAATTAGTCATACATTGTTGCAGAGCGACCTTTACTGGAATCTTTTAAACTATAGATTTAGTGAACATGCTAATGTTTCTTTCACTGGAGAGTGGGTTCCTCGGCTTGGGGAAGACTTGACGGAAACGTCAGAGAGTGGCTTCGTCAGATTGTGGTGGGTTTGGGGTATCGGGCTTAGGGTGTGAACGGAGGTTGGGGAAGCATTGTGGCCGGAGATTGGGGAGGCTTCGTCGCCGGAGATTGTGGAAACTTCGTGGCCAGAGATTGAGGTTGGGTTGCGTTGGTGGCCGGCGACTAGGGTTGGGTTTGAATGGGTTTGGGTTATCGGGGATATGTATAGCATGGAAGGTTAGAATGGGTTGTTTTTAATTCAATTCAATTTTAATTTTGAATTTTAATACCTTTTAAAAAAAAAAAGTCTTTTTAATTTGTTACATGGATTTTATTTTTATTTTTTATTATTATTTAGTAGGTGGTAGGGGTGCAAATCTAGTCATATGTGATGATTTGACACTTAGAACAGGTGTCGAAATTCAATGGGTCCACGTGTCATTGACGTGAATTTCCGTCAAGTCTTCTAACGGCAAATGAATAGAAGTACCATCTCCGTCTTTAGACAAACCAAAGATACTTCCTGTGGTAAAAAGTAAACCCTAAGGACAAAAACTAAATAATTTAAACCACATGAGGAATAAGGTATTTAACCTTTAAAAAAAAAAAAAAAAAAAAAAATCTAATTGGGGGTGGCTAGGCATTTGGTGGTGGTCGGCCACCCCCATTTGGGCAAAGCCACCCCTAAATGACCAGCCACCCCCAAATGGCCAAATGTTTTTAATTTTTTTTTTCCCAAAAAAATAGGAGACAGAATCTTTAAATGGAATGGACACATTGCAATAATAATAATAATAAATAAATAAATAAAATAAAAAATATTGGGGGTATATTGTCAATTTTTAAACATTAGAGGTAGAATAAAAAAATGTGCACAACTTTGGTGGGAGGAGGGAGGGGAGTAAATTGTAATTTTCCTTCTTTTTATTTATTTATTTTACATTGCTTGTTGGTCCTATGTTTGTTATTACTAAACTTTCATATGAAGATTGGAAACAAGAGTATAACGAATCTATGACAATTGAGGGGCACAATCCTCTGCAAGCTTGACCAAAGAAACTTACATTAGATTCCACTAAGGATAGTGTAATGATATACAATCAATGGGAGCATATCAATGATGTTGCAAGAGAGTTATTCTTCACACCTAAGTTTTAAGAGAGGTTGAAAAACTTCAAATATACTTCAGATATGTTGGAATATCTCGAAGCAAAGTTTGAGAACACTCATATTCCCAAACTGGACACATATACTGTGATGACTGAGGCAATTTCAATTGATAATCAGAGGACAAAGTGATAAGGAATATTATTCTTATTTTAGATTTAATATGACGTTCGAGTCTAAGCATTTTCAATGGGTATCTGACACTTACATATGTACAAGATGAGATGAATTCTCACAATGTACATAAGGTGCATTGACCAAATTGCAGCCAATTCAGTAGGCCGCCTAGAGGGTAGGTGTGGGGCTCACTTGCACCTACCTTATGGGAGCTGCTGGAATTGATTGCAATTCAGTAAGTGAATTATAGTAGCCACAAACCATTCAGGGGCTTGATAAGTGCCAAATATTTCATATTTGGACCAATTTATTTATATTAGTTAATCTTTTAGCTGTGTCGTTATTTAATGTTTTGTGTTAGTTTTGTGTTTTTAGTGTTTTGTAGGTTGTTAAAGAGAAACTGTATCTTTAAAAGGAAAAATGCAAAGTTTGGAAGAAAGCACACTTTGAAAAGATCTAGATGATGTGGTTAAGTTTAACCCAATCAATGAAAGGATTAAAGTGAAATTTCTCTAATCGGAGTCAAAATCAGATTGGATTCAAAATCAGATTCTGTACACGTCTCAGTATTTTGACCATACATTTTTTCTCAAATATCGGATTACAATGAATCTAGCGACATTGGAAAGCTAACGCAAAATACTAAAGTTGTTGTGATATAGGATTTTTCTAATTCGGACGGTTACTATGCCAAAATCGCCCCGCAATAAAAGGACACAAATTTTGGACGAATCCTATTCCGATTTCAGACTTTTATTTTGACTGGGAGACAGACCTTTGAATTATTTAGGTTTTACTAAGGCTTCTAGGACTTTCCTAAGCCTATAAATAGACCTCTTTGCATTCAAGAGAGATAGACAATTCTAGATAGCAAAATTCTATAGTTTTTCTCTTTTCAGTTTAGGTTTTCTTTATATTTATGTTTTATTTTTATGTAGAGCTAAATTCCCAACTAAGGTTGGGGATGAAGCCTCACCGATGAAAAACATTAATACTTTCATATAAGTCTTTATTTATCTGATTTTATTGGGTTTAATATGTCAATTGTTTTACTTCTTTTCAATGTGTGGAGTGATTCTTGGATATATTTTGTGATTCACGGATACATTTGATGATTTAAGATAATTTCACATAATTGATTGCTTGATTTTATTTGCCTAAATAATTAGACATCCCTTGTGATTTGTTCTACAGATACATTTGGTGTTTAAATTAAGATTTGATATCTTTTGTGATTTACGGATACATCTGATGATTTAATTGATATTGGATTCCTCTTGTGATTTGTGTAATGAATTGATACATTGGATAATTTTGATTAATTGTTTGAAGCATTGTAAAACATATCTAAGATTTTAATTGTGAGAACTTCAAATTAATATTGATAAATATGGAAGTATGTTGTTATGATTCAGTGAGTGTGAATTCTCAAACCTTAGTATTTTATCTCTTAGTTTATTTTAATTAGTTTATGTTTGTCTTTTAATTTTTAAAACCAAAATCAAAACCCTTTTGGAACTAGGTTATGATTTAATTAGTTTAGATATAAATTGTTCTTTCAAAAACACAATTTCCTGTGACATCAACCTCGCACTTGTAAAATATTATATTGCAAACGATTCGAAGACTTGCGAGTTAATTAAAATTTGCACAACAGGGCTTAAACTAGCCCATAAAACACAATTGAGCTCTTAGCGGTTGTAAGTGTGGGTGCATTCCTTAATTGTACCTTCACCACTAATGATCAATAACAAACTCTGTTTTTGCCAGCATGAAGTTGTAGGGTTAAGCATTTCATCAATAATAATAATGTCACTGCAACAAGTAGGGACTGCACCAAACTACCCACCAGTGCCATCTAGCAACAAAGATGGAATTTGGTTTAGTGTTAGTACCTTCGACGGATGATCCAAATCATTTGACACAAGGTCGAACATTCAAGCAAACCCAAAATGTGATAAGATCGAGTTTCAAACATTAAAACCTATTTGTTAGAACAATTTTTAAACGGGATGAACTCGCCAGGTGTGCCGGCACGGCCTCACTTTGATGCCTAAATTAGTCTCCAAGGAAATGTGTATGCGTAATGCACTAGATTTCAATGTATATTTTGTACCTGTGGCTATTTATAGGTAAAGAAGAGCAGTTAGATTTAGATTAGATCTTCTACTTTAACTTTGTGTAAGAGTGCTGAGAGTTTGATTTGGACCCAAGCCCCTACTCCAATTTGAATTGGAGTAGGACTATTGGTCAAATTCTTCAAGGAGTCATAATCGACTTAGATTGAGGCTCCTATTCCAATTCAGCTCAGAGTAGGGATTTAATCCGAATTTCATGGTACTATCCCAGAATTTAAGGGGTTGAGACCCAACTTCACCCTTCCTAGGTTTAAGGGATAAAAATCCTTTGTACCTTCAGTGCTAAAGTGATTAACTAACCCTCTCAAGATTGAATGTAGAGGATGAATCTTAGTTCCAAGACGTGTATAATCCTGGGAGCCAATTTGGTTGCCATTTGCTATATCCTCTCGAGACGACTCTGTTCTCGGGAGTAACCCACTGAATGTTCATATCTCTCGGGATATGACCCTCCCAGGAGTCTTGCTATTTGTACACTTAATTGGTAGTTTCTATGGACCAGTCTTTGGTATTGAAGCCCATTATTTCTTTGATGGGCTGGCATTGGCTTTGAGGCCCATAATTCATCTAATGGGCCGGATAAGTGGGATTATTCCCAACGCCATTTTTCATAGCCTATTTTCTCTTGATTTCTTTCAACACAAACACTTCCAAAGCAATTTTCGGCCATCTCTCCTCGTTACTTGAAAACCCAAGCTTGCTTTCAAGGTTTTAAACAAAGGTATGCAAACTTTCATTGATCAAAATTCAAAAAAATTCTGAATTTAGGGTTCTAAGTTTTAGATTTGGGGATTTTTTACTTTCTTGAATTCTTGTTAAATTCATGGCATATAGGCTATAGGATTGCATTAGAGTTATTGGGGAGTAGTAGGTAGCTTAATTTCAACACCCATAATCTCAAATTTGGACCCATTCGTATTTGGGGATATTTTTTTTTCCAAATCTGAAAATTTCCTTGAACTTCTTGATTGTTTGTCGTGTTTAAATTTAATACATTGGGTTGAATCCCATTGAAGTTATAATCATGTTTGGACCGAGGCCCATTGGCCCATACCCATTCGAAGTTGGATGTTTTATGCTCAATCCGAATCTTTCCCAACCCGTATTAAAATTCTTGTCAGTTGATGCGTAACTTGTGGTCGTTGTCGACATCCTCCCCCCGTATTCGTTGATACCTACTTTAAGCTATCTTGGAACCTACAACAGGATAACTCTCCCAGTCTGTCGGCAAGTGATCATAAATATCTCTCTACGACGTTTAAACAAGTGGTTCTGATGTCATAAATATCTGTCCACGACGTTTACACAAGTTGTCGTTGTTTCGTGATTGGAACTCTTCTTCCTGATCCTGAGTGGACGCTACCCCATCCTTGCTTTATTCGATGACATGTGTCAGAAGCACGTGATTATCTCTGAAATCTTAGTGGTCTGTGGCCCTCAAAAGGTCAAAGTCTCTCGTCGGCAATCTCTGCCGTGTCCCACGGCTTTATCGACATCTCATCACTTTCTCTTTTGACCTCCGGAAACTTCTCCTCTCTCTCTTTTCGTTTTCTTTTTCTTTTTGTAAAAAAATTATATTCTTTTACTGTTTTTCTTATCCTGACACATGCACGATCTGATCTTCAAGCATTCCGTGCTGGCCAATATCAAGTCCACGTCTACACGTATCAATGGGCATGTATGTAATTTCGAAACACGGATTGGATATAATTTTGTTTTTGTTTGTTGTGACGTGGCACCTGCACCCCGCTCCTCCAATGCTGTATATAAGGGAGCCATGGAGCTTCATATCTCTTCAGATCCGATCACAACTACAAGCAAGACTTTTTCACACAGAGAAAAGAAAACAAAGAATGGCAGGAATCATACACAAGATTGAAGAGACCCTCCACATGGGAGGCAACAAGACCGGAGAGCAGCACAAGGCCGGAGATCAGCACAAGACCGGAGATCAGTACAAGACCGGAGATCAGTACCACGGCGAGCACAAGGCCGGAGATCAGTACCATGGTGAGCACAAGACTGGTCAGCAGTACCAGGGCGAGCACAAGGAAGGGTTCACCGACAAGATCAAGGACAAAGTCCACGGCGGTGGCAGCGAGGACAAGGACGGGAAGAAGAAGAAGAAGGACAAGAAGAAACATGGTGAGGGACACAAACACGGTGATAGCAGCAGCAGCGACAGCGACTAGATGTCTCTCAAACATCAAACACCATGCCTAGGTATTTTCAAAAGCATCAAACTTGGTTTTTTATTTTTTTTTTCTGCATTCAATAAACTAATTTGGTAATATTTCTTGTTTTGTGTTGCAGGTGTACGGGGTGACCGTAGGAGTTCCTTCTTATCGAGAGAGAAGGGGGGAAATAAAATAAAACAAAAACAAAAACAAAAAACAAAATCTTTGTCTAATTCGCCTCTTCCTATATTTAGTAGTAGGAGTGTTCTTCCCTAGCCTAGGCAAGCTCATGATGTAACACCCTCTTTTTATGATGTAATGATTATTATAATAAGAATATGTTTGGTATTTTACTCCATCGGTTTTATCTATATTTGTTATTATATATTTATTATATTAATTAAATAATTAGTATAATATAGATGAAAGATTTTGAATCTTGTGCTCCAAATATCTTACGCATATTTTTTCGACTTTCGTTACGAAAATTTTGAACTTCTCAAGAGCTTGACAATTATCATCAATAGTAATAATATAAGTCATTTGTCACATGAATTTTAAAATTATAAATAAAGTAAAAAGTTAATAAATTACATATAAAATTCAACGATAATTTTAAAAGTAATATTACATTTTGGATGATTCTAGAAGAATATTTTAGAAAGATTTATAGTATTACTTATCATTAATAAGCAAAATTTAGGTTAAAGATTTTCTACAATTTTGGGAAAAAAAATTTGTAGGTTTCTAAATTGTGAAATTTAAGTTGTTTATTTATATCAAAACACCTAAAAAAATGTTACATATTAAAAAAAAAAAATTAACATGTTATAAAAGCATAAAGATCAAATTTTCTTCTCAGAAAGCTTTATTTTATTTTTTTTTCACTTTTATCAAAATATGATTTCTGACTCAATTTTTTTTATAATATAAAAAGCAAGAACATGTTTTGATATAAAAAAACTGCCTAAATTTCATAATTTAAGAATCTAAAAAAATTGTAAAAAATCTTGATCCCAAAATTTATTTGTAAGAAGTGAGAATTCATTAATTAATGAAGATGAGGAAAAACTTGTGCTCGTTCAAGAGGTATAATGAAAGTTCGGAGTCTTAATTTTAGACTTCTGAATTATTACGCGTTTTAAAAAAATATTTTCAAATTTTAAAAATTTATTTTCAATTTGATTTAATTGACCTCTCTTCGTCAGATTCAACCATTCATCCCTAACAAAATTACTAAAAAGACAAAATTATCTTTCAATTTTTGATATATATATTAATTTGAAATTAAGGGTAAATTTTAAAATTTTATAAAAAAAAATTAAGAGTATAAAAATTATTTTATCACTTTTGATTTTAAATTTGATGGATATGTACTTTGCATCAAATTAAAAATTAAAAAATGAAATTAAAATTTTTTAAAATTTAAAATAATTTTTTCAAAACTTAATAATAGTTGAGTGTCTTTTCTTTTAAAGTTAACATGATAACTCTCAAAGGTCATTATTCTCGGCGAATCATTTCATTTTGTCTTTAGTTAACATTCCTCTCTACTCATTGAAGTGAATAGGACTCTTTCAAAGATCATTATTCTTAGTGGATCCTTTTCATTTTTTGTCTTTAGTTAACTTTTCTCTTATCCAACCGATAAAAATCAAAATCCATAAAACCAATACTCTCATAGAGGAAACTATTTTAACCTTTATTCTATGCTTTCAATCCTTTTTTTAAAGATATGCCACAACATGGAGGGGAAGTTCCTTTAATTATGGGTCTCTCAACCTTCTTTATTACGGACTAAGATTCTCTCCAACCTCCTTTATTTTTTTTAGAAAGCCTTGTAATGCTATTTTTAGGGCCTTTGTTTCTCGAAAGGCCCATGGGACCATCTCAGTCGCCTAGGTATCTACTGCCCACAGATGCCACCATTCCGCTTTGGAGCTAGTCCAGCTGGACACTTGCTGTTGTTTCACATTTTAACTCCAAAATGAATAAGAGACTTGTTTAAGGGTGAAAAAGGGGACGTTAATAATTGTCTGCTAATCGTTATATATATATATATATTAAAGGGTAAAGTTTATTTAATTCCCTCAAATTATCACGACGACGACAATCTACCTCTCAAATTATCAATTACAATAATATACCCAAAATGCTAGCAAAATAACGAAATTACCCATATAAAATTTTTAATAAGACAAAAATGCCCTTAAAATTTTGAAAAAAAATTAAATTTTAGTATTTTTGTTTTTATTTTAGCAAGGGTAATTTTGTCATTTTTAAAAAAATTGGGGATACATTGTCATTGTTTTGGAAGTTTGAGGGGTAAATTGTCGCAATTGATAGTTTGAGGGGTAGATTGTCATTGAGATGGTAGTTTGAAGGGGTTAAGTGGACTTTACCCTATATTAAAATTTAGAAACGATGTCGTATATATAGTATGATATTATTGTATTGCCATAGAAATGACATCGTTGTTTTTTTTTTTTTTTTTTTTTTTTATATATAATTTTTTTTTTATTTTAAAAAACGATTAGTAGTTATTAGAGTTACTAACTGCCGATTAACTGCTAGGCGGTTAGCGGAGGCAGTTAGTGGATTTTCTAACCACCTAGGCGGTTACAGTTAGCGATTTTAACTAATAACCGCTAATCGTAACCGCCTTTTCACCTATATCACTTGTTTTGATCTTGTCTCACTAAAAAAAAAAAAAAAAAAAAAAAAAAATCTAGAATCTAATAAAATTCCCACATTTTGCCTATCAAAATCTTAGGTTAACTTGGGCCATGTGCTCTTTTACATCAAATTGGGGCATGTGCCCTACACCTAGGATTTTGATGAGCATAATATGAGAGTTTTTTTATTAAATTTTAGCATTTTTTTTTTTTTTAAAAAAAAGTCAAAAATCCAAAGTGAGTGAATATTTTTCGCCATGCGACGCACCTTTCCACAAATGTTTGATCTACCCAATGGCAGAGGGATAGATCCTCCGATGGCTATGAAAATTTTATGTATCATGTTGATGGGCCGCCTCTTTCTCTCTCTATTTTTGGCTAATCTTCATTTGTTTTACGGCTGTCTTAGTACTTCACTCCGTCCAAATTTATTGAGTTGAGTATCCGAATTAGAAACACTAAAGCATCTACACTAATTATATGTCTAAATTAATAATAATTTGAACAAATAATGTGACAAATTTTATATGAAATTGACTGGACTCGTTTATATTTGTCCCTTAGCATGTGAAAAGTGTTTGGGAGATAAAAGGTTTTAAAATTTGTACTAAACATTAATAGACATATTTGAGCATCAATTTAGTCCAAAATCCTATGTTAATGAGCTTGAGTCTACTTAGGCATATTAGCTATTTTTTTCTTTTTATTTTCTCAAGTACACTCACAACAAAAGGCACATGTTTTTTTTAATAGCATTTGTTTCTCACATGTTTATTTAATTTTTAATAGCATTAATAAAAAGCACGTGCTTCTCACATATTCGAATAGATGGGTCTCATACGGAGTATCTCACTTTATCTACTCAAATTGCTAACAATTCATACATGAAATTACTGGAAATCCCAATCACTTACTTAAGAATATTTGGTTGTCATAATATTTATGATAAGTAACTGTTGGGTCATGGATCGGCCACATAAGGCCCAACGGGCCTCTTGGTCCAGTCCAATGTACATGCTCGCTAAGACCAAGCCCAGGCCGAGACTTAGTCGGCCCAACCCGATGCATGGTCAGCCCACCAAGGGCATAACAGTCTTTTATCGAGGGTAGATCGGTCATTCCACGTATGAAGGAAACCACGATCACTAGATGAATGTGGGGATTCACCTAGCGCCTAAGCACGCACCCACTTTCGACAAAACGCGATCTAGCTGTCAACGCCAAACCGACACATGTGTACCCGAGGATTACTCGGGCACCCACGTCTGATGTAAGCGAGGCCAAGCCGCCAACAAACATACCCCCCACGATTTCATGATCGTGGAGTATCCCACAATCTATGATCCACATCCCCAACATGGCACACGTGGATCCTGGGAACGTGGGGCCGAGGATTACGAGGGGACAACTCCTACCTGATGCCTATAAAATGGAGACCCCAGTTCACTGTTTCAGTGATCACAATCTTAAACCTCAAACTCTCTCTCTCTCTCTCTCAAGCTTTCTTTGCTCAATTGCTTTCGTCCTTTCAAATCATTTACTGACTTAGGCATCGGAGCTTCCCCCACCGGCAACTCTTATCCTATTATTTTCTTCTTTTACAGCCCAACGACTCCTCAAACATTGTGCTACTCTTCGAGAACCGTGCCACGTGACAATCCTCGGAAAACTGTCATCAACAGTTTGGCGCTGTCTGTGGGAATTTCGATTTTCATTAGTTCTTACCATTCACAATCCGACATGGTGACTACACATTCAAATCCTGATGGCAATGTTCAAGTTGGAGTTCCTGGAACGTCCAACGATCCGAATGCTCGGATTGCCTCATTGGAAGATCTCACGAAGCGTATGATCGAGTCCATGGACGCCATGAAGAAGCAGAACGAAGACCTCATTTCTTGACTCTCTGCTAGAGAGAACTGAGATGGCAGAGAGCGTGAAGAGAGACGCGAAAGGAGTTGCAGGGAGAAACGACCTGTTCGTCACGAGGATCATGAGAGCTCAGTTCATGGCAGCCATGATACGACAGTTCAAGGAGGATTTCACCATGACCAATCTCATCACGAGAGGCGTCACAAGACCAGCATTGACAAGTATGTGAAGGATTTGCAGGAGAAGTATGCAAAGATGGCTCTTTTGATGAAGAATGAAGTGGATCACTCAGTAGCTGAGGATCTGATGCGGAATACCAATTTGCCCTTCACAGATCGAGTAATGAGATACTCTCACCCTGAAAAGTTTAAAGTTCCTCGAGTGGAAAAATATGACGGGAGCGGGGATCCTGCCAACCATATGGAGAGCTTCCGAGCTCACCTAATTCTTCATGGCACCCTTGATGTGTGCCAAATATTGCACATTTTGATCCCTTAATTTACATTAGTTAATCCTTTAGTTGTGTCGTAATCTAATGCTTTGTGTTAGTTTTATGTTTTTAGTGTTTTTAGGTAGTTGAAAGAAAATTGCGTATTTAAAGTGAAAAATACGGAGTTTGGAAGAAAACTGGGAAAAGTGCCATCAAAGTAGGATCAAGCGCATCATCCCGTGCTCGAGCACACGTGCGCTCGATCTCAGATGAGTCATGCTTGAGCGCACCCACGTCCACCAGCAAGCCACAAGTGCCCGAGTGTCGCGCCGCAAGGGAAGAGCTACATGCCCGAGTGCGATAAAGTGCACTGGCCATGCGCTCGGGCGCACTCGTCTGCCAGATATGACCTAGCACCATTTTTAGGGTTTTGAACCCTAGAAGCCCCTATAAATACGTTGTTAAGCTTCATGAAAAGGGGGCCATAGACCAAGTCTGAAATTCTCTACAATTTTTCTCCCTTTAGTTTTAGTTTTCTTTAGGTTTAGATTTATTTTTCAACAATCATGTGGAGCTAAATTCTCAACTAAGTTTGAGGATGAAGCCTCACCGATGAAGAACAACACAACTTTCATATAAGTCAATATTATCTTATTTTATGGATTTTTAAGGTTTCAATTGTTTTGGTTTAATTTAATTATTGAAATTACTCTTAGATATCTATTGTGATTTCCAGATACATATGATGTTTTAGGAGAGTTTCATGTAATTGTTTTCTTGGATCTTTATTAAAAAAAAAATTGGATATCATTTGTGATTTGTTCGATTGATACAATTGATGATTTGGTTTAATCCGGATATCTTTTGTAATTTGTACAATGGATGGATACATTAGATCTTTTAATTGATTTGCATAATAAGACATACATAGGATTTATTTGTGAGAACTTCAGATTTTATTGAAGAACATGGAATGTGATGTTCCGACTTGGTGGATGTGGATTCCACAACTTTAGTATTTTATCTTTTGATTATTGTTATTGTTATTTAGTTTATTTTTTTCTTTTATTCAAAAATCAAAATCTTTTGGAACTAGGTTAGGATTTAATTAATTTAGATATATTTTATTTGCAAAAATACAATTTCCTGTGGATTCGACGTCGCACTTGCATAAACTATATTGCAAATCACTCGTGCACTTGTAAGTAACCTTAAAACTCGCAACAACCCCCGACGAGGTCGCGTGCCAAGGCTTCCCTTTGAGTTTGAAGGGAGTTGCCAAGGAGTGGTTCGGGAAGATGCCTCCCAAGTCCGTGGATAGCTTTGACTCACTTGGACGCCAATTTTTTAGTTAATTTCCAGCAATCCAGAAGAGGAAGAACCCTGCCTACCTGCTGTCCCTTGTGCAGGGGAAGACTGAGTCCTTGAAGGACTACATGCTGAGGTTCAAACGGGAGAAGTTGACCGTAGAAAGTCCGAATGAAGAAACGGTGCTTTCAGCTTTGATGAACGAGATTAGAACCGAAGGGCCACTGATGGTCGAGCTAGCTCAGAGACCAACGTTGGCAACTCTTCGGTAGATCATGAACAAAGCCGAGGAGTTCGTCAACCAAGAGGAAAACATTGGGGCTTTAATGAAGTCCAAAGCAGAGGTTGCCCAAGGAGAGGCCACCAGCAGCAAGGTAGTACTAGGGAGCTCCGGGAAGAAGAGGAAGGAAGAGAAAAGCCCGAAGACTTCGGGAAAGAAGGTGGAGCAACCACACCAGCAGGGTCAGAGACTGACTCCATTGAATACCAGCATTATCGAGGTATTCATGGAGATTAGGAAGGATCCTAACATCAGATGGCCGACAAAGATGAGGACTCCTCCACAAAGAGGCAACAACCAAAAGTTCTGTGAATACCATAATGACCATGGTCATTTGACCAAGGATTGCATATCTCTGTGCCATGAGATCGAGAACTGCATCAAGAACGAAAAGTTGGTGAGGTTCCTAGTCGACGAGAGGGAGAGGAGTAGAAATCCTCAGAAGCCTCTGCAGATAGAAGCCAACCATGAAGATCTGAAAGAGGACGGGACAAACGAAGAAGATGCGATGAGCCGAGGATAGATTAGAACGACCACTAACATCCTCAAAATCAAGATGTGATCAGTGAAATCCATACAATTTACGGAGGAATAGCTGGTGGAGGTGAGTCCAACTTTGCGTGGAAGGCTCACACAAGGAAAGTGAATGTAGAGGAGGTTCTCCTTCTTGAAAGGCCCTCAAAGGCCCAAAAGAAGGATCCGATGATTCTGTCGTTTTTGAAAGAAGATGCGGAGGGGGAACAATGCCCCACGATGACGCATTGGTAGTGATGGTGACAGTGGCTAACCACGCCATTCACCAGATTTTTGTGGATAATGGAAGCTTGGCTAATATCCTGTATTGGCCAGTTTTCAAACAAATGGAGATTGATCGGGAAAGGATCAAGCCATTTGGCTCACCACTAGTTGGATTTGCAGGAGAGCAAGTCCAGCCTATGGGGCTCATCTCTCTTCCTATTATATCGGGAATAGCCCCTAAGCAATCGACAATCATGGTGGACTTTCTGGTCGTTGACCGACCATCTGCCTACAACGCAATCATTGGTCGGCCATCATTGAATAAATTGAAAGCTGCAACTTCAACGTACCACCTGAAGATGAAGTTCCCAACAAATGAAGGAGTCGGGGAGGTCAAAGGTGACCAGGTTGCAGCAAGGAAGTGCAACAACACTTCACTGAAGATGCCTTCGGGATCTGCACCCCTAACGATCAATAATGTGGGTAGTAGAAAAGAGGGTGAGCCAGTTGAGGAGCTGGTAGATGTTGCTGTGGGGGAAGGCAAAGTTGTGAAGATCGGCTCACAACTAACCCCAAAAGTTCGAGAAGGCCTCATTGGCTTTCTTCGGGAAAATGTGGAGGTGTTCACATGGACACACGAAGACATGCCTAGAATTAGCCCTGAGGAAATTGTCCACCAGCTGAATGTGGATCCAGTGATGAAGCCGATGAAACAGAAGAGAAGGAAGTTCACTCCCGAGCGAAATATGGCCATTGCCGAGGAGGTGGAGAAGCTGCTTAAGGCTCAGTTTATTGAAGAAGTCTACTATCCTTATTGGTTGGCCAATGTAGTATTGGTCAAAAAGTCTAATGGGAAATGGAGAATGTGCGTAGACTTCACCGACCTCAATAAGGCATGCCCGAAGAACAGCTTTCCACTACTGCGAATTTATGCGTTAGTGGATTCAATAGTTGGATATGGGCTACTCAGCTTCATGGATGCATTTTTTGGTTACAACTAGATTTACATGCATCCATCTAACTGAGATAGGACTACATTCATCACGGACCGAGGCTTGTATTGCTACAAAGTCATGCCATTCGGTATGAAAAATGCAGGTGCCACCTATCAGAGGCTAGTGAACAAGTTGTTCTAAGGACAGATTAGAAAAAATATGGAGGTCTATGTCGATGACATGCTCGTCAAGAGTGTGTTACCACTAGGCCACACACATGATTTGCAAGAAACGTTCAAGACGTTGAGGTAATATTGGATGATGGTGAATCCCGCGAAGTGCGCATTTGGAGTATCCTCAGGGAAATTCCTCGGCTAAATGGTGTCCAACCGAGGAATCAAAGCCAACCCTGAGAAGATCCAAGCAGTCCTGGACATGCAACCCCTGAAGAATACGAAGCAGCTTCAGCAACTGACGGGAAGGATTGTAGCGCTGAATAGGTTCATTTCTCAGTCAACTGACAAGTGCCTCACTTTCTTCAAGATTTTGAGAAAGGCATTTGAGTGGTCTGAGGAGTGCGAGCAAGCCTTCGAGCAACTGAAGATGTACCTGGCTAGCCCACCTCTGTAGTCAAACCATTCTTGGAGAAGTGTTGTATTTATACCTAGCCGTATCTCCAACTGCGGTTAGTGCAGCCCTAATCCAAGAAGAAGAAGGCGTCCAGAAGCCGGTATACTTCATCAGCTGAGCATTGAGGGGAGCCGAGGAAAGATATGTGAAAATGGAGAAGCTAGCCTTCTCCTTGACCATTGCATCAAGGAAGCTTCGGCCATACTTCCACGCTCATACAATCAAGATGCTAACCGAGTATCCACTAAAGAAGGTTCTTCAGAAGCTAGATCTGTCCGGCAAGACTAGCGAATTGGGCAATCGAACTCGGGGAGTTCGACATTGAGTTCATCCCTTGGAATGCCATCAAATACCATGTACTCGCAAACTTTTTGGCAGAATTCTCCAATTTGCTAGAAACAGAGGGACGAAACATGGGTGATCTACGTAGATGGGTCATCCACAAAGAAGAAAGGTGGAGCCGGAGTAGTGCTGATCGAAGTAGATGGAGAGGAGTTGCGTAGTTTCTTGAGATTGGAGTTCAAGACTACCAACAACAAAGTCGAGTATGAAGTGGTCCTAGCTAGACTTAGCTTGGCTTGGGAGATGGGAGCAAAATTCATTGAAGTACAAAGTGACTATCAAGTGATTGTCAGACGGATTTGAGGAGAATTCGAAGCCAAGGGAGATAAGATGAAGCTGTACTTATTCAAAGTACAAAAAATGCGGAATTTTCAAAAAATTCTGCATCATCAATATCCCAAGGGAAGAGAATGAAAGGGCGGATCATTTGGCTCGGATGGGGTCGGCAATAGACGACGGTGTGGAAGAAACCGAAGAGCCAGCACAATTCTACTCTAGCCTGCCATAACCGGGGAGATAGCGGTTTTGGCGATAGAGGTGATGCCCAAGTGGGTAGAAGAGCTAGTAGAGTACTTGGAGAAGGGTACCCTTCCCACTGACAAGAAGAAAGCAGTCCAACTGAGGACTAAGGCTGAAATCTGGCTCCTTCCACGCAAGACGACTAGGATCAAATGGTTTACAATAATGCTAAGAAAGAAGAAGATCGAGACCATTCTTTTTGAGACAAAGGGCTTGACTTCTATCGGGTCAGTGTCGAGGGAGAGTACACCAACTAGTTGGCTATGTAAAAAGAGAGTGGGCTAAAGGGGCATTTTCTGAATGAGAAGATTCTCTTTCTACATTCTAGACATATCATGCCTCTTCCTTCCTTGCCCGCCTCAGAATATTCCTTACTTTTTGACTGGTGGTACGAAGTCGCATTGATTGAATCGGTTCTGGTCTTCGCTGAAAAAGTGAGGCTTTACTTGACGAGAAGACAAAAATTACCCGCTTTTTGGGACCTGCAAGAAGCTGAGTTTATTTGCTTTCTTTCGTCACAGTAGTTGGAAAAAGAAAAAGTCAAAGCAGTAGACCAGTAGTCCCATTATCCACCTTTAGAGACATTTTTTAAGAAGGTTCCGTTTAACACATCTTGGCCAAGTAGGAAGAGCATGAAATAAGTGCTTTGCCGGTTGAAGGTGCTCTCTTCTCTACTCCTAGACAGTTGGGGTAAATGGGACTCTTTACAAATAGGGTTTCATGTTACCTCTTCTCAAGTGTGTCTCCAAGGAGGAAGGAGATTACATCCTCCAAGAGATTCATGAAAGAGTCTGCGACAGTCACGCATAGGGCTGTTAAGTGAGTGAAGTGTCTCGCGAGCAAGCTTGAACCCGGCTCGTGCTCGACTAAATGAAGCGTTTCGTGAACACAAATCCTGGCTCGAATATTAAATGAAGCAAGCTTGGTTCGACTCGATTAAGCTCGTGAGTAAGCTCGTATAAGGCTCGTATATTTTTTAATAAGTAACAAATAACAACATATAGTCAACATTACTCATTTACTCAATAATAACAAATATATTATATACCTTTGGTTTTTTTTTTTTTTTTTTTTCTATTCAAATAAGGGAAACTAGGGAAGGGAAAATATACATTTGTTTTTTGTTATTTATGCATATGTGTGTATATATATTATATATATGTATATATTAATATAAACACATATAAGAAATATTCAACCATATGATATGTAAATAATAAGAAATATATAATATTATCATTAATCATTTTATCATATAATATAATCATATGGTACAACTGTACAAGTTATTGTGTCATTTAATAAAAATATTATCATTAGATAGTTTATACTTTGAAAATTGGAATCGTATACGGTATATCACATAATCATTAATCATTATATAATCATATGGTATATTTGCATAAGTTATTGTGTTATTTAATCAATACATTATAGTTAGATACTTTATTCTTATAAAACATATATGATATATCACATGATCTTAGATCTAAGATAATATTAATATTAATTGTGAGATAATATGATTATAAAATTTAAGTATGAGTGTATGACCATTAGATCATGAGGAATTTATTACTTACAGTTTGAGTATTACTATGGGATTAAATAATTAATAATTAAGTAACTAATGTATTTCTTATAATTTATACATTATAATCACAATTTACGGCAAGTAAAAACTTAACAATTTGAATTTAAATCATAGATTGTGAATCATGACAATGAGATCATATATTATAAGTATATAAGTTATAACAATTAACATTGACCCATTACCCATATAAATTAGATAATGATACAATCATATAGCTGTATAAGTATATAAATGTTTACATATAAGATACAATATATATTAATATTGACATTATATACTTGACTCGTGTTAAGCATTAACATTTTAATATATTAACTAAATAATACTATATGTAATATGAATATATAATGGTAGACTATTAGTGCGTGTGAGTGTGGCATAAAGCGTTTCATATTATCATTTAAAAAACACTTAATCTAAAATAAGAAGAAAAAAAATGCAATTGAAAAAACAAAATTTTTAAATCGCAAATATTAAAATTGAAATATCAAACTGACCCTAAATAATGCTAAATAACACAATTTTTATTCCTAATTCCTAAATTTTGAATTTTGAATTTTTTATTGAATTTAATCTTGGATGTTGGATTTAATCAAAGGAACCAGTCTCACCATCAAATGCACACATAGGATTAATTCCAGGTGCACACTATAAATTAATCTCTAAGAAGAAAAACCTAACCCTAATTGTCGTCTCTTTCTCACACAGACACTCTCCTCGTGGTCTCCTAGCCTCTCGCCGTCCCTTTCTCACACAGATGCTCTCTTAGAGTCTCGCCTCTCGCCTCTCACCTCACCTCTCGCCGCCTTTTTCTCACACAGACGCTCAGTCTCTTTCTCACAAAGACGCTCTCCTAGCGCCACGTTGCTCGCCTCTCACAGTTTGCCTCGCCTCTAAGTGAACTGTTTGGTTTTCTTTTGTTTAGATTCAAAGGCTCTCACGGTTTTCATTCCTCACGATGTCTTTTCTTTTGTTTGGTTTTCTAGATTCAAATCGCTCACATCATCTGTCTCTCTGGTTTTCTCGGTGCAAGCTAAGCAAGCTAAGTTAGTAGCTTGATTTTGAATTTGATTTTGGTCTCTCTTGAATTTGATTTGATTTTGGTATTCTGATTTTGGGTTCTTAGATTGCTGATTTTGGGTTCTTATATTGCTAATTTTGGGTTCTTAGATTGCTGATTTTGGGTTCTTATGTTGCTGATTTTGGTATTGTGATTTTGGGTTCTTAGATTGCTGATTTTGGGTTCGTATATTGCTGATTTTGGTTCTTAGATTGTTGATTTTGGTATTCTGATTTTGGGTTCTTAGATTGCTGATTTTGTTGGGATACATGGCTGTTGATTTTGATTTTAGTATATTATTGCTGATTTTGGTATTCTGATTTTATAAATGGGTTCTTAGATTGATTTGTTTGGAGCTCTATTAATTGAGTTGCAATTAAATTATTATGTGGGGTTGATTGGGTGAGATCAATGTATGGGCTAAAAAGGGGTGGTTCGGTAAGTTTCAATTTTTCCTAAATTATTTTTATTATTTTCAATTTCTTAATATCTTGTACTTGAACTAATTACTTTGCATTTGTTATGTTAGGTGGAGGATACAGATGATTGTGAGGTGGAGATTGATCTGCAAGAGGGAAAATAATTGTTATTGTTCAATGTTGCGTTTTAGTTGATTCTGTTAGTTGATTATGTATGGAATTGTGAGGTGGAGATTAATATGTTATGTTTGTTTAATGTTCTTTACCATTTTAGTTGATTCTGTTAGTTTTAATTGTAAGGTTGAGATTAATCTGTTATGTTTGTTCAATGTTGTTTAGTATTTTAATTGATTCTGTATAGATGATTGTAAGGTGGAGATTAATCTGCTGGAGGGAACATAATTATGTTTGTTCAATGTTCTTTAGCATTTTAATTGATTTTGTATTTCTGTTAGTTGATTATATACAATATGGATGATTGTGAGGTGGAGATTAATCTGCCAGACCCAGAGGAAACATAATTGTATGGTTTACCAAATTAGTGTCAATTTGTTTGTTTGATTTATTTTTTTATGTTAAGATTTTGAATTTAAAGAAAAAACTCTAATGCACTTAAATTACAAAAAAAAGAAAAAAAAGAAAAAAAGTTGAGCTCGAGCTCGAGCAGCGAAGTCAGGCTCGACTCGAGCTCGAGCTCGAGCATGAGCCAAAAATAAAAGAGCCGAGCCCGGACAGCCCAAGCTCGCCCAAGCTCGGCTTGTTTACACCCCTAGTCACGCAGGAGCAAGGGTACTAGCACACAAAGCTATCAGAGCAGGGTTCTACTAATTGAACATGAGTCGGGATTCGATGAAAATGATCAAGAATTGCGACAATTGCCAGTACTTCACCAATGTTTCGAAGCAACCCCTTGAGGAGCTAAGTTCAATTTCTTCACCCTGGCCTTTCTCGCAATGGGGTTGGATATAGTAGGATCGTTACCCCGAGGAATTGGGGGTGTTTGGTTCATGGTGGTAGCTGTGGATTACTTTACCAAATGGGAAGAAGTGGAGGTCCTAGTGACATCACAACCAAATTCATGGAGCGGTTCCTCTGAAAGAATGCCATTTGTCGATATGGCATTTCACAGGCATTTGTCACGGACAACCGAAAGCAATTTGATTGCGATTCATTTCGAGAATGGTGTGCAAAGCTCCATATTTGAAACTATTTCTCATCCTCGGGACATCTCCAAGTGAATGGGGAAGTAGAAGCCACCAACAAGACCATCTTCAAAATTTTGTAGAAGAAGTTGGGTGAGCGCAAGGGAGACTGGGCTGAAGTTCTTTGGGTGTACCGAACTACGAAGAGGACGCCAACCAAAGAGACTCCTTACACTCTAGCCTTTGGGACTGAAGTAGTCATCCAACCGAGGTTGGATCAGGAAGCTTCCACATGGAGACCTTTCGGCCAGAGACCAATGATGAAGGCCTCAAGCTACACCTTGACTTGTTGGAGGAGAAACGGGACCAGGCCCAAGTAGTCATCGCAGCATACCAGGAGAGAGTAGCTCGATACTTCAATCAGAAGATCAAGCACCAAAGCTTCAAGCTGGGAGACTTGGTCCTGTGAAAAAGTCACCATCGCCACCAAGGACCCAGCCGATGGGAAGCTAATTCCAAATTGGGAAGGACCTGACAAGGTAATCGGATGTCGAAGAGCGGGAGCGTATAACCTCGAGGATTCCGAGGGCAAACTACTCCTGAGCCCATGGAATGCTGAACACCTTTAGAAGTATTTTGTTTAGTCATTGTAATTCCATTAAGAAGATTCACTCTTATGAATTTCCATTGTAAAAGTACTTTATCAATACGAATCTTCAAAAATTACAGTGTCAAACAATGCTTTGGTAATCAAGCTGACAAGGCACTTTGCTAAAAATCAATTCTCGGGAAATATAGCCGCAATGGTGCTTTCCTGAGGATAACGTTTACGAAATAAAGCCGTAAAGGCACTTTCCAATCTCAGCCCAATATAAGAATTTAAAACCTCCACGAAAGTTAATTCTAAGGCTAAAACACCTCGGTGAAACATAGCCGTAAAGGCGCTTTCTCGAGGACGACGTTCATGAAATATAGCAGTAAAGACGCTTTCTGAACTTAACCCATTAAGAACATAAAGCCTTTGAAGTAGGATTGTTTGATGGTTAAACTACCTCGAGAAATATAGTCGAGAACATAAAGCCTCTGAAGAAGGATTGTTCAAAGGCGCTTTCCCGAGGCAAACATTCAAGAAATGTAGCCGTAAAGGCGCTTTCTGAACTTAGCCCATTTTAAGAATGAAAAGCCTCTAAAGAAGGCTCATTCAAAGGCTAAACTACCTTGGAGAAATACAACCGTGAATGTGCTTTCCCAAGGCCAAGCATATGGCCAAGCATTCTGCCAAACTAGCACTTGGCCAAGCATTCACAAAAATTAAACTTAGGTTTATTTTTAAGATTGCAGAAAGAGAAAAGAAAAACAAACAAACCCATAATTTGGGCAAAAAGATCCTTTTCGTTAATATTTTATAAAGTTACAAATCTTTTGCCTTAGGGGTATCAGTATCCTTAGCCTCAAGAGTGTCGGCACTATCTGACAAATCCTGTGACTTTGGAGTGTCAGCACCACTCGAGTGTACATTCTCCTTGGAGTCATTAAAAGGGTTGAAGCCGAACTCTCTTATCCCCGAGCATCCGGCATTAACTCTTGGCCGAGGCAAACAACTTCTGTAATGGCCTCATCAATGGAAGGACAATCTTAGAGATCAACAATGTCAAGGTCGATCAGGATGGAAGGGTCATAGGTCCAGGCCCGGAAGGTCTCAAAACCTACAATAAAGCCTCAGTCTCAGCCTAGGTCTTGGGTCCAGGAAGCATACGAAAGCTGTTTGAAAAAGTTTAGCCTTCTCCTTATAATGGCGCACCTGTTGCTTTGCCCAGACAAACTTCCCCTTGAAGGTCAATACCCTTGACTCCGCAACCTTGGCTCTCGAACATTGTACTGAGGCTTCCTGCCGTGCTTTCTCAAGTGCCACATAGACATCAACTATCTTTGGTGCACTTCTCTTCGACTTGCCTAAGTGCTTCCTCAAGGATTGAATAATATTCTTGGAGCAGACCATATCTTGCCTTGGATGCCCTAAGCTCAGCTTCCAAATCTTGGATCCTAGAGTTTGCTTCAGCAATCTGGGAAGCGTCCTCCTCAGCCTTACTCTTCAGGAGTGATTACTATTGAGCTGCGATAAGTAGCTCATTGTCCTGTTGAGCCAAGACCTCATGTAACCGAGCAGTCTCCGCCTCGGACTCCTAAAGCTTATTTTATGAATCCTCGGTTTGCGAAGCTGATTGCTGAAGAAATTTTTTGAAATCGTAGTAGAGGCATATGGACTTCATGACGCTATGCAAAGAAACACTTTATTAGTAGAATGTTAGTGAGATGAAATCGAAAGGAAAGAGAGCTGAAAATACTTACCACCAGCTGGTTGACGATTATGTTCTCCATCACCTTACTGGGTTCCATCGCATTGACACCCCGCAAAAGTGGCTGGGGGATTAAACTCATTAAGGCATTGAAAAGGTTCCCCAGTAACCCTTTGCCGAGCCGAGCAAGAGGCTCCCAGACCGACCAATCAACACCCGCCGGCTGGAGTGTTATGACGAGCTGAATCGTTGTTGGAGCATTATCTTAATCCCTGTGACTCTCCCCTCAACACCCGCTAGTTGAGATGTTCCAATGGGTTGACTAGGTGCCGAGACATTGGTCTGCTCTTTAGCAGAATTATCCGCACCTTTAGTCGGGATTGCTGCTCCTTCTGACTTATCTCTAGACTCAGGTAGGGGATCACCCACATTGGGATGAATATCCTTCGTATTCTCCTTAGGCCCTTGAGTCTGATCAGAGGCAGACTCAGCATCCATTAGCTCAGCATTAGAAGCCTCAGGGTTTATCGAGTTAGTTCTTGACTTGTTCGCTCCTAGAGTTGCAGTGTTGACTGGAGACTTGCCTGCCTCTTCCGAGCTGTCCAACCTCCTAGCCAGCTGAGCACCTTCAAGGATATGCTCTACGTTGACTGGAGACTCCTCATTAGAGTCTGACGAAGGTTCGAACTCCAGAGGAACGGCAGAGATGGGCATAGTAACGATCGGCTGAGCCATCAGCAGCTCCACTGACAATGGCCTTGAAGGCCTACCACCAAGGAGAGCCTCAAAGTCTCCTACCAAGCAAAAGGTCAGCTTCGCAGTGAAGGTCTTCCTGAAGGCGCCCATGACTTGGGGGAAAGCATTGATGAAGAGGGTAGGCCTTTAGGCCCCTGCGCCAGCCTCAGGCCTCTCTGCCCTCGAGCTAGCCTCGGGCCTATTCGACTTCTTCGACTTCCTCCTCTTCAAGGGAGGAACTTCAGGATCCTCAATCTCGTTTGCTAGCCTCAAGGGATTTGTAGCAAAGACTTGGTCATTGACCGCCTGAGGCTCAGCCACTTTCCTTTTGCCCTTGTCAGCAACTGACTTCTTAGAAGGCTTGGTGGCCTTATCTTTCCCCTCGACAATGGGCCTCTTCAAAGCTTTGGGAATTGGCTTTCCCCTCGGCTGAGCAGTACTCGAAGCCTTGGCAGTTGGCTTCCTCGAAGCCTCAGGAGCTGGCCTCTTCCTTGGTTGAGCAGCGCCTCCCATTCCACCAGCTGGGGGGTACCCCAAGTACTTCTCTAGATTGGCCATGGTGGCCAGGACGTTGTAGTCCATTGATTTGACATTTTTCTTTGCTCGAGCAGAGGCCTGGATCCTATCCACGATCCTCCTCTTATTCAGACAGTTTAGGTTCCTCTTTTCTTGCTAAGAAATATTGTTATATCATTGTCAAAAAAAAAAAAAAAAAAATATGAGGAACTGTTTTCTGCTCACCTTTTTTCGAAGGAACACTTGTTTCCCGAGGAACCCTTGGGCCTTCTACCACCTCTGAGGTAGCGAACTGCTAGCTTCCGGTGGCGAAGAAGAACTTATTCTTCCATCTTTTATTGCTGGAGAAAGTCCTTCCCAGCTATATGAACTTCACCCTCTATCGGACCTGGAAGGTGAAGAGTGTTGGGGTTCTTAGTGACCCTATACAAATTCAAGAACTCCCGAATAGTGAGGGGATGTGCATCCCCAAGAACCTTCGGCCACAGGACTACACAGGCAAAGAAGACCCTCTAGGCGTTTAGCACGATTTTATGAGGAGCCAGGTTGAGGTGACCCAGCAGCTCCTGAACTACCCTAGGGAAGGGTAGCTGAAGCCTGCTCAGAACATATCTTCGTACAGGCACACCTCCTTGGCGCGCACCACTGCGCTGGTCTTCTCACTGTCAAATGTAGATCTACTATGGGAGGAATGAGGCAAGTCCTTCTGATTCATGGCTTATCGACATTGGTTAGGTCTGCCTTCCACAAGGCCGAGTACGAATTACCCAGACCGTCAGAGTTTGACCCATAATTGTGACCCATTAGATAGAGAAGGCTCGGAACAAGTAGGCAAGGAGCGCATGGATAACCACCGCGAAATCAACAAGTGGGTCACACTCAACCGAAGATGGTCAACCGCCAGTTCGATGAAGGGAAGAAGGAAATCTAAATACTTGAGCACTGGGCTGTCGGAATCAAAAGACTGTTCACAAGCAGGGATCCGACTGACTAAAACCCTGAAAAATACTACTCTCAAGAAGTAGTAGTGAGAAAAGTGATTGGGATGTAGGCTAGCAAGAGGGAAATGGTTCTAGAAAAGCTCGGAGGAATGAAAATGGAGGGTTCTACAGTGATCGATTTGCCAAAATATGCAAATGGTTGAATAAGGAAGAGGAAACCCTTATATAGGCATGACGAAGATGAAGGGTCAGCAGTGCTGTACGCAAAACCGTAGGGTTCACCTCGAAAACATATGCAGACATTAAATGCCCTCTAAAGGCTCGCCTCATCGAGCCACAGATACTTTGACGTGTGGCCACCGAAACTCCAATCACACAAAGATCGTTGTGTCAATTAACATGCGAGCTGTTGACTGTTACTCAGGAACGCCAATGGTCTCAAAGATCATTGGCTCGGGGAAGATCAACAGTCTCCAGACTACTTGCGAAGCTCAAAAGACAAAAATTCCCTCCAAAAATTTGAAATTCAAAATTTCAAATCTCTAAAGATCAAGCCAAGAAAATCTTTTTACCAAGGCTAGGTCAGGATTTCGAAGGCTGACCCATTCTGAGGAACATGAAATTTCATTGTCACTCAGACAAGTAAATTCGAGGGTAATTGTTGGGTCATGGATGGGCCACATAAGGCCCAACGGGCCTCTTGGGCTAGTCCAATGTACAAGCCCGCTAAGACCAAGCCTAGGCCAAGACTTAGTCGACCGAGCCCAATGCATGGTCTGCCCACGAACATACCCCATGATTTCATGATCGTGGAGTATCCCACAATCCATGATCTACATCGCCAACATGGCACACGTAGATCCTCGGGAACATGGGGCTGAGGATTACTGGGAGACAACTACTACCTGATGCCGATAAAGGGAGACCCCTGTTCACTGTTTCGGTGATGACAATCTTAAACCTCAAACTCTTTCTTTCTCAAGCTCTCTTTGCTCAATTGCTTTCTTCCTTCCAAATCATTTATTAACTTAGGCATCAGAACTTCTCCGCTGGCACACCACCGGTAGCTCTTATCCTATTATTTTCTTCTTTTGCAACCCGATGACTTGTTGGACATTGTGCCACTCCTTGGAAACCATGCCACGTCACACTCCTCGAAAAACTATCATCAACAATAATTCAGTGGTGGAGCTAGACAATTGATATTGGGGGTGCCACTAAAATTGTTTTTAGGGTGTCGAGTGGTAACTTGCATAAGTAGGAGAGAAAAAAAAAAATCTTTTTTGGGGGTGCTATGTGGAACTTGGGTAGGAAAATAGTAACAAAAAAAACAAAAATTTTTTTTAAAGCTTTACCCCAAAGCCTCAAGTGGCTCCGCCACTCCAATAATTTATTATGATTTTATTTTTTTGATACATATAAATATATAGAGCAAGGACTCCGATCATCTTATAAGGCTACCAACAGATTCCTTAATTGGCAGGATGATGCAAATCAATACATGTGCAACTTAATTCATTTAATTTTTTTTTTTGTTTAAATAACTTATAATAACAACAATATATATATATATATATATATATATATATATATATATATTGCCAAAAACAAATATCCATTGTGACGGCCGGAAGTGAAAAACCTCATATATTCTCTACTTGCTAGAGCACCGCTAACGGCAGTGACCGATCAAAGCTACTCCGAAGTGCTCTAGCTCTACCGGACTTCTTCTTCTTCACGTCCCCCACCACCGCCTCTTTTGCGGCAATCTTTTTGTCTCCAAACGGAATCGGGCTGCCGCCGCTGGCGGGTGCGGGAAGCGCTATCATATTATCTTTGGTAGCGCCGCCATGGATGAGTATTCTTGTGACGCCAATGTAGTGCAGAGATTCTGCTATTTGCAGCGGAGTTACGCCCTTGTTGGTTCGCGCTTCCACGTCAGCTCCCTTCTCTACAAGCATTTCTAGGACGTCAGTTTGCCCCGCCTCCACCGCACAGTGCAACGCCGTGTAACCATCTTCATCTTTAGCGTCAATGTCAATGCCTTTCTCCATTAGAGCTCGCACTGCATCTACTTTTCCTTTGAATGAGGCTCTGTGCAGCGCTGTCCATTCGTGCTGGTCTCGCCCGTTGATGGCTGCGCCGTTCTCGACCAGCTTTTGGATTGTTCTCACTTCGCCCTTCCGAGAAGCAACGCAGAGGCTGTCTCCGAGCCTCAGCGCGTCGAAAAGCCAATTTTGGCCGTACTCCACCGCCACTTCGTAGGGGGTCTTTCCGGCCCGGTTTCGGATGTCTTTGTTGGCTCCCTTTTGTAGCAACAGCTTCACCATGTGCTCGTCGCCTAAGCTAGCCGCGATGTGCAACGACGAGTTAGCTGTTAAAATATAAATTAAATTGTTAGAATTATCTATTTTAAATAAAAATATTGAGTTTGAGCTCTAAATATATTTCACGTGAATGATATAAATAAAATAATTAAATTTATAACTTGGTTAAACTTCACAGAGCGGGAAGATCGGACAAATATTAAAAATTCTTAATTTAATGCAAAATACTCAAGAGTGGGACTAGAATGTTTAGTTTGAGGAAGACAAAATTTTAAAAAATAATTTTGAGGGGGCAAAAGTTAATTTTTAAAGGCATTTTTATTTTTTATTTTTTGGAGACTATCCCCAACCCTAAAAATACCCACTCGGTCAATTTTCAACACAACTTTAACGAAAATTGATAGAAATACCAAAATACTTTGATTTACATTTGTTTTATTTTTAAATAATAATAATAAAAAAAAAACATTGAGTCATAAGGATAAATTTAAAATTTTATAAAAAACTTATTAGTATAAATGTCATTTAGTTATGTTTAAGGTACATTTAATGCTGAAAATTGATAAAGGAGTATATTGTATTAGATTAAAAGTTTAGGAGATAAAATTGAGAGTTATTGAAATTTAAGAATATTATAAAAAAACACGTGGTAATTTAGAACTTCTAAGTAAAATTTCCCCTAAAATAATTAAAGTTATAATTTTTTTTTTATAAATTTAAGGTTTTGAAATAAGTAATCACCTTCTCCGGTGTTACGGACATCAGTCCTTGCACCGCTTGCCAACAAAAGCCTGGCGCAGTCCCTTCTTCCCTCCTCGACGGCGAGGTGCAAAGCCGTGTTCCCGTCGTTCGTGAGCGCGTCCACATTTGTCCCCTTGAGCAATAGAAGCCTCAACACATCGATGTGACCGGCGCCGGCGGCAAGATGAATCGGACCCAAAGCAGCGGACTCCGACCGTTCTGTACTAGCCCGATGAGCCAATAACAGCTCCACTATCAGGGATTCTCCAGCCGCCATCGCCGCATCAAGCGGGCTCGACCCAGAACGGTTTTGAGCCTCCACGTCCGGCTCAAATTCTAGAAGCAACTGCACAAGATCGGCTCGGCTCTGAGCAATCGCCAAATGAAGCAACGTTTGTCCATGCTTGTCCACCGAATCCACCGCCTTTAAATCGAGCTCACTCTTCTCAAGAACGTCCCGAATATCATCCATGGAGCCGTCAGCCACAAGCTGAGCCAAAACCGGCGAGCCGACGAACATGATTTTGATGCCGCTGTCTATAAAAACCTGCTTCTTCTTTGTCGTAAACCAGTCGTTTGGGACGGCGTCAAACATGGACGACGGCTCCTTAATCGCGGCTCCTGGAACCACCACACTGTGCAAGAGGAACGAGTCGTCGCAGAGCGGGAACGAGTGCGGAAGATTGGAGCCAGGCGGGAGATGATAAACAATCTCAATAGTCAACGTTGCAAGAGGAGATATAATCCCCGACTGTGGCCTGACAGTGTAACGGGTCTTGATAAGCGGCTGAAGCCGGAAGGCGACAGGCATGGTGTACATGACGTTGCGCAAGGTGAGCTCGCCTGAACATTTGTGGCCGTGTTCGATGCGGACAGGTACGAGGTTGGAGGGCTCTAAGCTGATAAGCCTGTCCATGGGTGTTTGTGTAGGTTCAGAGGGGAAAACCCATGAAGGGGGGAACGATGGCGAATCGGGGAAGACGAAAGGGAGTGAAGGAGAATATAAGGGGAAGGGGAGGAGGAGGGCCGGCGACGAGGAGAAATTGCCAAGTGGGGGGTGTCGAAAACAATGCTGACTTGTTCTATTCGGCGTCTCAACTGCATAACTCCAAAGACAGTTTTTTATTTTTTATTTTATTTTATTTTAATAAGTAAAACTCCAAAGACAGTTGTGTACGTTAAAGTCGATTTCATTGCCAGTACAACATTTAGTTTACAAAAAGCCACTTTGTTCTTTTTGCTCTGCCAAGGCTCACATCAAATTATTATTATTATTATTATTATTTTAAATGTTATGAATACCAATTTTTTTATTTTATTTTATCGAGAAATCGTTATAATTTTATAAATAAACTCTTCATCATTTTAATACTCATTTATTAATAAAAAAAATCTGTTACTCCATATCTTTTTGATTTTTGATATAATGAAGTAGGATCAAGGCTAATGGACATTAACTTTTTATTGGGCTAGTTAGAGGTTACTATGACTAGGAGTGGGTACAGGTTGGATCGGGCAGTGTATTGGGTATTGTGATACCCGCCCTAGAGGTTGTGGGTATTAAAAATTAGATTTGCAACTCGACTATAATGAACAATATCCGCCAAATTTCGGGTTTTGCAGGGAGGAGCAGGGCAGATGGTGCGGGTTTGGGTGGGTTTACATCACCTAGAGAGAGGAGAGAGAGAAAGAGTGAGAGAGCCGCAGATGAGAGGAGAGAGAGAGGGGTGCAAAGTAGAGAGAGAAAGAGGAAAGAAGATCATGAAAGAAAGAAGAAGAAGAAGTGGCGTGAAGAAAAAATAAGATGATGGATGGGCTACTGTGGGTATTAAGGTTTTGGGTTTTTAGGGTTAGGGTTATTGCAAGGCGGGATAGGTACCCAGAAATTTTAAAATATGCTACCCACTCCGAGCGGGTATCCTAATATTTGACTCGGATCCATGCTTTTTGTGAGGTAAACCGGGTAGGGTGGGCAGGAGGGTTATGTGAGTTTTGCCCACCCCTAATTATGACTAAACCCTATGACTAAATAATGTAATAAAAATGGACAAAAAAGTAACTCCATTTACCTAGTTATTTTAGCTTTAAAAAAAAAAGAAAAAAGAAAAGGGCTAGCTGCGGCTACTTTGTTTAGCAAATTGCTAAGAAGTCATGTAACTCAACAGTTGATGCATAAAATGAACTAAAGAAAAAACATCAAGGGTTAAATATTAAAAACTCCCATAGGGTTTTACTTCTTTATTTTTTTTCTCTTAGGGTTTGATTTTTATTATAGGAGGTAGTTATGGTTTTGATAAAAAATTAATCATTCTGTCCACCGTTAGTTGACTTAACGAAAGTCCACATCACCAACACATGGACCAATTAAAATTTGACCCCTGGCATAAGTGGCCACGTCATCAGTGATGACGTGGCCACCTAATTAAATTTTTTTATTTTTTAGAAGAAAAAATTAATTAATTTTTTTTTTTCAAAAAATTAAAAAAAAAAAAAGGCCACCTCCTTGGCCATTCCGAGCCACCCCCTTTGGCCATGGGGTGGCCTGGCCACCCCCATCTGGTTGGATGGGGGTGGCTCAAGGTGCCAAAGAGGTGGCCGAGCCACCCCCTTGGTGCCCAAGGGGGTGGCCAAAACCACCCCCAGTGGGTATTGGGGGATGCTCGGCCACCCCATGGAAACCACCCCCAAACCACCACTGGGGGTGGTTTTGGCTATCCCCTTGGCTTTATGGGGGTGGCCGAACCACCCCTAGTACCCATTGGCTGGGTGGTTTCGAGCACCTCCTTGGGCACCAAGGGGGTGGTTTCGGCCACCCCCTTGGGCACCCATTCGGCCAAATGGGGGTGGCCTGGCCACCCCCATGGCCAAAGGCTACCCCCAAATGGCCAAGCCCAAATTTTTTTTCATTTTTTTTTAATTTTTAAATTTAATTAGGTGGTCACATCATTAGTGATGACGTGGCCACTTATACTAGGTGTCGAATTTTAATTAGTCCATGTGTTAGTGATGTGAACTTTCGTTAAGTCAACTAATAGTCAATAGACGGAATGACCAGTTTGGTTTTTTTATCAAAACCACAGATACCTTATGTGATAAAAATCAAACCCTAAAAAGAAAAAAGTAAAAAAAATAAAATCTTAGAGGGGTTTTTAGTATTTAACCCAAAAATAATCTAAGAAAGAATACATTACATGAAATATTAAAAGTGGATAGTTAATATAGAGACTAAAATGTAGGTGCTTTGAAAAGTTGGTAACTTAGAACTTTTACTTTGATATACTACATTAAATAATCACTTATCTAAAATAATTAAAATTAATAATAAAAAGAAATTTAATTAATATCCTAAAACTTGAAGAAAAAAAACACTGAGAGCATATGATTATTAAAAAGTAGAAGAGAAATATATAAAATAATGTTTTGGTGGGTTTGAAAAGGCCCCCTCCTCCTAGTGAGAGCATGAGTTTTCATAGAACAACTCTTGTGCGACTACTTAACAAGAATGAATAAAAAATGAATGGGTTGCACAATCATTTGGTTGGGGCCAACAGTCTCGCTTTATGTCCACTTGCTAGTTTCTCTGAGGAACTTGCTAGTTTCTCTGAGGAAACTAGGCTAAGGGGAGAGTCTTCTACTGGAAACAGGGTGAAGGGCTAGTTTGAAACTGACGGGATGGGGGATGATCTGGAAGCCTTGTGTGGACGGATATCCCTCATAGGAGGGGAGAAGACAGGCATCAAAATTGTTCAAGGAGAAGTTGCAGCAGACCGAGAAAAGGGTGAGCGATGTTTGGTGGGTAGGATTGGAGACAATAGGAGAATAAACAAAGAGGCCTTCAAGAGTGTTCTTTCGAAGATATGGCGAATTTCGGGATCTGTTCTTTTCAATGAAGTGCAGGATAATGTCTGGGTATTCGAGTTTGAGGAATTCAATGATAAGAAGAGGGTAATGGAGGGAAGGCCATGGTCATTCGATAGACAACTCCTGATTCTGAATGATTTTGATGGAAGTATCCCTCCGGCACAGATGCAATTCACTCATTCCCCGTTTTGGATCCAAGTACATGACATGCTGTTAATTTGCATGAATAAGGGGGTGGGTGCAAAGATTGGCGAATCTCTGGGAGCGTTAGAAGACGTTGATGTGGCTGGAGATGGTGGTGGATGGGGAAGATGCCTAAGGATTCGGGTGAACATTGATCTCCGTAATCCTTTGGAATGAGGCCGGGCTTTATCATTGGGAGGAAAAGACTACTGGGTGACGTTCAAATACGAGCGTCTTCCCCTTTGCTGCTTCGATTGTGGTCGGATTCTACATGGGGCGAAAGGATGCACGGTGGTAAAATCTCAGCGTAGGCATGAACCAGCAGGTCCCAAGCCATGGGGTGTCTGGCTCAGGGCGGAGGAATCACGGAGGAGAATGAATGGGGAACCAGGCGAAGGTTTCTTCCAGGGAACAAGCCGACACGATGACGGCGCTTCGTGGAAGCAGGGGAATACCGAAAAGGGAAGTCCCGTGAATTATGGGAACCCTAGTAACGTCAACCGCTCTGGTTTTGGAGAAAAAGATGGTGGGAGCGCATCTTTCCTTAATGAGGATAGGAGCGTTGATAATTTTATTGATGAAGGAGATTCTGCTGAA
This sequence comes from Corylus avellana, assembly GCF_901000735.1. Taxonomy (NCBI): domain Eukaryota; kingdom Viridiplantae; phylum Streptophyta; class Magnoliopsida; order Fagales; family Betulaceae; genus Corylus; species Corylus avellana. The sequence continues at coordinate 14,147,583 of NC_081549.1, forward strand.
ATCTCGGTGGGTATGAAGCAGAATGCGCTGGCAGGGACCAAGCTGGTAGGAAAGATGTCACGTGGCGAAGGAAAAACAACTGACGTGTGCATGGAGGTGGAGAATGTAGAGCCGTGTCCTTCTATGCATGCACCCATGCGTCACGTAGCCATACAGGGATCAAAAGCCGTGTTTTAGACTTCTGAGAAGAATAAAGAAGAAAGGGACCGCACGAGTATGACACAGAATGTGGCGACGGCAGGGGACTCTCAAGCGGCAATCCAGGAGGCTCCTGATGGGATGCACTCTGCTCAGCAAAACTCTGACTTGATGATGGATAAGGCAGACGATCAACAAGTGGGGACGGTAAGGGGATCAGTGAGGCGGTGGAAGCGTCAAGCTAGGAGGTCGGAGCAGCAAATGACCACTAATAATCTGCCAGGGCAAAAGAGGAAAGGCCGTGTGGATGAGGTGGGCGGTGACAGGGAGGAGGTTGGAAAAAAAACCAGGAAAGTTTTGCCTGACTTAACTGACTTGGCGGCGGCTGTAAAACAGCCCCGCCACGCTCAATGAGTATTCTTAGCTGGAACTGCCGAGGGCTTGGGAACCCTCGGACAGTTCGTGACCTTAGCCAAATGGTTAGGGACAAGAAGCCCGACATTTTGTTTTTAATGGAAACAATTTGTAATAAAACGAGAATGGAATGGCTTAGAGTAAAACTTGGCTTTGCGGGTCTCTTTGCCGTCGATCCAGTGGGCAGAAGTGGAGGTATTGCGTTACTATGGAAGGAGGACAATGGTTTGGAGATACAAAATTTTTCGCAGAGGCATATCAATGCCACTGTGAAGAGAAACGGCGATGGTTTTCAATGGAAATTAACCGGTTTCTACGGACATCCGGACAGCTCGAAAAGAAAGGAGGCGTGGGCACTCTTACGGCATTTACAAACATATAGGCCGGAGAGTTGGATGTGTGTGGGTGACTTCAATGAAATAACGCATCAAGGAGAAAAAACCGGCGATGCAAGAAGAAGAGAAGGTCTCATGGCGGATTTCCGAGAAACACTAGAAGATTGTCGCCTGGGAGACCTTGGTTTTATTGGGCCGAGATACACATGGTCCAACAAACGAGCAGATGGTGTTTCGACCCGAGTTCGTTTGGATAGGGCAGTAGCTAATACCACTTGGTGTGCTCGCTTTGGAGGAGCAGAAGTTCAGGTCCTTGCAGCAAGAACCTCTGATCACAATCCCCTATTAGTACAGTTCAAACAGAAAAGGACACAAGGTGGGGCTGGTGGCAAGGGATTCAAATTTGAAGCTCGGTGGTGGCTGGACCCAGAATGTGGGGACATTATTAAAAAGGCCTGGAATGACTCGGTGGAAACAGGGGACAGCATGCAGTCTGTACGTAGTGGCTTGGAAAATTGTCAATTTCAATTGAAAAGGTGGAGCCGTATAAACCATGGCAACTTGGAGAAGAAGGTGGAGAGCATGACAAAGCAATTGGGTGTCTTGCAAGCTGGAGACCGTCCTGAGGATCAAGAGCTGATTAAAAAATTACAATTAGAAATTGACACACTACTGGAACATGTAGACACAAAGTGGAAACAGAGAGCTAAGCAACATTGGTTTCAGAAAGGTGATAGAAATACACCTTTTTTCCACGCTTGGGCGAGCCATCGGAGAAGGGTGAACTGTATACAACGGGTAAAGGATGATGAAGGTCGGGAGTGGACTCAGCCGGATGACATTGGTCAAGCTTTTGTCTCCTTCTATCAAAAGCTTTTCCAAACTGATGGCCCAAGGGGTATAGACGAGTGTCTGGAGGGATTAGAGGTACGGGTTACTTCTGACATGAACAGGTGGCTCCTGCGTCGGTTTGTGGCGGAGGAGGTGGATTTTGCACTTTCGCAAATGGGTCCCTTGAAATCCCCCGGCCCGGATGGTTTTGCAGCATGTTTCTACCAAAAAGCCTGGGTTGTCGTCCGACAAAAGGTATGTGCAGCTGTACTAGATTTTCTGAATGAAGGCATTTTTTCTGCTGAGATAAATGAAACCCATATTGCTTTGATTCCCAAAACCAAAAATCCCTCTTTTATCACTGATTTTCGGCCTATTAGTTTATGCAATGTCATTTATAAACTAATTGCCAAAGTCTTAGCAAATCGCATGAAGAAAGTATTGGGGGATATTATATCCCCCAACCAAAGTGCTTTTATTCCTGGCAGATTGATCACGGATAATGTGATAATTGCGTTTGAAGCTCTACATACTATGGACACCCGGTTGAAAGGCAAAGAGGGTTATATGGCGTTAAAATTGGACATGAGCAAGGCTTACGATCGCGTGGAATGGGATTTTTTGGAGACAGTAATGCACAGAATTGGCTTTGCCCCCAGGTGGGTCCAATTGATGATGACTTGTGTGAAAACAGTGAGTTACTCTGTATTGATTAATGGTAGACCATATGGCAAAATTACCCCTACTCGTGGTCTGAGGCAAGGGGACCCATTATCTCCGTATTTCTTTATTCTCTGCGCAGAAGGGCTTACTACAGGGATTAACAAAATGGATAGGGTGGGAGGAATTACCGGATTGCCTTTGACACGAGGGGGGACAAGGTTGACCCATTTATTCTTTGCTGATGATAGCCTTCTTTTTTGTAAGGCTGATTTGGTGGAGTGGTATTGTATCCAGAAGGTGCTACAAGATTATGAACAAGCATCAGGGCAGAAATTGAATAGGGGCAAAACATCTCTATTTTTTAGCCGCAATACTCAATCGGAGGTAAAAGCACAAATCTTAACAGTAGCGGAATTACACTCTACCCAACAATACGAGAAGTATTTGGGGCTTCCGGCACTCGTTGGTAAATCGAAGGTGTCCTCTTTTGCCGGAATAAAAGGGCGTATATGGGATAAGATGCAAGGTTGGAAAGAAAAATTTCTTTCCCATGCAGGCAAAGAAATTCTATTGAAGGCTGTAGTGCAAGCCATTCCGACATACACTATGAGTGTGTTCTTACTTCCCAAAACGTTGTGTACGGAGATTAATTCAATGATGTCAAAATTTTGGTGGGGATTTAAAGATAATGACAAAAGGTGGCTTGGATGAGTTGGGAAAAAATGGGGAAAGCAAAAGAGAAAGGAGGGATGGGCTTCCGTGACTTACAATGTTTTAATGTTGCTTTGCTTGCCAAGCAAGGATGGCGTATTTTTCAAAATCCAGACTCTCTTGTGGCTCAAATTTTAAAGGAGAAATATCACCCAAATGACAACTTCCTAGATGCTCCATTAAGCAAGAAACCTTCATATGTGTGGCGGAGTATTTGGAATGCCAAGAAGTTGCTTAATGAAGGTTTGGTGTGGCGAGTGGGAAATGGGAGGCGGATCAAAATCTGTGGTGATAAGTGGCTCTGTTCCCCTACAACTTATGCTATACAGTCTCCAATAAATGTACTAACAGCTGATGCCAGAGTTAGTGAAATAATAGACCAGGACACACAATGGTGGAATATAGCTCTCATCAAGGACATATTTCTGGAAGAGGATGTAGCCAAGATATGCAGCCTAGCAATTAGCCCACGTTCCCAGCAAGACCGGATGGTATGGGCAGGGAATAAAAATGGCATTTTTTCTGTAAGGAGTGCTTATCATTTGGCGAAGGACTTAAATTCCAGGAATGACAGTGGCTGCTCGGGTTATGATAGTATGACCCCTCTATGGAAACGGATATGGAAGATTTCGGGCCCAAGAGTTATTCCCCTGTTTCTTTGGCAAGGCTGTAATAATATATTGCCCACTAACGAGAATCTGTTCAAACGGCGAATCATTACTAATCCCTTATGTCCGATTTGTCAGCTGGAAGTGGAGACCGTGGGACACGTCCTGTAGAGCTGCCCGGCAGCACGGGATGTCTGGATGGAGGGTAACATACGATTCCAGAAGAGCTGCAGCGAAGAGGATAATTTCAGTAGCATCATTCTGAGATTACGTGAGAGGCTTACAGAGGAAGATTTTGATTTAATGGCCTGTATTGCCCGACAGATTTGGCTGAGGAGAAATAAAATGATTTTTGAAGACAAATTCTCACACCCGAAGCTGGTATTTAAACTGGCATGTGATCAAATGGAGTTTCATAAGCAGGCGTGGCAAGGTGCCCAAGGAGCATCACCATCACAGCTGACTCGTGCAACAGGGGAAGTAGCATGGCAACCTCCACCAAGGGGACTCGCAAAACTCAATTGGGATGCGGCTATAGCGGCTGACAGGAATTTAATGGGAATTGGAGTGATTGCTCGGGATCATGAGGGCAGAGTGCTGGCGACACAATGCCTGACTAAGCCTTATGTTCGTGATCCCGGAGTGGCGGAAGCTATGGCTTTAAGGGCGGCAGTGGTGTTAATGGAACAGCTGGGCATTACGCAGGCTATATTGGCAGGAGATTGTATAGAGGTGGTGCAAGCTGTAAAAACAGAGGAGAGTAGCATGGCTCGGTTTGGGCCTATTCTGGAAGACACCAAAGAGCTTCTCAAGGTGTGTGATTACTGGGAAATTTGTCATGTCCGTCGTACAGCTAATGAAGCCGCTCATAGGCTTGCAAAACTGGCAGTCTCTCAAAATTTGAATAAGTTATGGATTCAAACGGTTCCCCCTTGTATTGGGGATATTGTAATGACTGAATCAATTTTCGTTGAATAATGAAAGAATTCTTTTTCCCTTCAAAAAAAAAAAAAAAAAAAACAGTCTCGCTTTATGGGTTGTTAGATTTGGTCGTGTTGATTTCTTCTTCGTACGATTGTTTTTTTATTTATTTTAGAAAACGTGAGAAACAAAAGAAATCAGACAAGTATCATCATTTTCACTAATTAAGCATTATTTGTTGTGTGTTTATCAAATTTAGTTTATTTGTTTCCTTCACTCCCGCCAAGCAGCATAAATCTAAGCCACTTGGAGCCTTTGGATTGAGAATTCTAATCTTGAGGGTCCCCTCTAAATAGGAATTTTTTTTTTTTTTTTTTTAAATTTTATTTTATTTTTTATTTTATTATTATTTTTTATTAATTAGATCTTCACCTTGCTGAAATCATCGAATGGATCATTTTGATTGTGATGTTGGATACAGGCCGATATATAAAAGCTTAAAAAATCGCATCACTTGCAGCCATTCTTGTTTTGCTTCTTTTGCTTCTTTCTGTTCTTCTTTGTTTTTAAAAATTTTAATTTTATTTTTCTAGACATAATTTTTTTTTTATGTGATACTTGATATTTATGATTTAGCTTTGTGCAATGGCAACATTTATATTAAGAGTAATACTATTTAGTAGATTCATACACAACTGTTATACAGCTACAAATGACGTCATCTAATTATATGATAATGATAATTGTATAAGAGTTTATTAAATAGAAGTATTTGTTTGTTAAATGAATGGAATGAGTGGTTTAAAAATTGGGTCAAACTCATTGAGTTAATTGTAAAAATTAGGAAATTTTTTTACTTAATCCCATGAACATTCATCACTTTTGTAATTACCTCTCAAATTTTAAAATATTTTAATTTAGTGTATCGAACTTTTAATTTTTTGTAACGTCGCCCATCTGTTATGTTTTCCTGTTAAATCATGA